>NC_139677.1:59304878-59852378 GCF_964106915.1 Podarcis gaigeae | reverse complement strand
TGGATGCTCGGTGGGTAAACATTAACAGATTGATGTTACGTTGGAAAGAGACACTGAGGTGCCATTGGAGTCAGTCTTGGGTCAGCACTCTTTGGCTCTTAAATCAATGATGGATGAAGTCGTGTACTTAGCAAAATTGTGACTGATGTAGAAGAGTACGGTAGTATAAATTGTGTTAGGTGGTGAGCAAAAAATTCAGAAGGATCTGAAACTGCCAAGCTGGGTTCATAATGAAATAAAATCTGACAAGGACAAATGAAAAGTGTTGCACATAGGAAAGAAGAATTAGATGCAAGGGTATAGAGTGAAAGATTACTTTGTGGATCATTGCTAAAAACAACAACAAAATCATTTCTGAGGAGCAGCACACAAAAATATGCCACAGTAAGCTATGTTTAAAGCAGTATGCCCTTTAAGACCCGCCAAGCAACAATGCAGCTTGGCTTGACACTGGGACAATCCACGGAGAATATGGACAGGTGAGCATCACATACCCAGCTCATATAATAATAATTGCACCACTTGACTTGACACTGATGAATCCTTTGAGTACAATGTTATGTTCTGGACACCACAAAACAAGGTGGATGCATAAAAAAATGGAATTGGTTTCTACTAAGTCTTTGAGAGTAAGAAGTTATGCTTATTATGGAGCATATAAGAAATAGGAGAGTACTGTTGCACTCAAAACTGCTTTGCAGGCTTCCATAGGCATCTGGTGAGCCATTGTGAGAAGAGGTTGCCTTGGCCTGATCCAGCAAGGATCTTCTTATGATCTTAAATAGGCAAGTGAGCTTCCTTGGAAATATCTTGAATAAATTTTCCAGTGTTAAAATATTGCAATAACATTGCAATGATAGGAGTCTTTTGGCTTCCTTGATTTGAGCTTTATGAGTCCTTTATTGTAATAATATTTTATTCCTTTTTCAATACAGAAAGTTACATTCATTACTCAGCAATTATATTCCAATTCAGTAAGAATAAAGACTTCCTGTTCACCCAATATCAATGTTTATAACTCAAATTACATATAGTTGCATTTTAAGCTTCCATCTTATCTAATTTCACTCTCTTGTAGTATTTCTTACTCACACATTTCCATTTCCCACGTACAGGGTGAAAGCAAGCATTTGCCCCTCCCTTTGTTACCTTAATGACCCATACTTAGAGGGTCATTACCAAGAAACTTGTCTGCTATTCCAGCAATTGGCTCCTTGCTGGACCCAGGAATTGGAAGGAATTCAAGTACACAGCCTAACCTTCCCACTCCCAAACTCACAACACTATGTACATTTACTTAGAAGAAAGTCTGACTGAACTCCAGGGGGAATTCCTCCCAGGTAAACATGCACAGGGCTACAGCCTTGATTTCCCAATTTTCATGCAAAATGTTGTCTTTCTTCTCCCCTTACTCCGCTTCCATATTTTATGGAAAGTTCTGAAGGGGGGTTGGGGGAAGAAGCATCTGAGAAGATAAATGGCTAATCTTGGCATATTATGCTCAAGAGTGAGGAGAATAGCAAGCACTGAAAAGGGCTAAACAATGTTCCTTTTTGAATAAATACCCCTGATTGATATTTGCTGCAGTAGGCCAGGTATTATAAAACATGATTAGGTCTGGCGTACTACTGATGTATTATAGATGGAGGGAAAGTTAATGGCATAGTTAGCCTGGGCTTGCTTGCCTTTCTTTTCTCATTTTCTAAGCTGCAGTGGCATAGCCTTTAGCCAATAACAGCAACTCCCTACTGAGCTTGCATTAAATTGAACAGATGAATGGCAGCATTTTAAAGCAGATCTGATAACCCATACATGCTTGGAAGGGTTTAAAGTGGCCACATTGAACAGAGAAAACTATTGGGCACTTGGGGATTGCCATATTTTTCTGGGGGCGGGGGGAAGAAAAGAAGAGAAAATATTTTTAGAGATCAATTGTACCACTGAGAATATTTGAAAGGGGTTGGGTGGGAATCAAATAGGGAGAAAAGTGTTTGATCAATCTTATTATCAACAGCAACCAGCAGAGAGGGATGAAGCCCAGGTGAGAGATATGGTGTCATGTAAACTGGCTGGGGCTGATGGGAGTTGTAGTCCAAAATATCTGAATGACACTAGGCTGGAGAAAGCTGGTATAAAGACAACACTCTCCCAGCATTGCTCCAACCCTGGGTGGCATTTGTGTGCCCCAGAATGAAGGAAAGACTAATTGTTATGACTGCAGTGTTCCAAGTAATAGCCACATACCTAGGGAATGTCAGTAATAGCCACAAAGACTGCTTAGTGGGGTGCAATTGGCTGGAACCTTCTTCAGATTGATGCCCTTTAGCAACAACAGCCTCAGTTGATTCATTGTGACCTTGTTGCACTACTCTTAGCTGCAGCCCGCTTGAAGGTTGCAATCCACTGAAAAGCAACAGAATTGTCCATGAAAGGCTGGCTGCATTGCAACATCACCCCATATGGGAGAAAGTAAAGCGAGCTAGTTGCACAGCACAGAACTACATCAAGGATGTAACATTTTAGTACTGGATGAAAAATAACATCATAGAGATAATGGTCAACAAGATGGGAAGAAATGTCAGCACATCAGTGGACCTTTTGGATCACATAGCAACCAAAGGAGCTGTCTTCCCCTGATCCCTAACCTCTCACTCTATAGCTTTACTCTGGTTTCTTTCCATCTCTGCATGACACATGACATTCATTGTCATTGCACAGCCCATGCTTGTGCTCAACTGCTTTTTCATTCTGAAATTGTTCAGAAGGTGTACTTGGATTTTATCAATATTGATCTCCTTGTTTATTTTTTAGCATGGTAGTCAAATTCCTGATCATATTCCTGATCTGATTATGCAAGAATGGATAGATTTCATGAGTTCAAGAATGCTTTGTTTGCACCTAGTGTCAAAGTTATTTGGATGCATCTATTATCTACCATCTAAAAATGCATAACTATGCAATCATTTTTTCCTCTCTAGGGGGCTATGCTAAATACAGTGGGATAGACCATAAAGCAAATTGTAGTGTGATAAAGAATTATGTTATTTGCAGGTGTGATTAAAATGGATATGTTTATCAAAATTTGGAATAGGAACACAAGTCTCTTTTAATTTCATTTAGACATAAGACATGCAGCAGTTACATAAAATGATAATCAAACAACAGTATATGCTCAGATAAACATTTCTGGTTATATGGACAAAGCTGTGTTATATACCATACTTTCCCATGTATAAGACTATGTTTTTTTACTCTAAAATAATGATCAAAATCTGGACTCATCTTATACACAGATATTATCTCCCCCATCTTCTTAAATAAGAGTCCCCCCAAATAGGAGGCGTATTATACATGGGAGTGCCTTATAGACAGAAAAATACAGATATGAATATATAATAATTAATACAGATATGAAATGATGTATAATAATAACATTTATGCTTAAATTGTTGTAAAAGTTATTTTGTTTCAATAACAATTTTAATTTATGATGATTTATAGGAATCAAGAGAGAAAACAGGAAATTAACTGCATGTATTTCAAACAATGCTGTAAACTATGACTACTGTTCTGCCATTATTCATATAATCAATAAAGTCACACCAAACTGCATAAAATTTGTTGTGCTTCTTTTGGCCTCTTGCTACTTTTAATTTTTCTGTCACTTTCCTCAGTTTTTCCAATAATGCTGTTTGTCAAACTGCATTTTACCATTGCTCCATAGTCAATAGTTACAATGACTTCCACGTCCTGGCAATGGTTGTTCTTGCAGCTGTTAATAGATGTGTTTCTAATTTGCAACATACAAATTAGACTGTACAAATTTAACTATACAAATTAAATAGAGCTAGTCCTGGGGTCATGGGAACTGCTTGCCTTGTAATTAAGGATATTTCTGTGACTATATTTTCCCCAAACCTTTCTATTTTTGGACACTCCCACCACATGTGCTGATACTGTATTACTTTTTTAGGGACACCATCTATTTCCAAGTTCTCTAATGTGCTCCACTGAATTCCATTATTACTGGACATTAAGTCTGTCATGTGACTAAGTAAATAAGCATTATAATAACTGTTTACATTTGGGGTTTCACAACTTCCTACAGTTGTGTACAAGTACAGAAAAGGTTTTTTAATGCATGGTTTATCTGATTAAAATACGATTTTGTTAAGTTTTCTGTGCCATTTGGACACAAGCAAATCTTCCTGCTATCTCAGCTCAGTCATCTAGTACAACTTGGTGGATGAGCCAAGACCACATTATTGTTGGAGAAATTCATGGCATTAGGTCCCTCCCTCATGTGGTTCATTCAAATAGATTGGGGGTGGGGGACATTTCCCACTTGGCAGCTGCATCCTTACCTCCCTCTACCTCAGTGGGCCACTTTGACAGGTAGGTGGGGTTGCCCACCTGTTATTCACCTACTGGGTCTAATTAGGATGACAGGCCGGAGGTTCCCCACTTCCGAAATAGATTGTCAGCATTTGAATGGAATAATGGCCACAGGAATGCTATTTCACATGGTTTGGGACTACAACTCCCACCATCCTTGACCACTGGTCCTGTAGGGATGATGGGAGTTGTAGTCCCCAAACATCTGGAGGGCCGAGTTTGCCTATGCTTGCTATAAAGTATAGATCTGCTCAGATTTAGCCAGCTATTGGTCTTGACAATGCAAATTTCTTTTGCAATCTGGAAGGTTTATGGTTTTTGTTTTTGTTTAGTCTTGATGCTTCAGTCTGTATATACATGGCTAAGGTGACATTTAAATACGGCTTTATCACACCAGTAAGCATTTTAAAGTAATGTTCAGTTTTATGATTAAAAAAAAAAGTTTCATCATCTGTGTTTTGTTTTTTATGTAATGCTCAGAAATGAAAGTGATTCAATGGTATATGAATGTTTTATATATGTTGTTTCTTTTTAACTCAGTAATTCCACCTAACAAATAAAGTGTGTCTAGTATAAAAAGTGGCACTGCTCCTGAATCAGCCCACGGGCCAGCATCTGGCATGGGAAGCTAGTCAGATGGAGAGACTTAAGTATGCCTTGCTCTGTGCTGGATTGCAGTCATTTTCCTTTTGCAGGCGAAGTCCCCTAGTAGAGGTACTAGTGATGCACTTCAACAATTCAAAGGATCATTTTCTCTTTCTCTTTTTTCTTCTCAAGGAACTGCTAAGAGATCTAATAGCTCCTTGAGGCTTACAAGAAGAAAGGCTCCACCCCAGGAGGTCCTCCTGGGTTTCTTCCATCAGGTCAGTTATATATCCTATTTGTGGAGAAAGACACAGCAGCCTCATGGTGCAACTGCTGTGTGCACCACGACACTTCCTTGATTGATGGCAGGTAACAAAACACTTAAAAGCAGGGAGCAGAAAGGAAATAGGTCCTTTCAAAATCCTTGCCATCTTTCTGCTATGTGTACCTGCAACTTTGAAACTTTTTCCATAATTTTTTATTGAAACTTTTTCATTATGCCATACAGTTAAATAAAAACTAATCTAAATGAAAAAGAGAGAAAAAATAAAATGCAAAGTCCTCTCTCAATGGTAGATCTTAACCCTTGTCTCACACAGGAAGGAGTAGATCCTCCCACCTCTCACCTGGGGGTGAACTTCCCTTTCTTCTCCCAACTATCCACCCTGGGAGCTTTTCCCTTTCCTGTGTCCTTCACCAACCACCAACCACCTTCAAGTGTGTACAATCCCCACAGTTACATCGAATAGAGGACACATGGGAAAAAAGGAAAGAAAGGAAAAGAGAAGGAAGATAAATATAAAACAATATTCCATAGTTATTTACTTATTTTATAGTTCTTAATTCACACATAGTTCCATATCTTCTGATCACATTTCTTGTTGGCTCCGATTTTCAATTCATTTTTTCTTTTTAAAAAAGATCCTTCCATTTCCTCTTCTTCCATTCTTTTTCCAGGACAATTGCCAGAGTCTTGGTAGCTTTTTCTACTGAATTCTTTCCAAATTGTACAAAGAATGCTTTCTCTCTGCTTGCTCAGGAGGTCCCTTAATCTTTCTTTAAATGGCTTCGTTTCACTCCTCCAACATAATAGCTCTGCCATTTGGCAGTTTCATTCCTCTAGGCACCAGTGTGAAGATGTTCTCCATTTCCTCATCTACAGCCTACAATTTTGCCATTCCAACCTCTCCTTTATCAATATTGTTCTCCACAGGTTTTATGTCTTCCTTCTCTGGTCCATTTGCATCCACAGTTTTATCATTCTCAGCTCTGATCTCTTTTAGTTGCTCATCCAATAATTGCTGTAAGATGCCAACTCTCATGGGAGTGTCCAACATTTTTGTCATGCTAAATGTTCTTGGACTTATTAAAGTTCAATCCACTTTAAGGTCTTTACAAAATCTGGCTTAAGACCTTCAGTCACCAGTCTCCACCATAAGGCCTTCACAATGTTCTTTATCAAACCACATCCCTACCCGCCAGGAACCTGGAGAATTCAGTTTCAATTTGAAGACAACACTTCATCGAGGAGAAAGAAGGTTAAAATTAAAATAAAATGAAGATTTCTAACTATCAGAACACCCCTTAGCTGTTAAAAAAACTTTCTTGGTCAAAAACAAAACATGCTTTTGTTTTGCTTTCAGCCTTTTGTCTATTCCTAAGCTAACAGTCAGCTCACACTTTAGAATTTCAACCAGCAGATGTATCACCTCAGTTGTGTTTGATAACAGTTTCAAAAGTAATTAGAGAAAGGCAGAGCTTTGCCAACCTTATGCCCTAAGAGCTGACCCTGAGGGCTATAAGGTTGTTTGGGGGCATGGTGGAGGCTGCTCTGCTCTAAGTCACTCACCTGCATCCAGGTCCCCTAAGACTTCTCAGTTTCTTGGCATGGAAAGTGGCTTTTTCAGAGCATCAGAGATTCATCCCTGGTTCTCTCTATTTTTCCAGAGAGAATGTGATAACTAAGATTCATGGCTTTCTTATCATTAATCACCATCTAATTATACGTGTTGAACTGTCAACAGAAGATTTCTACTTTGCCATTTTCCTCCCCAGAACTTCCCAAAACTTTGAAACTTTTGAAACCACAGTTACACAAATGGAACACAAGAGTGTGGATGAGCTCTCTAGGTCTGCTTTCTGTTGCTATCTCTGCCACCCTCCATGAGTTGGAAGGGGACTGTTTGGTGCCTGCTTCTACTCAGGTGTCCTGTTTCTATTTAAACAGGTTCCTTATATAGGAATGGGCAAATATAACAATATAGTCTCTCTCATTTTTTTCATTTTTCTACTCTTATATTCAGTTCTCCACATTCCCAAATTAGTTTGCATTTACAAACTAAACTAAAACTAAACTAAAAGCCCTCATGAAAATTCATCAGCATTTTAGGGTAACCCCCCCCCTCTGAATATATACATCTTTGAATGCAATTTTGCCCAAACGTGCACATTTTTACAATGCAATTTTCCTTAATAAAATGCATTTTCGTATCTTTCCCCCCACTAATATATACATCTGTATGAACGCTTTGTTATATGCATTTTTGCACACACTACTTGGCTAGGAGATTGCATTGCAAAATTCAGGCTAAATTAGGCACAGCATGGAACATAAGAACATAAGAGGAGCCTTCTGGAACAGACCGTCCAGCCTAGCATCCTGTTCTCACAGTGGCCAACCAGGTACCTATGGGAAAACCACAAACATGACCTGACTGTGACAGTACTTTCTCCTTCTAATGCTTCCAGCAACTCGCATTGAGAATCATAGTTCCTCTGACCATAGACACAGAGTATAGCCATCATGGTCATGCCACTTTCACCAGTGTGTTCACACATAAAGCCTTTCCATCCCACTTTCAGCAAATCTGAATTTATTTATTAACTTTATATCCTGTCCTACCCTGCAAAGAAGCCCAGGGTAGCAAGTACATCAGCAATAAAACAATCAAAATGTTTAAAATCAACTGAAAAAGAATTCCAATAGAGAAACAGACTGGGAAGGACCTCTATTTAAAAGATTTGTTGAAAGAGGAAGGCATTTGTTAGGCATGAAACAAAAGAGGTGGTGCCTGTGTAATATTCAAGGGTAAGGAACTTCAAAGGATAGGCGCCACAACGCTAAAGACCCAGTGCCTGTATTGTGCAGAATGGGTCTCCTTCATAATATGGTATCTGTTTGAGGCACATGCTTGTATAGTGCAGTGATTGATTAGGTGAATAATGGGTGAATAATATCCAGCAGATATTCTGGTCCCAAGCTGTTTGCAAAAGAACTAGCACCTAGAACTAAGCCTGAAAAAGTAAATATTTGGATGATTTTTTAAAATTAAAATATATAAATGCATATGCATATTTCACATCATTTTCTCTCAAAGTACACCTATCAAATGTTAAAATAAAATTTTCTCTCTCTCTCTAATTTTATCCAAAAACGGTGTTGTAACATTTGGGGAAGTACAAAATTCAGTGTTCTGATCTGCATTCTGATCTAGAAGGTGCCAACCAGGTCAGTTCCTAATGGAATTCACAAAAACCAAATTTCTCAAGCATCCCTAGCTGGATCATTGAGTCCCATGTGTTTGTAATAGCCCTTGGAAATCTATGTAATGACTAAGAAAAACAGTAAAGTTGCAGACTTGCACAAAGCTGTCTTGAACATATATTTTTAAAGCATAATTTATGCTTTATTCCAAGATAGTCTTGAAGCACAATATTTATACCCACACCAGTTTTGTGACTATATTTCCCCCTCGATTCTGTCTCATTGGGAAATATTGTTTAATTTGGTTGTTTCATATTTTCCAGTAAATAGCTTGCTGGGTCCGAAAAAGAATTTTAAAATATTAATGTGGCTGAAACGATCACAAACACAACATGTTCCAAATCTTGTTTATGAGTGACAGAAATAAGGTGACATTGATAAATAATTTACAAGGACTTTGAGGACCTTGAAGAAATGGGAAATGGTGTATTCAGTAGGTGGTGTAAGAAAATCACAACTAATTAGGGAAGGAGCTTTCAAGTTAAATATATTGGTTTTGGACGATAAAGAAAAATATATATCTGCAGAAGGATGTGGTTTCCAATATATTTTCAGAATGCTGGATGATAATTGCAGTAACTGGTAAAGAATGGAAAATGACTCCTTCAAGTCCATCTCCTGAGCATTCATATTGGTGAGAAAATAGGTCTCTGAGTTCAAGTACCAATAATCTTGATAGATACCATTTAATTGATTAGCTACTGAATCTGATAGGCACAGATTCAGATTTTTGCTGTACCTCAAAACCATCACCAACTTCAGTTTCCTAGATGGAAACCTAATTCAGTTTCAGGTTCCATCTGTGGGGCTACTGTTAGAATTCCTTTCTCAACTAACCCAACCAATCATGGCATCAAACTACAGATGTCCTTTCCAAATGCATCAATTCTGCTAAATATTCCCTCTGTGGGTGCTTGAGGCTCACAGGAGAAGCAGCAGTAGCACATGGTGCAGTGGGGTGGAGACACTTACCTGATCTCATAGGAGATGAGTCACGCTACTTACTGAGACAAGGAGGCAGAGGGAAGAGGTGGCCAAGGGAGTGGTGTAGTGAAAATGCACCAGCAGGAGCCCCAGATTGACTCTGTTAGTGTGTTTTCCCCATTGCCCCTCCCCCCTCTTCCCAGTGAGAAGCAGTGACTCACTTGCCAAGTGGTCAAGTAAGCACTTCTGCCCTGCCATGTCATTCCTATTGGGAAATAGTGCACGGGTTGAAAGTTCATGTCAAGCTGAGAGAATACAGAACCTTGGACAGCTCCAATGGGCTCTGCTAAGGCAGTGAACAAACATGCTATCTCCACAGGGAGCTAGAGTCAACTGAAACATCACACCAGCTGATCAGACATAGTGTTTGGAAGGCTTCACTGCTCTGGAGGTGTGAAAGGGTTCTCACCTGCTTTTATAACCAGTGACTTCTGCTAGGCTGGGGCCACAATATTTGAGGGGATTCCAAGAATGATGGAAGGGCTGTGTCCTCTGGCCAATAGGGTACTGAATGACATACTGTTGCTTCTTCCTGCATGAAATCATCATTAAGCTTGTGCCCATCAGAGTTCTCCACCATGTGTTACAACATCTTTGGGTCAAGTGTCATGATGGTATTTTTTTGCTAACTCCCTAGAGCCATCTGTGAAGTCTCTTACCACAACTTTGCTTTCACCACCAAGGTGAAATTTAAAAGTGTGAGCTTAAAATGCCTGCTTTACGCATGCTGGCATGCTCATTAATAGACAATGGACACAAATGTCCACACAGTTCAAAAGCCATCAGTGAGAAAAAAACTGCGGCCAAGTAGACTTTTAATTCAACCTGACTTTATCCATTCTGAATAACCTGAAGCAATCAAAACTACAGATCTAGTGTTATAAGTGATGCTGGAAGCTTCTGAGTATGCCATATTTATTTATTTTACAAAGGACTGAGATTATTTTTGGGGGAGGGGCATGCAAAGAATGAACTCATTCCAAATCAAGATTTTTGTTTTTTAAGGGAGGCAATATTTTCTCCTCCTTAATTTCAACCCTATGATGCCACATAGGCTTTTTATTACACAGCAATTTCTTTGTAGTCATGTTCATCTGGTAAATGACAGCAAGATAAGGGATAAACTTATTTGACAGATACCTTTGTGAACTACAGTATCAACACAGACACACTACAAGACATCACTCTTTTTCTTGCATATATCCTAAAATTTACTTCAGAAGCTCCATTTGGAAACTATGTGCTGTGCTGAACCCATGGTGATTTAAGGCCTGCCATTTATCAATCCAAATATCTCTTAAGAGAAAATACAGCTTAAACGTTTAAAGGCACAAAAACACATTGAGAGGTAGATAGACAATTTAGATCAATTCTCCTGTTTCACTTTAGACCTCTTCATAGACTTGAAGCATACCTTGGGCTACATTTAAATAGAAGAAATCTATTTAGAACTTTAGCAGCTTTAATAGCTGGAATTTCAAGAAATCCCTTTTAAGGTATTGCATTTCAATCAGCATTTATTTTTGTACTCAGTAAGACCTGGCATAATTTGAGTTTATTTCTGGCTATTGCAGGTTCATTTTTTTAAAAACAGAGAAGTACTCAACTGACAGTTTGTTTATTTAGTTAACTGAATTTTATTTATTGTATGCTATTCAGTGCAATATGCTCTGCTTTACAGTGAATAGTGATGCAGGTGGATCAGTTTATGTTGTTGTCAGCAAGGTAGGCCTAGCCAAATATTCTTGGATGACAACAATGATTTAACCTTGAGAACAAATCAGGTCTTTCAGAATGAAAGCATAGTACCTGTTTACAGTTTTGTTCTAAGGGGCAGTTTACAAAACAAACGAACCAAAAGCTACTTTAATTAATTGTGCTTTCTTGATCTTCATAAATACTTATCTTAAATATATTTATTTGGAAGCAAATCCACTCATTTCAATTGGATATTCCTGAAGAGATATCTGGGATTGCAGCTTCAATCCTTATTTGTTAATCTTGAAATACAGGAAGAAATAGAATCATTGGAAAATAATAGATAAAAAATAATCCCTCAGGTTTTTGAGATATCAAACCTTGTCCAAACATATATGTCTCGATTTTCACATCCAAGAAGGCTAGAAACTTGTATGTTTTAAGGAGCAATAGCAACAAAGATTCTTGGGAACCTGAATTCTGTAGCCAATCCCAAATCCTGCTGATTTTCAGCATATGTTTAGAACCATAAAAGACATACTGTAGCTCTGCTAATACAAAAATAAGATACCAAGGAAAGTTGCTTTAGAGCCCAAAGATATTTAACTGCACATGAGATTATAACATAAGGCTACTTTATTTTGTTTTGAACCTAAGAAAGGAGATTTACTCTTCTCTCATTCTGTACCAATTTCACAATCTCATGGATTTCAGGTCAATTTCAGTAATGGACTTCTATGCATGCTTCCCCAAGGAAAGCACTAGGAACTGTTGGCATGAGCACACATAGTGAAATGTACTTTTGTGCTTTGCAATGCATTTTTTTGTACACTTTATGTTCTCTGGAGTCCTTTTAAACCACATGTGGAAATGGCAAAGGGAAAACTAAGGCATCATTTCACAGTCGCAGTTATGAGCAGAGAACTCCGAGAGGCTTGAGAAGCAAGGGTTCAGTTATCATGGAAATGCAGTTAATTACTGGCTAGATTTACAAGGCTGCTCAAGCAACGTGTGCAGTGCGTTTTCTAAGCATTATTAAGAATGTAAGCTTAATATTGTTGTGTCAGTACAATATTGAGATTATGCTCTTGGGGGTACATGGTGTTTGGAACAGAAGGGTTGCTTCCTTCCCTCCCACCCTCCAAGCATTTAAAAAAGAATGAGTCAATAAAAGCAAATTATTTCCAAAATTGGCTTAGCATTTTTATGTTCCTTTGAAGCTTCTGGCACATATGTGCAGCCTGGTATTCCAGAGGAAATAATGATGTTTGAAATGGATGAAATTCCAGTACAGCTACTGGACATTGTCTTTTCAAAACAAGAGAAATCTTTACAAGTCGCTTCTAAAGATGTTTACTGTGGAACAAAATAACGTCAAGGTCAATTGGAGATACTTGCACATAAATATGCCTGAGAATGTAGTCTTAAAAAGGGAAGAATGCTATTCAGAGTTGTTAGGGAAAAACAGTTGGCCATGAGCATTCTGTAGTTTCATTGCAATAACCTGGCACAAGAGATAGAATTGCAACATCAGTTACCTGCCAAATGCATATCAAGGAAAAATAATGATATGAAAAATTATTATTATAATGATAGACCTGCACCTGTTATTTTGCATTGCAAGCCAATGTTGGCTACATTTCAAAAACCAAATAAATGTTGTAGCTGCACATGAGAATTCACTGCCAATCAACCTGGTCTCTTTATTGCCTAAAGCTGAATGTTTGCAAGGCTACAGGTTTTCCATCTGTTACTGAAAAGAAGACTACTTGGGATGGAGTCCTTAAAACACCTTCTGCAATGCAGTCTTACTGACCCAATAAAGACTGCATTTTGCATTTCTACAGGAGAATTGTGCTCTACCTTTCTGTATATTTGCGATGTATTAGGGTGAACATAATGCAAAGTTAGCCATTTTAGAGCTATTATTCAGTGGATTTCATTAAGCACTAATCTAACTGAAAAACTTCCATCAGTGCTACAAAGGGGCATAATAAGATCACACAATTAAAAACTGGCACACAACAACATAGTGATTTGGACTTAGTTCGCCTGAATAGAATTCATAAGGCCAAAAGTCACTTTTAAAAAAAGGAAAAGCGAAAAATCCATGACCAAAATAGTTATACAAAATGTGAAATTTCAAACATGTTCTGTGATTTTAAAATCTATTATGAGTGTAGCTTTGATTGTGGCTTCATCTCTTTTTTTTTTTTTTATAATAATTTTTATTAAGGTTTTCCAAATTAGAACAAATCATAACAAATTAAATCCAATCTATTGCCAATAACTAGGACTTCCCCTCCCTACCCCCTCTTGTGTTCCAAATCTTCCAAATAAGCAATTAAATTCAACAAATTCTTATCCCCAAATTACACTCTTCGTCAATAACCCAATTTATCCAAATTCTCATCCCCTAAGATCGATCTATACCCTTCCACGGGTTTCCCCCTTTCAAACATAGTACAGATGAAAATAAGATAAATATAAATAATAATTTTACAGCCTTTGGATTCCAATTTTCCCTCCCCTCTTTCCCCTTTGCGTTTCACCTATCCCTCCACTTCTAATATCTTCCTGGAGTTCCCACATTACACTATGTCCCTCCGGTTCTTTGCCAGTCTTTAATTACGGATGTCCAATCGTAGAAGGAGTCTATCAAATAAGGGCCCATTTCTTCTATCCAGGTTTTTATATCCAGGAGTAAAAACTCCAATTTTGTATCCATAAGCTTGTCAAACCTGAATATCCCAAATGTTCCCCCAGTTCTGTCCAGTTCTTGTTGTTTCCTTGTTCTTATCAATCATTCTCCTCCTTTTTATTTCTCTGTTCTCCCACAGAAATGTTCTTTTTCCAAAAGTTTCTAGTGTCTCTGCAGAGGTTTGTTATTCATGAAGCAAAGCATTACATCATGTTCCTTTCATTTTCCAACAAATAGTTCCATTGTTTCCTGTAGTGTGTAGACCTCTGTAGACAAAATAGTGTTCCATTCCTGCAGTTTCCCAGGAGATTGAAAGTTCCATTCAACTGTTCACATTTCCTGTGAAAAACACATGCAATGTCCCTCGGCTCCTCTAGGTGGATTGCAGTAACAAAGTTCCCTTCCAGAATCACATCCACCAGACCAAGTAGCTTGTTGACCAATACTTAAAACAGTTTGTATTCAATTTGTAACAAATATAACCGGCAAAGTCCTCATAACAAAGTCTCTATTTTAATCTTCCTTTTTGACAGCTCTTTGACAGCTGTCAAAACCTCCATCACTTTTCTCCAGGCAGTTTCACGAATCGCTCCAGGGATTCCGGGGGGGTTGCTTTTAAAACAATTCCACTTTTCTCCTCCAGCTCAATCTTATAATTTTCCCTCGCGAAGTTGCTGATTCGGCAAGATAAGGTTACACTCGATCTTAGTTGTCCAGTCCTTTGTTTTGGCTCTTCTACAATTTAGGGGTAGGCTGACTTCCTTTTTTCCACCTCCCCCGTTCGCTCCGAATTTTAAAAATTTATCCCCCTTTTTTTTAGTCCATATTCCAATTACTCACGGGTTCTTCTTTAGAGCCGAATTTTCAATAGAAGAAGTCAGCGCTCTCCGCCGGATGGCATGCGGCTGCGCTCGGCAGGGATAGCAGAGAACTCAAAGCACCACGCTTCTCCCCGGCACCCGATCCGTAGCCTTTAAAAAGGCTCCTTCACGAGTCGGGAGGGCGCTAACGGTGCCAGCCGAGTCTCCATGTCCACGGCCTCAATCTGGCCGTGGTTTTTAAGGGTCCCCGCATCGCCGGTGCGGTAGGACCCAGCCCCTGCCAAGCCGGCTCCCTCCGGAGCTCGGAGGGAGCCCGCCATTCGGCGATGGCGCCGACCCGGAAGTCTGATTGTGGCTTCATCTCTATGCTAAAAGTTTGGTGAAAGGTTGACCACAGCTGCTAGCCTTTTCTCTAAAGCCTACTTGTTTGGAGTAACATCTGAAAAGTGGCTTCTGTGGCTGCATAACGACCATTACAGTGCATAGCCCTAAACTCTCTGCACACTGGGAATACAGCTGTACACTCATAGATTTACTTTTCAGATCTCACACTAAACTTGTTGTATATTCTTGGAGTTTAGGCTGACAGAGACAGGCCTTCTATCTCCTTTATACATTTATCATGGACATGTAGACAAATGCTTCAAAGGGGTTTGTTATTTGGGGGACATTGCTCAGTGGGACTTTCCCTTCCTTTCCTTACATTGTAGCTCCCCCAATATACTTTGGATGATAAGGGGGCCCCTCTGAAGCAGATTTGGAGGCATGGGGGGGGGGAGAATAAGAGGGGGAAGCCTGCTCACATGACATTGAATATCATCCTATGTTTTCATGTTTTTCCTAGTCTTACATATTTTTCTATTTTTTTTTAAGCAGTAAGAAATCATCTCAACAACAAACTTATGCTTTCTTGAAGTTTGGCTGTAATTCTACCCTACAGCTGTTGCCGTATACAGTGGTATCTTGGGTTAAGTACTTAATTCGTTCCGGAGGTCTGTTCTTAACCTGAAACTGTTCTTAACCTGAAGCACCACTTTAGCTAATGGGGCCTCCTGCTGCCACCACGCTGCCGGAGCACGATTTCTGTTCTCATCCTGAAGCAAAGTTCTTAACCCGAGGTACTATTTCTGGGTTAGCGGAGTCTGTAACCTGAAGCATATGTAACCCGAGGTACCACTGTATTTAAAAATGTTACTGACCTACCAACCAAACAATTACTAAAAGGAATCCTAATCCACCTTACATGATATGCAAATGAATAACAAAGATGTTTCTATATAATAAATTATGGAAATAAATTATGCTCACTGGCAGCTCCCTGAGCTGGCCAGCTAGCAAAGAAGACTCAATTCAAACTTTGGGGTATGATTCCCATCAACCCCGGTCAGCATGGTCTCAATGGTCAGGGATGATGGAGGTTGTAATCCACAACATCTGGTGGTCACCACGTTGTCTACCCCTGATGTGATGATTCATGATTCTGATCCATGATTCTGGATTAAATATGCCCAAATGTACCACACTTTCAAGAAACAGATTAGTGCCAAATATTTCCACCATGGCAGCATATGTTACATAGAACGGATTACAGGCTGAACATGTTGAATACAACAGTTGTGAATCTTCTCTCTCTCTCTCTCTCTCTCTCTCTCTCTCTCTTGCTGCAACCTGTCTCAATTTTTCCATTATTCTATTCCAAGGTTTGTACCTTGGTGTATCTACATGCTAACATTTCAAATGACTTAATGAACAGGAAGGGCAAATCATTCTTTTTCAAACCAACTGCATGCCATTTGTTTTGAATTTTGTTTTCTTCGTAGTGCTCATTCATTGCTTCCACACTGAGTTGACAAATTACATGAATCATAACAAGCTTTTGATAATCGCAGTGATCATCCGAATGTATGAAGCTGCTGGCGATAGTCACTGCATGGTGAGTCGCCACAGATGATTCTTTCTCACTACCTCAGGCAGGCTCCCTCAAAATGAAAATCAATTTTCTGAGAAGTAATGAGTGCAACAATTCCCCACATGGTGACTGACTGATGCTGGCACTCTGAACATGTGCTTGAGCTCACCCACAGAGGATAGCCACTCTAAATATTAACAACCCTTTTAAGGTGTGATTTCAAAGGATTTCTTCTGTCATGGTTCAACAGACCAGCTTTTGATCCTTTTCCAGTGGGTTGGCCACACAGCACAATTTGGAAGGACTTTATCACAAGGCAAAATGAATGAGATTAACAGTTACTTCAAGGTTTATGACTGCAATTCATGATTCTGGATTAAATATACCCAAATGTAACACACTTTCAAGAAACAGATTAGTGCCAAATATTTCCACCATGGCAACATATTTTACATAGAATGGATTACAGGCTGAACATGCTGAATACAACAGTTGTGAATCCCCCCCCTCCCTTTTGCTGCAACCTGTCTCAGTTTTTCCATTATTCTATTCCTGAATACAGTAATTGTTCATACGGAAGAAACTAGAAAAATAAAGCATTGAATGTATGCACCAAGCAAAGAAATCTAGAGACTCAGATAAAGCTTGGAAGACTTAAGGCCAAAT
This sequence comes from Podarcis gaigeae, assembly GCF_964106915.1. Lineage (NCBI taxonomy): Eukaryota > Metazoa > Chordata > Lepidosauria > Squamata > Lacertidae > Podarcis > Podarcis gaigeae. Next base: position 59,835,075 of record NC_139677.1, on the reverse strand, counting down.
GACAGGTAGGGCCATAGTCAGTGGTATGGCATCTACATGTCCCAAAGCCTCAGGACAGGATAGAATCCAACAGAAATGCTGAAACCTGGCTTCAATTTCTCCCTTGTGACACACTTTCACAGCCTCCTATTGCAGTGTTGGGAACAAGAATCTGTGCCACAAGACTTGCACAACTCTAGCATTGGAGAACAAAGGTGACTGTCATGACTGTAACAACTAACATAGCATACCCCTGCTGATTACTGTTGGGAAAACCTTTGCCTGTGCAGTTCTTAACAGATTACAGTCACTTGCTGACAGGGTCTATCCCAAGTCACAATGCTGCTTTAGAGCTCAGAGGTCAACAGGTGACATGATTTTCTCTCTGCACCAATTGCAGGAGAAATGCCAGCAGCAGAGATGCCCCTTGTACATCACCTTCATAGACCTGATGAAGGCCTTTGACCTCATCAGCCAAAAAGGACTCTTCAAACTGTTCAACCAGGCAGGATGCCCACCTAAGTTTCACAAGATGATTGTGTCCTTCCATGAGAACATGTGTGGCAGCGTCCAGCATGACAGCTCATCCTCAGACACACTCTCTATAAAGAGCAGTGTGAAACAGGGCTGTGTTTTTGCTGCAACGCACTTTGGCATATTTTTCTCCCTGGTGCTCTCCAGTGCCTTCAGCTCAACTGAAGGCAATGCGTATTTTCATTTGAACAGTGACTGGGGTCTGTTCAACCTGTTATGTCTCCATGCCAAGACAAAAATGTAGGGTCCTTATCCAAGAGATATTGTTTGCAGATGATGCAGTATTGACAGCACACTCCACGAAAACTCTGCAGAGATTCATCAACTTTTGTCCAAGCCTGCGTGGAGTTTGCCCTCACCATTAGCCCAATGAAGACCAATATCCTGGGTCAGGACATCACCAGAACTCCATGCATCAGCACTGGTGACCGCATGCTTGAAGTGGTAGACAATTTCATCTACCTGGGTTCCACCATAACCAGCAACCTCTCCATTGGAAGAATGTGATGCTAACGTCCAATACCAAGAAAGAATTCTACCAGACTTATGTGCTGAGCACACTGCTTTATAGAAGTGAGTTGTGGTCAACTTACCGCCACCAGAAGCAATGCTGTACAGCCTTCCACATGTGCTGTGTCATGAGCATTTGGGGTATCATAATGAAGAACTGAGTCACAAACAAAGATCTGCACTCCCAAGTCACATTCCCAGTATGTTTGCACTCCAGTCTCAGTGATGTCTATGCTGGCTTGGTCTTATCCACAGAATAAAAGATGGAAAATGCACATTTATGAATTGTTTTTTATGCCTAGGAAGCAGACGAATCATTTTTTTAATAATTGCTTGAAATTTCACTTGGCTTACCTGGTTTGCTCTAATAATCAGCCTTTACTGAACATATGAGACATTTCCAGAAAACGTCTGAACTCGTGGAATAGAGCAGTGTTTCCCAACCTTGTGCCTCCAGCTGTTTTTCGACTACAATTCCCATCATCCCTTGCCACTGGTCTTGCTAGTCAGGGATGATGGGAGTTGTAGTTCAAAAACAGCTGGAGGCACAAGGTTGGGAAACACTGGAATAGAGTACCAAAGTACCAGCAAAAATGCTAAAATGAATTCTAACCCACCTTGCATGATATGCAAATGAATAACAAAGATGTTTCCATACAAAATTTGATAAATTCCCTCTCAGATCCAGATGCTACTTTGTAATGTATGTTTACTGTTTACTGTTTCTCAATTCATAACATCATATGTGATTTTACAGCTCTTCATAAAGTGAAGAAAAAGATTTTTCACATTGCACTAAAGTACTGAAGTCAGAATTAACTGTTAAAATGTAAGATCTAATTTTGAAGAACTTGAATAGTACAGGGTTGTACAGGATTGTGGAGGAAATGGACTTTGTTTATACAGACTCTGCTTTTATTAACTGCTGTCTATTATATGAGAATACATATTTTTCTTTGTTAAATTATTTAAATTCTCCTCCCCCGCCTGCCCCAAAACTCAGTACAATGTTTGGAGGCATTTTGCTCCACCCTGAAAACCCTACAAACAAGTGTGTTTAGGATTGTATCCTTACAGCAAACTCCAGATCACATTTCCTCAGAAGTCCTACTGAATTCAAAAGGGGAAAATACTTAGGATTGCAGGCTTAGTGATTAATTTAATGATAGCCCTATTTAGGGCCCATGTTTTGTGTGGAAATCTCATAGAATCCTAGGACTGTGGAGTTAGAAGGGACCCAAAGGGTAATCTAGTCCAATTTCTGAAATGCAGGAATCTCAACTACAGCATTTATGACAGATGGCCATCCAACTTCTACTTAAAAACTTCCAAGGAAGCAGAGTCTATCACCTTCCAAGGGAGTCTGTTCCATGGTCAAACAGTTCTTACAATATGTTGAAAAGTCTTACAAACCATACTGAAAGCTTTGGATCAACAAATGCTTCCTTGTTACTCTGGGGAAACTGTTGCTGTTTGAAAGACTGGTCTATCTCTGAATGTATGTCTGCTCTACTCTCATTAATGTCAATCTGGATTAAGCTAGAGATTGAGGCACACAGCAATTGTGTATGTTTCATTCTCTTCAGTGTCAGGAAAAGTTCTGAACAAACCATCTTGACACTAATATGGGTCTTCTCAGTGGCTGCTCCTAGACTTTGGAAATTCCTTTCTAAAAAAGTTAGATTGCTTCCCTCTGCTGGCACATAATACCTTCATATTCCAACAGGCTTTGGGGAACTGACTGTTTTTACTGAGGGGGTTGGTTCCATGCTGTTTTTATTGTAATTATCTGCAGGTTTTTAATAGAACATATGTGTGTGTGTGGTTAATTGTTTATTAATTAATGTCCCCCCCCCCCATGATTTTAGCTTTTCTTATTTGAACTGTATGCTGCCTTGAGTCCCTGTCAGGAAAAAGGGCAGGATATAAATGCATATATAAAGATAATACCTCAAGGATCACCTTTCCCCATATGAACCAACCTGGACCATGCAATCATAACCTGAGACCCTTCTTTGTGTGCCTCCTCTGTGAAAAGTCTGGAGGGTGGCAACATGAGAAAGCGCCTTTTCTGTGGTGGCTCCCTGCTTGTGGAGTGCTTTCCCCAGAGAGGCTGGCCTGGCACCATTGTTACATATTTTTAGATGCCAGGAAAATAATATTTGTATTTCCTCAGGTCTTTGGCTATTTAATCTATGGCCTTTTAAACTGGGAGGGAGTTATTGTTTGTTATTATGCTATATATATTTGTGTTTTTATATTGTAAATTGCCTTGTGATCTTTGGACGAAGGGCAGTATAGAAATTTAATAAATAAAACAAAACAAAATAGTAATAATTATAGCAACAGCAACAACATCAACATGGAACATTCTGTAATGGGGGAAAAAATGAAATTCCCGCGAACCTGGAACTCTGGGTACACATTGGAGCCTCTTGAAGCTTTTGAGCCAAACCAATGCTTGTAAAGATGATTGTTCACTGAGTATTTCATTTTACAACATACTTTTATATGCTACATTTCATCCCCCTCCCCAATCTTCTATTTCTATCTTCATTTTTAATCAGCGGCTTACTCCAGCTAGAAACCCTGACAATCTCTTTCTTTTAGAATTCCCAGTATGTCACTTCTGTCAGATAATAGAAAATTCTCTTTCATTCGTTTAGTCACTGCCATCCTCTAGGAGTTAGACAAACTGTGGGAATCAAGGCTGGTATTTTGATTGAGCTAAACAAACGGTGGGAAGGGGGATGATGGTTTGAGAACTGAAAAAAGAAATGAAACGCTGGAAATACCTGTAAAATACTCAGCTACAAAGTAACAATTGGTGGCATTTTGTAAAAAAATAAAATAAATCCTTTATTTCCAAATATGCATGATTAGCTGTTCAAAAAGGTTCTTACGTTACCCTTTCTGCCTTCTAGAAGGGTTTATTATATTAAAAAGGAAGACATTTGACTGTCTTTCTTTTTAAAGATTAAAAATGGTAGAATTGTTGTCTTGCAGTGGAATTTTCTTACTAAAAAGGCACTGCAGTTCTCTTGTTGGTTAAATGTATAGTAGTGAATAATTTATTTTACAGCAAAATGCCTTAAATATTAATCTGCATAGGCCACAAAATCTCTTGAAAGTAGCTCACTAGATAGAAATACTTTGCAAATATATAATGTCACCAATTGCTATTTATGTTAGATTTAAACTACCCAGGATGCAGTTAAACTACCCAGGATACAGTTACAATCTCCTATACATTATCTGGTCAGATAGACTATTAAAAAGATACCATCAATAAATATATTAAGTTACTTACTGGATCATATTTTAATTTCATTCCTGTAATAGCCAGACATTTAAGATGATATATTCATTGGTTAAATATTATGAGAAGTAATAGAATTTTTCAAAGAAAACTATGGTTTAACTGACATTATAGGATAGACACTAGCTGCTACTATTTTCTCCTTCCTGTCATGTTATCTTGATAATACAGGAGCAGAGGAACTGAAACCTCCAATGCATGCATTTAATTTAATTTAGTTATTTGCTTATTTTATATATGGCTTTTCAGGCCACCTTTTAAGAAACAGCCTTCATAGGATGTGTATCTGTAAGAGGATAGAAATATCTGATATAAATATATAATAAATAACCACGGCTAAAATTCTCATTTTCTTGGCCCTGAAGTAGCCTCACTAATTTGTGGAACTTACTCAATTAGTTATTGGGCTCTGGGCTAAAATCCAGAAACCAATCATAGTTTTAACAGTGGCGGCAGTCAAATATATAACTCTTAGAACTCAGCTTCAGACTGGTTGCTTCAAATTAGGAGATAAAGACAAAGATTGGGGAATATGTTGCAAATCATCTGTTTATAATGCAAATTAAGATGAAGATACCGGACGTGTCATGTTTGATTAAAGTAGCAAGAGTGGCTTCAAATACACTGAAATAGCAAGAAAAGAGCATTATGACATACTAAAAGAGCTATCATGTTCGGAACTCAAATTTGGTACTAGTTGAAATAAAAGAGAATTTCTCGACTTGAGAGTATTTTCAGCTCTTTGAAAAGTGCCCCAGAACAAACAAGTGTTCTTTTAAGCATCTGCCAGATATGGTGGTGAGCAAGATAAGAGCTCTTAAAATCACCGGGAATGCTAAAGTCATGCCCGTGAATCACGTACGTTTTTCAGTTTCCAAGATACAGGGCTATATGGCTCTTCATGAAGTTACAGCAATCTGGCACCAATTTGGTCCCTAGAGCACTGTTCTCAAGATGGAAATGAGAGTAATAGTTGACAAAGTAGTACTAAACAACTCACTGGAGTTAAGATAATTGCTGTGTCTTCTTAGCCAGCACCTCTACCAACTGCTAACAAATGTTCGTTTTTGCTTCAGTGAAATTTTTGATAACTTTTCATATAGTAATCAGCCTTCCCCAGTATAAGGTGCAACTTAGATTTATATAGATATGTGTGAATCCCCAACACAAAATGCATAGTTTTGCAATTTATGAGCCTCATATAAACATGTAAAAACAATGACATTTGAGGTGTTATACACTATCCTAGTTGTAAAAGTTATGTTATGTGACTGTTATCTTAAAATGTCTTTATGGGTATCTGGGCGTGTTTACCATTGCTGGATGTACACTGACCTGTTTAACATGATTAGAACACTATTAGATATGTCATTCTAAAAGTCACAGTGCATACTTGTTAAAGTGGGGTGGGGTCTTTTTTTAACCTTTTTTCCCATCAAACATCGTCTCCCTGCTGCTGGTTACTGGTTGCTCTGCAGCCCCCTCTGGTGTCACATTTTAATAATGCATTATGAATGTTAAAAGTTCATAATGGGCCCATATATGTTATCAAAACCTTTCATTAACTCTTCCTTAACGTTAAAAACCATGAGTGTAGATCCGCCCCAAGTCGTATTCGGGAGAGACTTGTTGAAATTAATGGACATGACTCATTTAGGTCAATTAAGGTCAATGAGTTTACTCTGAACATAATAGTTAGATACAACCCAGTCTCTGATTAACCTTTATAGCCTCTGATATAAGGTCATGGTGACATGTTGCAGCAGGGGGCAAAATGGCCGGCCTGTATGGTTGAGCCTGTATGGTTAAGCATGTTGCCCTTATGAAGAACAGCACAGAGATAAAAATGGGCTGGCAAGCCTGACAGCAGGCAAGGACTCAAAGAACTGTTGTTTCCAGGGGATTACTGTGCCAATTTGCAGATTATCAATTTGGAATCCTTTATTTAAAATTCTTGGATTTTACCCAGAATCCATTTTACCCAGAGGGTGGGCAAGGAGACTAATCTTAGCCTCAACACGCACTCCTGCTCATCCACAGAAGCATCACAAATCTTTTCTTTCAGAGCCAAAGTAGAGATGATCAGGAGATTTGTGCTGAAGATTTTACATACCTTTGGTGGCCTTCCAACTAATTAGCACCCCCTTCCCAAGTCCCCTATTAGCTCGATATGGGTTTTTTGGTGGGGAGGGGGCACAGAAACATCTATTGATGTATTTTTATTTCCCACATAGCTGCCAACAGCTTTGGTGCTGGACGGGGATTTCCAACGCTGTACTTAAAGGGGAGGGAAATCACAGGGTTTCCAGGAGTCATTGTTTTCTAATACAAAGTCAACCCATTAAACTAGCTGTAATTATTTTGGCTGGAGAACTGAGTTCATACAGTGCAGAAACCTTTAAGAAGTTGGAAGAGGCACAATAAATGTGATAAAATATGCAGTGTATCAGGAAGGTAAGTAGCTCACAATCTCTAGCACTCAGGAGCTGTCAAATGGCATACATATCGGGAAAGCCCAGCAACCGATTGTGAAGGGATGACTTGCATTTTTTAAAAAAAGTAAATTGAAAAATGTGACGTTGCCATCCTTTTGATATCTCAGCAGTCGTTTTGATCCAGACATGCTGTGAGTATGATGTTTATTAACCACTTGGAACATGTGAAGTGGAAAGGCTGTTACTTTAATCATTCTAACCTTGACTGACTCAAATCTGTTAAAAGTACACAGTGCTGCTTCCTCAAGCCATTTCTCCTTCCCCCTGCCCCCGGGACACTGCCAAAGGAAGCCTTTCGCTTCATTTGTCAGATACAAAACTCAGAATTTGTTCTTCCAGGCTGGATTGTCATAGGCTGCTGTATTAATTAAGGAACAAACTTCAAATGCTTCCACTTCTGGGTGACTTGTAAGCACATTAGCCCTCCTGGGCAGCTTTCCCAACTGTTATCTCTCTTTCTCACCATGCTCCTATCTTCAGCATCACACACAGGCATCTCTTTTTTCGCTTCTCTGCAGTGGATTAAAACTTATCTCTGCTCAACAATGCCTCAAGATCGCTTAAGCAGCCTGGCATCTCTTTCTTCTTTGGCCTGTCACAAAGACAGGGACACATTTGTCAGCATTGTTTGGAGATTTGGTGATCTTTGTAATTTATTGCAGAGAAGAATGCTAGTATTAAAGCAAACTGCTGGATTTTTAGTTTAACTCAAAAATCCAAACAAATAGAACTGAGATGTAATGGAATCAAGTGGAAGGGAATGAAGCCCTTGCACAGCACACAGTTGTTGGCATCTATCTGTATTGGGAGACAATGGAGTCAAATCCTGTGTTAGCAGTACCAAAGTGACCTCCCTGGGGTGCAAGCCTGCACATTGTGCATGGAGGTCTTGGGTTGCCCAGATGACAAGACTCTCCTCTCAGCCTCACTGATGTGGTCCAAAGGAAAGCAGAGCAATATGCTTGGCACCAGCTTGGCTTCAGGAGTTGCCAGAAGGATCTGTACAAGGCACCATCCAACTGTCTTAGGGACTCCACTCCAGATTTGTGTAGGTTTTACTCCTTAGCCTTTTCTTCTCTAGAAGATATCCTGCAAGGCAGTTGTGGCTTAGGACCAGAGTTTTACTTCTCCTATATGGGCTACCTTCCCAAGTTGACAAGCCCCATCTGCCCCTAACCTCCCCTCTACAGCAGAAGCTGCCTTCTTGACCAGTGGATCCACTATTGATTTTGTCTGCTCAATCCACTGGAACCTGTCTTCACATGCAGGGAAAGTCCTTAACACACTGAGGGTTTAGCTGCCCAGAACACATCTAGTTTAGCTGCCCAGTGGAAGCCATTCCTGGGGTGTGGTCAGTGTCACATAGTTACAGCCTCTAGGAGTCATAGGTGAGAGGTGAGTGCAGGGTGGGGAACAATGGTGCCCAGAAGGAGCACAGCATGTCTTTCCTATAACCCATACACCCTGTACAGTATTATCTTGATTTACAACAAATAGACTGCATTCACACTGTCGTTTATTCCACTTTCATGACATTTCCCTAACTGTTCTTTTCCACATTCCACTTCCAGAACTATAGAGAAATTTCATTTGGGCCTAAAATAATCATGTTTAGCAGCAGCCAGGATCAGTTCTGCTGAATCCACTTTGCTAGCCTGTTATCTTCAGAGCAGAGTTTTACAAAATGAATGACCTTTGCTTTTTGTGGACATTGTCCCTTCTGGATAACTGCAGCTGAGCTTCTCCACAATATACCCTGGAGAAAGAAACATTTAAATTTCGTGGAATCTAACACTTGACTTCATTGGGTGACAGCTTCACCAAGAATTTGCATAACAGTAATCCTTTCCTGTGTTGAAATTAGTTCAGTGCAAGATTGGGTTGGCAACAATATTAGGTGTGATTCCCTAGGCAGTAAATGTAACAGAAAGTGAGGGAACCCAATTCTTTCCACACAACCCCCTGCTTGTTTGGTTCCTCCCTGCTGTTGTTTAGCGTCTGCTTTCTTTATTGCATTCAGAGAGAGAATGTTCCTCCCAATCAATAGAATCAGAGTGTCATTCACAAAATACCAAAATCAGTGACCTTTCAGACTGTAACAATTGAAAAGATTTCTCTCCCTCTCCTTTGCAACAGTAAATGGCCTTTTCAGTCTTGTTCTGCATTTATTCTGCAAAGACAGAAGGAGACTGTTTCCAGCCTGGTGTTTATTAGTTTTTTGTGTTCAGGATGATTAGACAAAACAAAAGGTATAACTGTTGCTTTTCAATGTCATGGATTTCTAGAATGCATTTATAGTCTCCATAGGTCACCCTTGCTGAGTATTATTCAGTGCTATGGCATTCCAATTAAGCTTGTAAGTATCACTATGGGATGATAGCTCAAACGTATTACCAACAAATAGTAGATACAAGAATGCAGGTACAGATACTTATTACTGGATAACGTTTTAGTGATCTGAAGAAAAACAAACATACCAACGATCATTTCTGTAATGTCAATCTAGAAAAGTGCACTCCAAAGTGATTGGCTAAGCGAACCACAAGGAACCCAAATTCCATCACTGTTGTTTGATTTTGTTGAGCAATTTGCAAAGGAGCTGTACAACTAGATAAAATAGACTTGGGGTTGGGGGGAATGCTTGTTCAAGTCCAACTGATAGCGAGCAAGTGAACATCCAATATAGTTCAGGAACAACATTAGGTAGGAGGAGGAGCTGGGGGCACATAGTGGAGGATACTTCTGCCACATTAAAAGCTGGGTTGCAGCAGCCACATTTGATCAGAGGCTCCCTGCAGACCTTCCCTTTTCAACAGGGACTCAGAAGACAAGTATGACTCTCATGGAATACCCTCACCCAAACTTTCAGAGTCCATGTGTTGAGACAAATAGAGCAGTTCTATTACTTCCCTCGATCTGGACACTATACTTATTTTGATGCAGCCTAGAATAGCATTACCTCCTACGGCTTCTACATCACACTGTTAACTCACATTAAGCTAGATCCTTTTTGCATATACTACTGGCAAGCCAGGTGTTTCCCATCTTTCATTTGTGCTGCTGGTTATTCTTGCCCAAGTGTAGAACCTTACCTTTGTCCCTATTGAAATTTGTTTTGTAAGTTTTGGCCCAGTTCTGCAATCTGTTATGGTAATCTTGAATCCTGATTCTGTAGCATTACCTACCTTGCCTAGTTTGGTGTCTTCTGCAAATTTGATGAGCATCCCCTCAGTACCTTCATCCAAGTTGTTTATAAAGATGTTGGACAACAATGGCCCCACCCCAGAATGATGACCACTCTTTGGGTTTGGTCAGTCAACCAGCTACAACAACCTTAGGGGGGAAATCCTTCTGTAGAAAGATTCATCTTTCCACTTCCCTTTTCCTTTCCACTGATAATCTCAGTGACTGGCTCAATTATTGAAAAATCTTTCAAGTGCTTGGAATTTGCCTAGAACATCAAAGACAGTGAATTTATGCCAACAAACTCAGCACACAGCTGAATCAATAGCAAATGAAAGGTATACTGGGTTAGAATTAAAAATAAGAATAGAGGTGACTTTATAGTCATATGCCTTACCCAGCTCCAGGCTGTGGAAAAACTATAATCTTCCTTTATGTTCTCAAGTGACAAAACATGATTTATAGCTCAAAAAATGTTTTTAAATGGATTTATAGCAGTTGTGCTCATGAAAGCTGCCTGAATGACAGCAGACCAGATTGAAGTATTCTATTTTTAAAGAGAATTGCGGCTCAGGCAGGAGTGGCATTAACTTCCCCATCTCCCTGCTTTGGGGTCATTATTAGCTAACAGCTGCTAAACAAGACACACCTGAAATTATCACTACACATGAAAATATGTCTTCATGCTCCATTCCTTGAAATAAAAGCAAGATGTGATACTATGGTATGTTACATCATATTTCAGAGAATAGGCTGGAGACCAGAAAAACCATTCAAGAAAGCCATGAAGTATTTCCATTTTACTTTCTTATATAAAATAAGACTCCCCACCTCGCAAAATGTTCAATGTTGTTGGAAGAAAGATTTGAAAAACCACACTTTGATTTTTAGCAGTACTATGCTATTAGCAACACTAGCATATGAACATCTCAGCTCTAAAGCTACACAGAAACATTTTGTTCGATGCCAGTGGGGCAGCATGATTCATCTTTGCTGCATGCTAGTTCTCATAGAGTTGAATATCGCCTCTCATGGGGGGTTTACATCAGCTCTCTTGAATTGAAAGAATGGGGGAGCTGTGGGTATGGAGGGGCTAGGTTTTTCCTATCCTTAATAAGTTCATTTTGGTGGTGGTGGAATCAGATCTGCAGGGTATGTTGACAGTGGGGCAGAGTTAGTTCATGTGGTCCTGTAGCCCCCTAACATGGTCTTCCAATGTGGAGGGTTGTATGAGCCCACCCTAGTTTAGTAGCATCAGGCTTACACTGAGATAAATAATGCTCTGGAAATAACAGATGGTGTGTCTGGAGTGCTGAACTGACAGTGAGAAGACCCAAGTTCAAATCCTTGTTCAGTCATTTCACATACCAGATGGCCTTGGATTAATTTCTCTCTATCTCTCACAGCCTAACCTACCTCCAAAGGTTGTTGTAAGGATAAAACTGGAAAAGAGGACACTATGGGATGGTATTCAATGCTAGTCTGACTCAAAGTAGACCCACTGAAGCTATTGGACATGGTTGATTTAGGGTTATTATTTTCAATAGGTCAACTCTGAGTGGAACTTAGTTGAATACCACCATATGTATGCTCAAGCTTGTTGGTACAGGAATTTGATACTTGGTTTGGGTCCAAGAGATTCTGAATTCAATTCCCAGATCAACTTATGTAAACTTGGGTGGGGGGAAGAGCCACCACAGTTCATTGACTGTAGTTCTATGGCAGAATGCATGCTCTGTCAGGGAAAACTGCTTTGCAAACGTTTGTATATTGGACAAAATTGCATGTAAAAACATTTATAGTAGGAGAAATTTGTACAAGAATTCTTGTGAGTTTTCATGAGAACTTTTAAAAAATGGCAAAGTGATGAGCAACTGTGGAAAACTGAAATTAAGACTGGAAAAAATGAGAAATGGGCAGAAATGAAAATTGAGATATTTTCCCCTTCCTAGTTGGCAGAGACTGAATCCAGGTTCTCCCTGTTCCCAATAAGTGATTTGTATTGTCTGAACAGACCATACCAAAGGTATCATTTTATCTTCAGTAGGAAGCATCCTCATGTGCAGCTTACAGATATGAGAAGTGATCTCTGAATCAGCACCAATGCAAGGTTTCTTTGCTAACAATATGAATCTCTTTCTCTAGTGCAAAATGACATGAGTAATTTTATACAGTTATAATGACCATGGATGAATAAGATAAGAGCTATTTGATTTATTTATCTAGTCATGTTTCAGTATGAAGGATGAGTACTTCAGTATATTTGCAGTCTTGGAGAGAACTATCCCCCCTCCCCCCCCCCATCAAGAATGGACTTGGGATTATAGTAATAAGAAGAAAAGCCTTTGCAATTTTTGGCACTCTGCTCTACCAATTATTTGCAATATATAATTCCAAGATTTTCATTTTTCTAGGAAAACAAACAAATTATAAATGAGAGTAAATGACAGCAAGCGTAGTTATATATTTCATAAGACAACACATATAATTCTGCCTGGATTTCAGCTGTGAAAAGTCTGTGGTACAAACCACTAACGATAATTCACAGAGCACTTTTAATTTGCAAAGTGCTTTCAAATCTTTATTACATTTGGTGTATTTTATTTGCATAAAGGAATCGAGCATTAATTCCATTTAGTAAGTGAAGAACTACTGAGGTACAGATGTATTTGCAAGGCCATCTAGACCAGAGGTGTCAGGAGTGGGTGGCAAGAGCAAGTCAGCAATAACTTACCGCATCAGTGAAGAAATAAGACAGCTCAGGAGGCCAGGGCTAGAAAAACAGCAACTCTTTTCAGTAGATCATTCCCCTGTGAAGCAGTTGGGCGGACTGAAGGTCCGCATCTTCCCACTGATCCCTAAGTATCCTCCTCTCCCCTTGATTCCTTCCCAAACAATCTGAGGCTCCTTCGTCTTGCCTGTTTTTGCTCCTCCCTCTTCATACCTCTTGTGGCCCACAAAATCCCCTTCCAGATTTGTCCCTATGTTCACATTTTGGCCACAGACCCTGACTACAGTCCTTGACTTGAACATTACTCAGTGCAAACTTTGGTTGCCAAATTGTTATCTACTTCTGGCCTAGAGAATCCACTGGCAAAGGTAGGAGGAATTGACCTAGTTTTAGCAAGAACCAAGTCACACAGACTCTTAAGCTACCACATGTTGTTTAGTCATTTAGTCGTGTCTGACTGTTTGTGACCCCATGGATCAGAGCACGCCAGGCACCCCTGTCTTCCACTGCCTCCCACAGTTTGGTCAAACTCATGCTGGTAGCTTTGAGAACACTGTCCAACCATCTCAATCCTCTGCCGTCCCCTTCTTCTTGTGCCCTCCTTGTGCCCCCTTCATGGATCACTGCCTTGCCATGGTGAAGGGGCTTGAATAGCTCAGAGAAGCTATGAGCTATGCCGTGCAGGCCCACCCAAGATGGACAGGTCATGGTGAAGAGTTTTGACCAAACGTGATCCACCTGGAGCAGGAACCGGCAAGCCACTCCAGTATCCCTACCAAGAAAACTCCATGGACAAAGACAACAGGCATATAAAAGCTACCACATACAAATGTAAAATTAAAAAAACCTGAGTCTCCAATTCTGCACATACCAATGTGGAAGGAAGTCTTATTGAAATCAATGGCTGTTAAAGTCTTTGTACTTAATGGGTTCAATCCAGTGGTTGCGTTAAGTGTAAAGCAGTTTGAGAAACCGACTTTTCCCTTCCTTTGTGGACCATTGTATCCCTGAAAAGTCTTCCCAGAAGATCAGAGAGGAGGGTACTGAACATTGTCTATTATGTCACAAAGAACTTCTATGGGGAAGTTTCCTAAAGACTCACAGCCAAATCCCGCACCAGTGGAGTAACTTGCTTTTGAAAGATAGATAGATGGAGATTTAATCAGGGTTTTTCTTTTAAGTGTTAATGGATGTATCATTGTTTTGTTCCTATTTATTTTGGGGCTGATCTATTAAATATATTTTTGTTTTACTGCGAGTGAAATAAGGAACAAGTACATACAGAAGGAACAGTAAAAATTCACTTGAAATATGTTGTAGCCAAGAGCATCAAAAATTAAACCAGATACTTCTTGTTTTTGCTAAGGATTTTTTTAAAAAGGTCTTAGTTTGAGATGCCCCCTAGTGAGAAAATCCCTTATGATTAATTTGAATGCCAAAAGTAAACACATGAAACCACACTGGAGCAACTGTCAGCTTAGTTATCGATACAACAAAGGCCCTATGATAAGTTGTCAACAACTTATTTATAGAACAGAAAATACAAAAATATATGTAAATATTATAATGCCAAGTGAGGCTTATATCAGCTATGCTGAAATGTCTTTGTAACGTGCGTTGGGTGGGTGATGGGAGTCTACACTTTTGTTTACATGCCACAGAACAGATGGCTAAAGCTGTAATTTAAAAGAAGAATACCTTTCAATAAAGGAATGGCTCCCAAAGATTTTACTAAGAAAGTTCACCAATAATAACACAGACATCACTGATGCTTGTCAGTCTCATTCTGTAGCACTTCATTCATTGTTCCCACAAACTCATTTCTGGTAACCTGGCAGATCAAGTTGAGTAGGAATGGGGGAGAAAATAACATTTAAAGGCAAAAGTATCTTATTCACATTCTCTGAAACCATATGCAAATTAATACCGAGCGATCCATCACAATTTGTACTTTTCTGAATTGTGCAGTGTAGTCCTTTAGTCCAGTGTTTCCCAACCTTGTGCCTCCAGATGTTTTTGGCCTACAACTCCCATCATCCCTAGCTAGCAAGACCAGTGGTCAGGGATGATGGGAGTTGTAGGCCAAAAACATCTGGAGGCACAAGGTTGGGAAACACTGCTTAGTCAACTAATGTGTACAAAAATGCATGTAGTGGGATAAAGCGTACAAATAAAACGGCATATAGTAGTGAATGTAGCATACAAAAATGCATTATTTTAGGGGAAATTGCTTTACAAAAATGTGTATATTGGGCAAAATTGAACTGGGGTGGGGCAACCCAGTCAGATGGGGTGGTATATCAGCATCATCATCATTTGCATTTATTAGTTGTCCTTTTCATATAAAATGACTCAAATTAACTTACAGAATAGTATAAACAATAAAACCAAAGCAGAATGAAAACCTGATATTATGCCAGTTCCAGATGCAACATGGTGGCCTACGATAAAGTTCATTGGGAAGACAAATGATAAATATTAGTGTCCTAAGCACACTTACTGGGACTCATAGAATGGTCCAAGTAGAAAAGAGGTACATTTTGTACTTGTGCAAACTTGGACAGAATGTTTGCAAAGATTCAAGTTTTTTTGCAAGAGTTCAGTTCAAACAGGAAAAGCACATCAGGTGTGCACAAAGCACCATTTGGTTCCATCATCTCTCTGTTCTCCTCCCAGCAACTTACCCTATGGCACGGGAAGGCAACAGTAGCAGATAGCATTCCCACAGGAGAACAGCTTTTCCCACCAAGGTTGAGAACAGGAATTACCACTTTTCAGAATCCCCAGCATAAATTAGTTACATGATATCAGTTTTTCACAGAGGATTCTGGAAATAGTAGTCTCAGGCCCATCGCTAATGGGAAAATATGATCCAGAGTGACAGAGGAACACTTGTTTCCTCACTACCAGTGCTGGAATAGGAATTATGTGGCCTTTGCAAAGGGGAGCATAGTGTTGCTTACAGGACTGAGCCAATTGGACACTCGGTTTGTTCATGATAATTCCAATAGAGGGCTCATGACACTAATAATTTGTACATATATTTCTGATTCCATACAGATTTCATAAGCTACTTTCAATACCACTTAATTTCATGTGGGAGCTATTTGCCTAAAATATTCACCTCCTCCATGCAAAAATTGTCATAGTTACCACATTACAAAAAACTGTTCAACAGAGCATATGATACATAAGCAAGAGGACAATTTGTTTGGAACAGAACAATTAATTTATTCTGACGGATAGACCGATGCTCTAATTACTTCAAGCAATATTGTTACTCTGGTTGATAGAAATTATCGAAACTGCAGGATTCCCCAAACCTGCAACTGGATCTCAACTCTGCAGGAATTTTAAATCCTGCTTTAACTGAAAATAGCTGAATATATTGAGAGCATGTAATCTGCTACCAAGCTATAAGCAGAAGACTGATCTCAAAAATGAGCTTGAGCTTCCATAACTACAGACTGTTAGGAGGTATGAAAGAACACAGTAGATTCCAAAAAAATATTGTAATATAGGACATGGTGGTTTTCGATAGCCTAATTGATATCTTTGGGTTGCCCTTGAAGGCTATGGTTTTATATCTGCTAATATGGTCATTCCAATCTCTTTGATGGCTTTAGCTAAGGTTGTTAAGTATCACTTCACATGACTAAAAGGCACAAGTGATTGGTTGCCACAGAAACTATGAGCTATTGATGCTTCCAGAAGGTGGGCTAAAGGAGGTAGGCATTCCCACCTCTGCTGACTGGAAGTGATGAGATTGGTGAGTGTATGAGAAACATACTTGTTTCTTGTTCTTAAACATGTCTTGAACTGGGCTAGGAGAAGACACAAAGGGTTGGCAAGCTTTCTGAGCTGCATCCAAAGCAATTGCTTTGGACAACAAGATCTGTTACAATATTAATGCTGTGGACCTTTCTGCATTTATTTATTTGATTTCTTAACTGCTTCACAGTAAGGTCCTAGGGTGCTTCACAACATTATAGCCATATCATTATTAAATTAGTTCCAAGAAAATCGGAGCAGTATTGATTAAAAGAAAGAAAGAAATACTGTAACAGTCAAAGGCCAGATATGCTTACCATGTGTGTGTGTGTGTAAAATGTATTGCAAATAAATTACAATTTCTAGTAACATTCATTGTAAGAAAACCAAATCCAAAGTATGCACTGGGACCCCTGAGATGTCTCATCATTTGGAGCTTGGTATGTAACAACAGAATGAATCACAAGCTCAACTAATTAGATAGATACATAACAACCTTGCTTTCAGAATGCCCAACATAATTAATACAAACTTCACTATGTTTGCAAGAAGGCTTGTCTTCCTGTAGTCCACTTATTCTCTTTAAGTATACATAAAGTCTTGATGCTGCTGCTCATTTTCTGTTTCCTCCCATCTGTTTATTCTCTGATACTCCAGTCCCTTGTCACTTCTCTTTGTCCTCCTTTTGTGTTCCTTTCATTTTTACAGCTTCTGCAAATACCCGGTCTCTTTCCTTCTCAAATGGACAGGTGGCAAACCAGCTGGCATCAGAATGCAAAAGTCAAAGCAGCATAGGATGTCGACATCAGAAAGTAGGTATCAAAAGGTAAAGACAGTGACATGAGGGAAATCAGTAGGATGAGATAAAGAATGG
Source organism: Podarcis gaigeae (assembly GCF_964106915.1). Taxonomy (NCBI): domain Eukaryota; kingdom Metazoa; phylum Chordata; class Lepidosauria; order Squamata; family Lacertidae; genus Podarcis; species Podarcis gaigeae. The sequence continues at coordinate 59,817,679 of NC_139677.1, read as the reverse complement.
AATTTACCGTAAATATGCAGCCACAGGAAGCATCAGCTAACTAACTGGTGGAGAACTTCCTAAATCTGATTCCTGCATTTTGACTAAATGGTTATTTGCATCATTTAAATGTTATACAATTAGCTAACAAGAATATTTTATTTTCAACAGGGCTTCATATAGAGGTAAGTGGATAAAGGATTTTATTTTATTTTATTTTCAACAGGGCTTCTAGTGTTTAAAAATGCTTCGCTAGAATGGCAGCTCACATGGTTTATTGATTGCATCTGTTGGACAATGAACCAAAATTACGTTAGCAGCTGAAAATGTAAAGGATGAATGAAGAATAATATTACAGGATGAAGAATAAATTGATAAGAATATAGTTCACTGCTCCACCTTATAAAAACGAAAGTTTGGGAGGGCAAATCTATAACACAGAGCTATGATTACCTTCAGGCACAGCGAGAGCACATCTCCGGTAGCAGCAGCAGGTGTATCTGAAACTACAAGATTATGTAAGTTATAAGAAATACAATGAGTAAAGTTTTATAAACATATTTTGTAAAGAGCTTTGAAAAGTAGGAACAAGAAGCCTGAGAGCAGGCAATAGCTGTGCAAAACAGAGATATGGTGCAATTACTATTTTGGCCAAAACTGGGGTGGGAGTAGGTATTGATATTCTGCAAGCAACTGAGAATTTTGAAGAAGTATCTGGGTAAAGAAAAATGGGCAGCATTTGAACAGGGAGGTGGATTTTCTGTGGTAATCTGCTACCTGGTTCCAGAAAATGTGGCTTAAAATGGAACTCCACCCTCACAGCATGTCTTTTCAGATTACACTTTGTCACTGGCTTCTTTGTTGGTCCTCAAGCACAGTCAGCACCAGTGCAGCTTAAATCACCAACTTAAAGACAAAGGAAAGGAAAGTTTCTTTACAGAAAGGGGAAAACAATGCCAAAACAACAAGAACAAAGCTATTTAATTTACTTTTCAAAACATGATTTAATCGCCTTCAAAAATGTGATTTCTGAACTTGCATTCCCAGAAAAAAATAGACATTTGAAAGATCACTTAAAAGCAACAGTACTATCACTCATATTTATAAGTATTATTGGATGATCATTGTTTGATAAGATTAGCCAATGAGCTGGAAAATACACACAGCAGCTGAAAAAGGAACTAAAAGCTGTTCACGAATCCTTTCATTTTTCACCCACTGCATCCTTCGCATAAACCATCAATCAGCACAGCCATGTTGTGCCTTGAGGGAGCATCAGTAGGGGATATATGTGTGCTCAAGCAATGCTTGTAAGAGTACAACTCACGATAAAGTTGTGAGAGTTCGCAACTCCATTTCCTTTCTTTTTGTCCACTTGTCAGTCTCAACACAGTACACAAACTTGGGTCTAAAGTTTATTTTCAGTTGAGCTTCTCAACTGACCAATATCTGCAAAGGAATAATGCAAACAGTATACGATAGCCATTAACCTTAAAAACCTATGAAAGTGATAACGCTATATAGTACTTTCACAGGTTGGGCCTGAAAATAATTTTCAGAGATAAAGTTTAGTTTGGGGACTTTCCTCGAAAATGTAAGCCAAATAAGCAAATGTAATGGTATGCAATTTAATACACTCTGGCTGTAGCCACACCATAAATTTAAATCCCTTTTATGGCACTTGGATGGGCATGGCTTCCCTCAAAGAATCCTAGCAACTGCAGTTTGTGAAGGGTGATGAGAGTTTTTAGGAGACCCCTCACAGAAGTACAATTCCACAAACCCTTAACAAGCTACAGTTCCCATGATTCTTTGGGGGAAGCCCTGGCTGTTAGAGTGGTAAAAATATTTGAAATGTAAGGTTTGGGTAAGATTATAAGTACAGTGGTACCTCGGGTTACAGACATTTCAGGTTACAGATGCTTCAGGTTACAGACGTTGCTAACCCAGAAATAGTACCTCTGGTTAAGAATTTTGCTTCAGGATGAGAACAGAAATCGTGCAGCAGTGGCGCAGCAGCAGCAGAAGGCCCCATTAGCTAAAGTGGTACCTCAGGTTAAGAACAGCTTCAGGTTAAGAACGGACCTCCAGAACAAATTAAGTTCTTAACCCAAGGTACCACTGTAGTAGTTATGGGAGCAGAGCAGTTAAACCTGAAGTTTTATGTGTCTATAAGATTAGTTATGTGAGGTCACAATACATAACTAGTCAATTCATCATTTTTTATCCTTGATTCTGAAGTCTGTTTCTATAGTCACTCAACATGAAAATTAACAGAGCAAGGCAAAGATTTTTACATTTATTTAGAAAATGGTAACTCCTCTCAGCTTGAAGTCAATGAGGCAGATAGTATGCTCAGAGAATACATTAAACAAAACATCTATCAGTTCAGAGAGTAATATCAGTTGCAAAATGTACATTTAAACTTCATAAGATAAAATTATAAGTTATGAAGCAGCAAATCTAACTGCATAATATCTATCTTTTACTTCAATATCATATTGATGCGGTTATCTTCCTGAAACACATTTCAGTTCAGTTCTTATCCAGTTCCCATATTTTGTCTTTCCGTGTTCCTTTACTGATGGTACACAAAGAAATTACAGGAGATTTGATGTTGTTCCTCTCAGTTGTATTAGTTGCATTAAATTTATAAACTACTTAACAACCTGAAGATATTGAACTGGATTACAGCAAGATAAAACTAAAATAAAGTGCATAAAGTGCAAATTCTATAAAATAATATAATTTCTAAAAATTCTAAGATAAGAAGGCCATTCCTACAAGGTCAATGAACATTTAAACCATATATAGGGATGTGCCACTAATATTCCATAAATATTCCAGAATTAGCCTCCACAGTCTTTTATGGACTCACTCTTAAGACCATCTTCATGGAAGACAATCCTACGTGGCTATGAATGATCGCCAAAGAAGAGGAGGAGGAGGAGGAGGAGGAGGAGGAGGAAAATGACTGGTCACACCTCAGGGAAAGTAATTTTAACTAAAGCATATTCAATAAGTGCCTAAACATCATGAGGCTAGGTGCCTGCTTAATTTCAGGTGGCAATTCCAGAGGTTTGGGGTACAACACTATAAGACCAGTTTCTATTACAAACTAAGCACACCTCTGGGACATACTGTACTCTTAGCTGTGCTCCATCCAAGGAGTGCAATTGCCAGACAGGATTATATGGGGCAAGGTTGTCCCTCAGGTATTTTTTTGCCAGTGGGCGGGTATTTCTGGATCCATTGCTGTTGCTTGAGGGTCAAGCAGCCGCAGTGGCTTCAACCCTATATGAACAAGGATAGCCTAATTTCTGTTGTCTGTGCTCTGGTAACTCTGGGTTAGCTCACTGCAATGCATTAGATATGGGTCTGCCTCTGAAGATGGTTTGGAAACTTCAGCTGGTGCAGAATTCTGCAGTCAGGTCGTTCATCGAGGCAAGACAGTTTGAACATATTACACCAACCCTGGCCTGACTACATTTGCTGCCAAATAGTTTCTGGACCCAATTCAAAGTGCTGGTTTTGCCCTATAAAGCCTTTAAGCACCACTGCTCCCCATATAACTTGATGTGGACTCTGTGATCAATATCTGAGACTCTTCTTTGTGTGCCCCCTCCACAAGAGATCTAGAGGGTGGAAACATGACAAAAGTCCATTTTCTGCAATGGCTCCCCACTTGTGGAATGCTCTTCCTGGGAAGGCTTGCCTGTCATCCTCATTTAACATCTTAAGATGTCAGGTGAAATGTTGCGTTTGCAAAGTAAAGGAGGGATTGAAGTCTGATTAATAAGAATACACACAGAGGCTTGAACCAGCAAGACTCTGGGAAGGGTGCATATAATCGTGTCTCTCTGTGCTTGTCCGATTGCCGCAGCACCTGGCCCAGGCCATTTTTATTCACAAAAGAACTTTTTTTACAGAGGGTTCGTAAGAACCAATCAGATTTCTTCTGAGCAATTCTACAAACCCACGTGGGGACACGTTAAACTACTAAAACTAATTAAGCTCAAATATTTCTGGGGAAAATAAATAAGTTGAGAACTACAAAGGGGAGCATCTGGCAGCCCCGGAGGTAATAAACAAGCAATACACATGATAAGGAGGATGCCCAGGAGGACAACAATCACTATCATCTTCATGTGAGATCTGTTTCCTGGCCCTAAGATTAACATCCTAAGATTACCTATTAGAAACTACAAAGATGAAACTGCCCAGTCTTTGAGGACACAGGACGCCTGCCTGTCTAAGTGTGTACGTGATTTGTCAGGCAAGGGGAAATGGGCAGCAGAGGCCAAAGGCCATTAAAAGGGCACAAATGTAGAATCTTATGGGATTTAATCAGAAATTATCGTCAATATATCAAACCCAGTCAACACAATGCTTTCATCGTGGACACGATGGCTTGATGTATATTTTATAATTCCTCATGGTAAGCCCATCTGATCCCTACAGTGAAAATATTCTTTAACATTTGGCCTTTGGCTCATCAAGCAATTTATGGCCTTTGGAATGTGTCATGCCAAGTATTGTTTTTTGCTATTATGTTCTGCATTTTGGTTTTTTATTTTGCATTTTTGTGTTGTAAACCATCCTGTTATCACTGGATGAAGGGCGATATATAATAAACAAGCAAAGAAAATACGTGTAGACCACATATCTTTATATGACAAGTTTGTAAGGAATGATTTGAAAAAAGTATTCAGAACATGCCATTTACTTCTTTTTTAAAATACATGTCAGCAAAGACAATCAACAATCACTTGCAGTGTTCCAGGTATCTACAGTGGTACCTCGGGTTAAGTACTTGATTCATTCCGGAGGTCCGTACTTAACCTGAAACTGTTCTTAACCTGAAGCACCACTTTAGCTAATGGGGCCTCCTGCTGCCGACGCTCTGCGGCGGCACGATTTCTGTTCTCATCCTGAAGCAAAGTTCTTAACCTGAAGCACTATTTCTGGGTTAGCGGAGTCTGTAACCTGAAGCATATGTAACCCGAGGTACCACTGTATTAAAAGGTATGTGGAAACCAAATAATTTCCCCTCCCAACCATCCTAGTATGAACTCCAGTCTGAATGGTGGGTGCATTTTAACACCATGCATGTTAACTTTGCAGCAAAGCCATCATATTTTGAAGGCTGGGAGATCTTCTCAGTGCAAACTGTTCAAATTTCTTTTCTATGCTGCCACCAAAAAGCAAAGAGTGTAAGCATGTAATTTCACTATCTGTCCTGGGAAATCAAAATGTATGTACCCCCCCTCCTTTTGCCCCATTTCATTTGTGTCTCTTTTCTACTTTCCGATATCTTTTTTTCATCCGTTGATTCATGGCATTGGGAGCACATTGAAGATACACAGTGGCTAGGAGGTCTGTTCTGATTAATGCCCTCCCTTCATATGGGGCAGATGGCAAGACACTTGTTATCTTGATCAATTCATTAAATCTGCCATATGGGACAGGTGGCTATCTTTCTTTTATCACATTGGGGAATACGGGGACAGCATCATTGCTGGGAGACCAACACAATGTACCAAACAGGCTCAAAGATTAAAGAATCAATGACTTGTTTGGGAGAGGTGCAATGATGGCTGGCATCATTCTACAAGCTTCTTCAAAAAGCCATTTGGCACCTGAAGGAACACAAAAAATATTTTTAGATAGGATAAAAAGAAGAAGAAGATTCTGTTATTTTTCTCCAGATAAAGTAAGAGTTTTACTATAGAGTGTAGTAAGAGATACACTGCAAGAAAAAACAAGAGAAACAGAAACAACTGATAAGAGATACATACACACACAATATAGATATATCTGCTATATCTATCTATCATCTATCTATCTATCTATATCTATCTATCTATCTATCATCTATCTAATCTATCTGAAATTATACACACACACACACACACACACACACTATTAGTTGTTGTTTTTCTCTTTTTTTTGTGTGTGTACACACACACTCTTAACATACTTATTTTTTTATAATCTTTAGGTGCCTCCAGACTGTCACTATTTTGTGGGACAGATTCAGCTGTATACCAGAAATATAGGTTTGCAGAATGAGAACATGGATTAAGCTCCTCTGTCACCCTAGCCACAAATTCACTTTAAAAAAAACCACAAACTTTTGTGGTTAGCAAAATGATGAGCAAATCCACTGAAAAATGTGGGAGAAACAACTGATTAATAGGAATGTTCTTTCTGTTTTTATCTCCTTTCTCTTTTCCCCTCCTCTTCTGTTCTACCATGTCCTTCTATTGTTAGGGACTAACTAGACGCTGAGGAGTTGTGACTAGAGTCTGAAAAGTGGGCACTGGGAGAAGGTGGGTTGGGGACTGGCTTGGAGGATGGGATCAGTGAACTGGGGAACCTGTAACACCCGGGAGATGACAGTCAGGAGAAGCTGCATGATTGGAGAGTGAAGAACAGGTGCAGGTGGAGGCAGAACTATGTCAAGTTGGTGGAGAGTCAAGGGGTTCCAAACTTCCTCTTCCTCCTGCCCCCACCTCTCCTGCTCCACTGTCTCCCAGGACCAGGCAATGATTGAAGAGGGAGGAGCAGAACCAGGTTACACACAGGCACAATCTTCTCCGGTTTTCTTGAAGCTCGGATCGGGGAGAAACATAAACCAAGGTTGGGGACCAGCATCTGTCTCATCAGGTGTACTGCTATAAGCAGCTGAGAGATGTAGGACTGATGGATGTGCCTTTTTCTAACGTATAAGTGTACTTTTGACAATAAAACCTCCTTAAGTACTTTTGACTGACTAATCTTTGTCTTTGGATGGAGAGAAGGCACTGTGGTAGGGGGAGAGTGCCCCCCCCATACCTCACTCCTCCAAATAAACATGTCCCCTCTTTCCATTCCATGGAATTTCTTTCTTGCCTTTGCACTTTGGCTTACAAGCCATAGACTTAAGCTGCTCCCTTGCAAAGCTGGGAGCCTGCCTATCAGAAGGCATCTGCGCATGCAGCATGGAACTTGAGTGGGACACTGTGAGGTAATGGCTTGATAGAGGTGTGGAAAGTAAGCAAGTAACATGCCATGAACTGGAGAGGAGAGATGCTGTGGTGAAGCAAGGGAGGGAAATGAATTGGGGCAGAGGAAAAGCAAGGGGTATAAGATAGTAAAGGAAAAGGGGCAAGTTGAATGCTTGTTTGCATGGAGAATAGAAAGGGGTGTGTGAATATGAGGAAACTGGCCCAGGTAGAAGGAGTCCCTCCTGAAGTCCAATTTCCTTTTTCCATTTCATCTCCCTTTCTTCCCCACATACTTTCCCTCTAGTGAGTGCCTGCTAGCTGTGCAGTCTTTTAAAGGGAAGATTCTTGTTTTCTTTTAAATAAATCCAAGTTTAAAAGACCATAAGGTATATCCTACCATGGACTTATTTTCAGATCAGGCAGCCCGGGAGACTTCAGAGGGCTTGGGAAATGTTTAATGAAACACACACGGCCACCCCACAATGATAAATGAAGATGGATATTGCACACCCACCAAAATATGAAGAACTTCTAAAGCATTCCCAGAATGAGGCAGAAAAGCCGAAACCTTTTTTTGTAGGGGAAGAAATTATTTGAGGCACCAGAAGACATGTTTCTGCATATCTCTAACAGACACAGATAAAAAATGGATGGGCCTTTACCGCTTGCTTTCACTATACTTATTCATAGCTGCTCTGTGTTTTGGTAACTGTCGTGACTTTCAGAGCTTCAGCTGCATTGCCATGGACTTTGACTGTCCAAAGCCAACAGTTAGAACACTATAATTATGTGTGTAGGGGTTTATTTATGGAGGTGGGGTGAATTATGGAGCTTTGATGGATTGCGGCTATCCATTTTACCAGTTTTGCATTTCCCACACAAAACAAAACAACAGACACCAGACACCACCGCAACACTTCATAAACTTCCTGCACATTTCAGTCCTATAGGAAACAAATACTTCTGTTGTTATGAGAGCAGACGGTCAGAATAAAAGCTGAAACACATCACAATCAAAGCTCAGCTGAATCACTTGAAGGCATTCCCAGAAAGTATTAGTACCATCTCCATTAAGCAGCAGCCATTTCTATTAAAAATCACCAAGCTTGAATAAGCTCCCTAAAGGAGCATCTTCCTCATAAATAGATTTTCTAATTAAACACGCCTTAATTGGCATGTACTGTGTTTTGAACAATTGGAACATAGGAATCTGCTCAGATTAGCCCCGTTTCTGCTGCTAAATATCATTCGAATTTGAACAATTTTTAACTAAAGGCATTTAGCCCGTCATCTAGAATGAATTTGCTCTTATTAAAATGTGCCAACTCTAATATATAAGCCTTCTAGGGACAATATTAGATTCCACCACTCAAAAAAACAAAACAGTAACTGTGTGCTATTAAGACTCAGGGTAAAACCAGTTGTTTTCCTTTGGTTACTTTTCTGCTTTCACACCAGCTCTAATATGTCTGTGTAGCAACTGAGCTGTATCTGGTTCTCACTGTTTTATTTTCTTGATAGTTTCTTTAAGCAATACAAATTGTTGTTTAACAAATCATCTAATCCCACCTCCTCCAGTGCATAACTTCTCTTAAGATCCTAAGGGACATATTTCATTTTATTAGGGATTAAAACTCAAATATTTCAAATAAACACCCAAACACTCTCTGAATGGCATGCAAACCCTTTTGTTCTGTAATGTTATATGCCAGCCAGCTGATTTTCATTTATCAAATTATCTCGGCAAATATAAGTGCTAACTGTAGCTTGCGGTGATATGTTTTGAGCCATTTCTGTTAATTTTTGTTCTTTAAAAAGCAGCCTATTTCATTTCTTTTCTGAGTCAGCTGTCCAAATAAATGGTGCACAAAGACGCCCTGAAAAATATTCATTTTGCTTGTCAAACTCTAATGTGCAGTCACCATTATTCTTTCAAATCTTTTCAAAAGGAACAAATATTCTTTAGCTGCCTTGTCTCGTAGGCTTCCCACCATTAAAAAAATGTTTTGTGGTTCAAAGTTGTTCCTCCACTACCCCTATTTGCATGAATATTGAAGCCTCTGCTCCAAAGTACCAGCACTATTTCTTTTGCTTTGGACAGCAGTTATTTCATTGATAAATATTTTAAAGAGTATATTCAGACACCTTAATCCCAAGAGGTAGTGATAACAACCATCTTGAGTGGCTTTAAAAGAGGATTAGACAAATTCATGGAGGATACTTATCCAGGCTAGCAATGACTAAAAGCCACAAAGACTATGTTCCAGCTCCACTGCTGCAGTATACCTTTGAATACCAGTTGCTGGGAATTACAGGGAGAGAGAGGGTTGTTGTGCTCAGGTTGTTCTTGTAGGCTTCCTGTGGCCATCTGGTTGGCCACTGTGAGAAGTCCTGGACTAGTTGGGTTCTTCTTATGTTCTTATAATCATGAGTAAATACAAGAAGTAAACAGGAGGAGTGGAGATGAGCATTCTAGCTCCACCCCAACAGCTTCACAAGTTGGAAAACAATCATCTGCATTGGGAAAACTTCTCTACTCTTGTGGGGTCATTGTGTGATGTAGAACTCCAGAATATTAGGACTCCAGATTATATATGATGAGTCTCTGTGAGGATACGGGGTTCCTTGTGTCACACAGTTTCCCTCCAACTCATGGAGGTCAATAAGGATATCTCCTAAGGCTGCTTATGGAATTGATGATATACATCAGTGTCAAAATGGTGGGCTTTTCCTATACTACTGATCTCTCTCTGCTCTCTCTGCTCAGACAGCAACTTATCTCTATCCATACCCCTGTCTTCCAGACATGGCCTTTTCTTTCAGATTCTATGACAGAATCTATGTTCTCTTCAGAACATTTTTCTTCAAACAAACAAGTTTTCAGCTGTCACTTTTCCCTTTCCCTTTCAAGGCTCTGTTATCTGCTCCTCTCTAAATTCTCTAGTTGCTATGGCAACCAAAAGTAGTTATCAGCCTGCCTTTCAGCCTAGGTTAGCTTTTAATTGGCCACTTCTCACACAGGTATTTCCTGCACCAAGGGTTCTCACATCAGAATGACCCCTTTCAGTGTAGACATATCTCTTTTTCTTTTTTGAGCACAAGTTCTCTTCAGGCAACATTGCTCATGCATTCAGTGAGCATGTGAGCACTGAGCAGGGCTCTGCTGATGAGTCCTGCCAACCCAGCCAACCACTTGTGAATTCAGTGGACATCTGGAAAGGGTATGCCATCATGTGCAGGTGTTTATGTGATCAGGAACCCACGTGACCAGGGTTCTTGGGTATGTGGCAATATTTGCATGTACAGCCATATAGTCAAAAGCTTCTCTTTTGTAGATGTTCCTTCTGTGGGTGGGGACACTTGGAGGCAGGGAATGTGATGCCCTTCAGTCAATTTTTTATTGTTTGCAGACATTGGCCATTACAATACCCATGCACCCACAAAGCAAGATAACAGTCAAAGAGATAGAACACCAATCCTCAGAACTGCAAATAAACAAAACTAATCATATTATTAGTAGTAGTAGTAGTAGTACCCCGCCTACCTGAGTAGGTTGCCCCAGTGTAATAGAAGAAGGCAATAGACAAAGAAGAGGAACCTTCAAGTAGTTCACAAGGATACCAATATATCAGGTCAAAAAAGTTTTTCGGGAACAGACCAAACATAATAAAATACCTGCATGCTAACATAACAGCATGAAGGGCAAACAAGGGGAAACTGAGAGGTATGGCACAGAGGAAAAAAATGATATAAGGAGAAGAACTACCTGACTGGTTGGTAAGCATAGTGATTTAAACCCTATTAGCAGTAGGTGAAGAAGGAAAGCCAGGATTCAGAAAGCAATGAATAAGCCATGAAATGAGAAAATGAAGAAGGGAAATTTGAATAGGCTCCCATTTGAAATCCATTGTCTGTGAGCTGCACCACACAAGATGAATATCCTATACAGATATCAGCTCTACGTAATGCAAGAAACTGTCATTGTTATGGGTGACAGGTCTATGCACGAAACTTTTGCTACATATGGATGCCATAGGAACCTGCCAATTAATGACTGCAGCTTCTCTCCAAGCTTCCATGTAGCAGAGTAAGACACATTTGTTCATTCCCTGTGAAAGTGTTTAACCAGGGCATACTCAAATTTCTGCACAGAAATAAGAAAATATTTCTTTTGCAAATTTGAGCTCCTCAGAATTAAGGGAGTTGAATTAATTGATTAAACAGGATAAACAGAAGATATTCAGAAATACCTTCAGAATTGTTATGTGCATTACAGCTTGCTGTGGGTTCTTGTTTTACTGTGAATACTCTGTTCAGGAACATTTTTTGGGGGAGCCCAGAATGTCAGAGTTCTCTAAGCTTCTCCATTATGAACTCTCCCTGCGTTATAACACAGAAACAAACTTAACCCCTACCACCAGTTGAATGTTTTCCAATGTCCAGTCACCAACCTGGGTATGAGTGTGGTTATAAAGGTTATGGGATATTAAAGACCAGAGGTATTCCACATTTCTCCACTGTTAGATATGTTCTCTGGATATGATGTGACATTGTCAACATCTTTGTCCAAAAAGGTTCAAAGCTGAACCACCAGCCGTAGCTGGAAATAGGTAATCTTAGCCACTAAGGCCATTTGAGCGTCCAGTGATAATGCTGTATCCAGGATTATCCCCAAGCTCTGAGCCTGCTCTTTCCAGAGAAGTACAGCCCAGTTTAGGACAGGCTGTCTCCCCACCTCCTGGACATGAGAACTCAGGACACATAACATCTCTGTCTTTTCTGGATTCAGCTTCAATTTATTGGCCCACATCCAGTCCATCACCACCTCCAAGCATTGGTCTAAGGCCACAACTGATTCAGAAGGAGTAAAGAGTGATATTCCTTTGTTCCAAATTTTCTGATGACAGCTCCCAGTAACTTAAGATAGCTGTTAAACAGGAAAACAGTGATTACAAACAGTAATACAGCACAGCTTTGTGCTGCATTTAGCACAGATAAAAAGTTCTTAAATGCTGCAGTGCAGAATATTTCATTTGCTAATCCAACTGTATGAAGGCAATTTGAGTTTCAAACTATTTTATTTGTAGAGAAAGAAAACCAAAGTTTGCATTTAATAATGCCCCCCGCCACAGGTTTATAGCAAAATCATTCTCCCATTATTTTCTGGAGAGAATTTGAAGGCTCTCTGGAAATATCCCACAGATATCTCTGTGTGTGATGGGTCCTTAATGTTGATTTGTTCTAAAGCAAGATGTTGATAAAGAATCCCTGCTGAAATATGTCATTTTCTGAAAAGGAAAATGTGAAACATCCCTTTTCCCTTCTTCTCAGAAAACTCTGTGGGGCTGACTGTAAACTCAGTGGTAATTTCTGTACACAAATTTCAGTTGCTGTTTGGGTGACCACAAACAGGAAATTGATGTGTGTCATCAATATATACTTTTATTTTAAATATATCTGCGGTCAATTTAGACAGCAGGCACCTCATGATAAAGACTTGTCTTAAACCTACAGAGGTCTTCGATGAACAGGGTACCAACTAATTTAAAGTCTCCATCCCATTCGTAAACCACTTAAATGGCACATTCTTTAAAAACAAACATACCATGGCTGAATCATGTGAAGAAAGAAAAAAGAGAAGAAACTACTTCATAACATTTCCCCCCTCAAATTTAGACAGAATTGATTTGAAGCATTGCTATTCCAGATCTGAAATCAAAGTAATCCTCCAAGTTTTTCTCCTATCTATGTGTTGTGAGTTCAGGGGATGGGATGGGGTGAGGTGGGGAAGCTAGGCCATATGCCTGAGTCCCTTCTAATTCCTGCATCCAGAAAGGACTCCATTGCTGGAATGGCCAGGCCAGCTTCTTGGTGCAATAATAGCCCCCTAAGTATGGACCATTACTGTAACAAACGAAATGGCTCTGTGCCAGAGGACAAATGGTTACCCTCCCTCCCTCAACCGGGTGATAGTTAGAAGACCAAAAGCAAGGGTGAATGTGTGAGAGCTGGGCTAGAAGCAGGAGGCCGGCAGAAGCCTGAGAGGGAGAGAGTTGCTTGCTTTCTGTTTGAATCCAAGACTGTGGCTATGGGAGAAGCAAGACCCTTTGTGGGTGGGTTTCATGTTGAGAGTCCTCCATCATAGGCTCAGATTGTATATATGTGTAAATAAACCATATATCATAAAGACACCACAGTCTCCATTATGCCTCATTCCTAGAAAACCAAACCCTGGAACCCTCTGGAATCTCACACCGTTCAGAAACTGGGGTGGCGTGCAAGAAAATATTTCAATCTACCCCCACTATACAACTAGGCAACAAAAAACAGGGTTCTAAAATGTAATTTAGCATATTGGCTTATTGCTAATCAATACTTTAAACAGATAATGACCATTTTATTAGCAAGATACATATGATGGTGATATTATTTATGAATCTCCAGTGATAGCTGCAAATATGTAGCTCTTACACTGTTTTCATGGCTTTAAAAGTCACTGTTATTGATACAGCCAAGCCTGATGTATCACAGAAGCACAAAGGTACAGGAATTCTTGTACATATATAATTTATTACAAAAGAATAACACTGACAATTATTTTGCTTCTCTAGTAGCTTTTTCTTCCAGTATTCTACCCAAGATTAAGTGTGATTGAATTTCACTTCTTGTCCAGCAGTAGAGTTAACCTAATAGTACCCCCCCCCCACTGGAAAATGACCAGAAATGTAACCACACAGTTGCATATCTGTAGTAAAAATATGTTGTTTCCTATTGTAATATCTGCTTGTTCCGAAGAGGTTTTGTTTATGCTGAATACCTTATGTAACAGTTTACTGCAGCCCCATTCATCTAAATGCCTTAGCTTGCATTAAAAACATTTAGCATTTCAGAAAGCATTGTGTTAAATTGTATTAGGGCTACATAGGAACCAGAGGGTTGTCTTCTCCCTCTTCATGGGAATAACAGTCCATATTTGGAAAAAGGGGTACATTTCCCTGGAAAAAGACAAATAATTTCTTTTGGAAATTTTTACACACTGTTACAAGTGTAGCTTGGAACAGACCAATATCAGCTGAATAATTCCATATGGTGTATTAGAGCAGTGAGGCTATGTGAAGCTTCATGTACCCACAAGTAAAAATAGATGTTATACATGGGCTTCAGCCTCTTAAGAAGTGTTGAGGAAATAGTTTGCATAGCAAGGAACACAGGAAATTGCCTTATACAGAGTCAGACTATAGGTGCCTCTGATCACCAGCAGCTCACTAGAATTTCAGCCAGGGGTCTCTCCAAATCCAATCCAAGTCCATGCTAGGAACTGAATCTGGGACCTTCTACCCAGTACCGGATTTATGTATAGGCTAAGTAGGCTGAAGCCTAGGGTCTCTAATTCTAGGGGAACTCACCAGCCTGCCCTCTCCCCAGTGCCACGGTCTCCCCTCTCCCAAAATTTTAAACCCAAGACTTCATGCTAGGGCAGGGCAACTCAGGCCCAGCAACTATTAGACTCAGGGCTAGCCAGTGGGGCCCAATTTGAAGCAGTGGGATGCAACTTGCTTTTTTATTTTTTTTGTAGGGCCCCAATTCACAGCCAAAGTCTGCAAAATCTTATAGATATAAATAAAATCCATCTAGATTGCCCTGGCACTGGGGGCCCCTTAGGAGTGGTCCACGGGGCCCAGTTGTTCCAATTGCCTTAAGGTCAGCCCTGATTGTCAGGGGTTGGACTGACAATCCCTGCACTTTCTAGGTCCCTGGTGTCACCATTCAGAGTACAGACTCAAGGACTTGTTATGGAAATAAAGGGGGGCACTTATTGGAAATCATTTTTGTCACCTCTTCTTGCCCAAACCCCGAAAAAACGAGCCCAGTCACCTTTTCTTCACAGTCACATAAGCACTACACTACAGCATGGCCATAAACTTGTATGTTCAACTGCTGAAATATACACCCAATATGTAGCAATGGAGATTTATGTTACTGCTTTATGAATGAACACTGTGTTTTATGAATGGACTCTGTATTTTGTGAATTACGTAAGAGCCACCAATAGGGAGCTCTAGAATATGACAGCTAACCAATTGGGTACTACCAAACAGCGCCCCCTATTGCTGAAAGCAGGTAACCAGCAGGGAATGCTTCAGCCCAGCCTTTGCACTGTTTACTGAACACCCCCCGCTGTGCAGATAATGAAGAAAGCTCATTATTTTGGAGCTTTATAATTTAGGAAGACTTTGGAAGAACTGGTTGACAAGTCTTATCAGTTGCTGACATATGAGCGGATTTTATTTGCTGTTATTCTGTGCTTCTGGTGCACCAGGGTTTACACCAGCCAGGATGCCAGAAGGGATACAATTTATGAGCTTTCTTCATTATGTGCAACCCTGTTACTTCTGCTGTATCTCTTGAGTGGCTTTTGATGTCATCACGCATGACATCTTACTGGGTTGGCTTCATGGGTTAGGGTCGAAGGCACTGATTTGCAATGCTTCTGCTCCAACCTATGGAGGCTGGTTAAAGAGAGTTGGACTGGATGACTGTACTTACCCCCGCCCCCTGACAGTTGTGCTCTGAAACAATGGAACAATCTTGTCCCCAAGGCTGTTTGAGATTAAACTGAATACTGACAAGGCCCTGTGGGTGGATGTGGGAATTAGGTGTTCTGGATAGGATTGTAGGATCAGGAAGGACAGGTTCAAGGATCCCTAGATTCATCATTGTTACCGGAGGTGCAAATGACCACAGTGGCTAAGAAGTCCCAGAAACTCCAGCGGGTGCAGAATGCTGCAGCAAGGCTCCTCACAGGGTCTCTGCCATGGGAGCATATTCACCCAGTGCTTTTCCAGCTGCACTGGCTCCCGGTGGAGTACAGGATCAGATTTAAGGTGCTGCTTTTGACCTTTAAAGCCCTTCATGGCCTAGGACCCTCGTGCCTATGGGACCGTCTCTCCTGGTATGCCCCACGGAGAACCTTAAGGTCCATAAATAACACCCTAGAGGTCCCGGGCCCTAAGGAAGTTAGATTAGCCTCAACCAGAGCCATGGCCTTTTCAACACTGGCTCCAGCCTGGTGGAATGCTCTGTCTCATGAGACCAGGGCGCTGCAGAATCTGATTTCTTTCCACAGGAACTGTAAGACAGAGTTGTTCTGCCTGGCCTTTGACTTGGAATCAATTTTATTCCCTCCCCCTCTTTCTTTTTTCCTTTTTCCTCCTGTGATGAGGCTGCATTTTAATGTGTTAATGTTTTAATGTTGTATTTTAATGTTGTTTTTTAAGCTGTATTTCAATCAACTTGTTTCTGTTATTGGTTGTTAGCCGCCCTGAGCCCAGTTTTGGCTGGGGAGAGCAGAGTATAAATAAAATTTATTATTATTATTTATTTTTATTATTATTATAAGGTTGAGCTTGTATTCCCATTCCAGTTGCTCCTGCTAGACAGGGATTAGGTGATAGATAGATTAGATAGATGATAGATAGATAGATAGATGATAGATAGATGATAGATAGATGATAGATAGATTAGATAGATAGATAGATAGATATAGATAGATAGATGATAGAAAACTTACTTCAAACTGTGTCAAGCCAAGTCAGACTCTACACTGACAGCACTACTGAAGGGCAATGAGGTCTGTTTTCTGAGCCTCATGCATGAAAGGGAGCATATCAGCAATGACGAACAGTACCGTCTCTTTGGCAGGAGAAGGAAGGAGAGCTTCAACTGAAAATTCAGTACTTATTACCTCTCAGAATCTGAAGATGGTCCTGATTGGCAAATTTTTCATGTGACACCCTTGGCCACTCAACTCAGTTGAGTTCATGTAAGCAAGTTTTGCCCCACTGAGTTGGAGAGACAAATTGTTAGTCTCTGCCAAATGCAAACTGTAGAAAAATATGGTGGGGGGAAGCACACTGTGAATTTGAACTTGGCTGCACAGAAATATCTGAAACATATTTATACTTCGGCACATATATTTGACCAAGGCTCATTCTTTTTAAAAGGGGGAAAATGTAGCTGCCACATGGGGACATGCTTACATGTACAAGTTTGGCTCAGGAATGTTGACTAAATTTTCACTGAACATTGTTGCTTATTATAACATTTTGACGTTTCGTGTCCAATTGCCAGACAGCCACCCACACACTCAGCTGCCATAAGGTAACTGTGAGCTGACAGTTGTGTACAAGCAGCTTTTAACTCTCTCTGACAAAATCTCATGTTTTTACTTCCACCTAGACCGTAAATGCAGTTCTATAAGGACAGCAGGTCAAAGTATCCTACTTGCTGCAGAAACAGCTAGAGTTTGTGGTTATTATAAATAAAATATCACCTTGACATTTGCTTCAGCATAATCTCCCAGACCCTCTCTAACCTTTGTAAATGAATATACATATAATAACTGTTAGATTAAGGAGCTTTTGTCTTGGATGCTGCGCCTAAGCTACCCTTGAAACAGAAATAATTACAACTGCCCTTCAACTAAACTGCGATTTAGCAGCAGAAGAATGCAATTAGCTACTATTTCACTGTGTCTTCTCTGTCTTTGAAGAGGCAGATAATCTTCTTTGATGTTACTTTGTTCCAAAAGTACATAGTGGATTAATATACAGGCCTTAGGTGGTAACCTTAGAAACAGAGAATATGAATTCTTGAGATGGAAGTCCACTAGAGCTGAAAATTAAACCATTCCCTTTGTTCTTCTGTAATGAAAGAAAGCTAAAGATCCAGCCAAATGCATACATAAGTAAAGTTAATAGAATTCAAAATATATCTTCATATAGCCTTCTCCTTTGTCGCCCTGAGTTCAGATTGTGACTCCCAAATGTAAGACAAAGGCAAATTGTGAATCACATGGGATAGAAATACAAAGTGGCACACTTTGGCATCGGAGTCTATTCACATGTTACTGAAATGGGAGCATCTTCTAAAAGTTATTTAAAATGATGACATGGAACCATATTTAGGGTTAAAATTAAAAAGTGCTGTGATTTATTATCATCACAATCATTGACAACAACAACAAAAGATTCAGTCAATTTATGTCACACACATACTAGCTGCACAACACTAAGCATACTTACTCAGAAGTAAATTCCACTGAGTTCAAAAAGACTTATTCCCTTTAAAAAGCACGTTTAGCACTACAGCCTTTCTTGAGAAAGTACAGCTCTTAGAGATGTTTTGACATTGAATTAAACATAACATAGTCAAGGTGGTTTTTCTCTGTCAGAGACTGAAAGTAGATCAATTCTGTTTGTAGTTCAGAAGTCCCCCCCCCCCTTTACTTGCACATTAAAGGGGAGTTCAGGGGAAAGAAATTGAACTAATTCATTATAATTATTTATTCTGATGTATAATATATTTCAGAGGAAAATATAAATTGTGTTTTAAACTCAGCACACCATTATTCATGTGTACTTCTAATTGAAAACATGCCCTTTCTCTGGGCACCCATGTACTGGATTGTAGATAGCATTTGTTTGTTTTCTAAATGAAACAAATTCCCAAAGATGGATTAGAATACTAATATTTTTACTCAAGACAAATTTCATCATAACTTATATGTGCTTGCCAAAGGTATATCTTTATTCCGTTATTTTTTAAGGTAAAGTTTGTCATCATCATCTTTCAGTCATTGTACCACAAGCCCATCTCCCGGATTAATTTAACTGTTTTTAAAAATGATTATCATCACAGGGATCTATTACTGTGAGGTTAGAAATCCCTTTTAATTTCTCTTTGTTGATCCGCTAAGCAACACACAGTTACAAACTAAACAGAGATGCAACTTCAGAAACAGACAGTGTCATTTTTCAGCTGAAGCAATTTAATGGTGTTATTTACAACAGCATGCAGAGTCATTTGAATAAGACCATAGAAAGGGGTTGCAGGGACTTCTTACTTGACGACAGAGGCATTTTCTTTTTAAAAGTGACCACTGACGTCCACCCCTTGCTTCAGCAATATGGATGGTGCTTGAAAGAAATTTCTAGATAGACATATTGATCCCGAATCCTGTAGCACCATATGCATTAATGCTGGCATGGAAAATTAAGAGGGTGTGGAGTTGGGAAAGAAAAAGTTGTGTTAAAAAAAAATCAACAAGCCTACCGAGACATATAATTTAGTCAGCTTCTGCAAATTGGATTAATTAATATTATA
The DNA here is from genome assembly GCF_964106915.1 of Podarcis gaigeae. Classification (NCBI taxonomy): domain Eukaryota; kingdom Metazoa; phylum Chordata; class Lepidosauria; order Squamata; family Lacertidae; genus Podarcis; species Podarcis gaigeae. The sequence goes on along the minus strand of NC_139677.1, from coordinate 59,798,546 downwards.
TTTGTTTTAATGGCAATAAGTGTGTGTGTGTGTGTGTATGTGCGCGCGCGCGCACGCTTCATGCATTGCAGTGAGTTCTATTAGATGATGTTTGTGGTCCCTTCCAACGCTACAATTATATGATTTTATGACCGGAAATTCTTCCATGACTTTGTTAGATGCAGCCTACAGAACTATGAACCTTTGTTTAAAAGTGGTGTCCACACTTAATTAACTGATACAGAGAAGAGTATTTAATAAGAAACATGAGCAAAGGTTGGAGAATCCCCAAAAGGAGTTGAAAAGATGAACCACCAGAGGAGAAATAATAGGTGGAATTGTTGTAGAAGTTCAAATCCCAAAAAGAACTGAAGAATGAACTGAATGTTGAAGAAAGTGGTCAAGAAGAAAAACAGAAGATGGGTCAATAAGATAAATAAGCTGTAATTGTACAAATGAATAAATAGTATAAAGAGGAGAAAGCTGAGATCCTCTGAGAGGTTTTATAACAATAACAAGTAAATAATAATAATAATTAAAGTCAGGGGAAAGCAGAGGGGTATGAGCAAAAAGAAGGAAATTAAAAGTAAGTGGCATTTTGTAAGTGACTTTATTTATGGAGTAGCTGAAGCCAAGTAACAAAAGGGAGAAGTAATTCTCAACTTTTCTATATTTTTCTCCACCTTTTCCCTCTGCATTTACTTCTGGCATTAATGCACACACAATTACCCGACTTCCTAATTAGCATATTACTTTTGGACATCATTTTCTTTTAAATACTGCTAAATGGCACTTCTCATTAACTGAAGCTGGGGAAAGCACCAATTGCGGACTAATTTCTGTACTTCTTAAAAGCGTGCCTGATAGACTGATCATTCCAGCTTCTAATTTTGCATGTTGAGGTGCTATGGCTCTAAAACATTGCAGCTCCCTTTGCTTTCTCGTCACCTCTCACCCCCACCCCCCAGTTAATATAAGAATCTAATTGCCCTTTTTATTCCCTGCTTTATAATGGCTGTCATTGGATAATGGAGGAATCAATCAAACATATTTTCTTCATGTCCCCACAGCAACTGAAGTTTATTATTTTTTACTCCACTGACACCGAGAAGGCTGAATCAATATTGACAAAACATCAACTCTTTTTTTGAAAGGTTAGGCTGTGATGGCTCTCAAAACCTAACAATTTCACATCTGACCAAAACGTGAGAGCAAATCTTGAGTTTGCTCTTGATATATAATGTATCATGATTTATTTACTTTTTGCAGTGGGTGGGAAATTTAGGTTATTCATATATTGAATAATAATTAAAATTATTATCCCTTTCATGGGTGTCATATACACATTTACAAGAGCAAAAGCCATTGATGTTGTTAACCAACTAGTCTGGGTACAATGCATTCTTTCGATAAGGTTAAGGGTTTATTTGTTGTACTACAAAAGCTCCTGCTCTCATTGCTATGTGCATGTTTTCTTGCAAACTTCTGAGATTCTGAAAATATTGTTAGCTGAGTTGAAGCAAAAAAGAACCCAACAGCCAGTCACTATGGATTCAAGAATTTGGTACAGAATGAAAAATGAAACAGTGAATAATTTTCCAAGTTATTCATGTAAAATTTAAGATAATCATGAAATGTTGCAAGAACAGCAGTCACATCTCTAGTGTCAATGGAAACACTGTCAACATGCAGGGGGCAACACCAGTGATGATGTTCACATGCCAATCACACATGGATGTAGGCCATGAATAGCGAGAGATTGAAAGAGTATTCTCTCTCTCTCTCTCTCTCTCTCTCTCTCTCTCTCTCTCTCTCTAGCATTAAAACCCTGTCAGGTCATTTCTCAGTAGGGGCTTTCCAGCTTAGTTGTCATCATGGTGATCTCATTCAGACCAGGTAGAGCAGAGGTTTTGGGAAGGCGCCAGAGATTCCTATGCTTGCGAGGTGCATCTGAGGCATCCAGAGATCAGGGGAGCCACAACTCCCATGGCCTCTGGGTGCTTCAGATACACTGCACATCCCCTCCTGATGGGCATTTTTGTAAGATGTCTATGAATTAGACTCCAAGATTTCTACCCACCATTTTTTTTTGGGGGGGGGGGTAGAACTAGTGTTACTTCTTGATCATCATGGCTCAAGGGTACCAACTTGACCCCTGGATGGTTAAGTCCAGTCAAAGGCAACTATGGGGCATGGTGCTCATATTGCTTCAGACTAAGGGAACTGGTGTTTGCCCACAGACAGCTTTCTGGGTGATGTGGCCAGCATGACTAAACCACTTCTGGTGCAACAGAGGACTGTGACGAGGGCTCTGAAATGCTGTTTACCTTCCCACCACAGTTGTAGCTATTTATCTACTTGCACTGGTATGCTTTCAAACTGCTAGGATGGCAGAAGCTGGGACAGAGCAATGGGAGCTCACTCCCTCACACAGATTCGAACCGCTGACCTTCTGATTAGCAAGCCCAAGAGGCTCAGTGGTTTCAACCACAGTGCCACCCGCATTCCACGGTAAGTTGGCTCCTATGTCATGGCTTCTTTTTCAAAAAATAAAATGAAATAATAACCATAATACAGGAGAATGAATGTTTCAAAAGAGACATTCTCAAAAGGAGCAGCATAGCAAAATGTTGCTGCAGAAAAGGACATGAAATACTTTATATAATCATGCTTTAGTTTGCATAAATGCTTTTGCTTGGAAGGTCACTCCTCTATTTGGGATTACAGTGTATAAAAATGCACAGCACACTGTACAAGTACATAATCCTGAGACAGATAAGACTTCCGAAATAAATAAAGCGATAATCTACAAAGAAATGCAATCAACAATAAATGAAGATCAAACTGAACAAGGCTGTAAACAAAGAGCATGTAAAAAGAGATATCACAATTAACAGATTTTGATATCATTACATTTGCATGGCCGTGGGAATACACTCTTTCATAAGCAGAGAGAGTAGTGTGATTTAAGCACTTTTAAACTAGAAAACTCATTTAGTTATTTTATGGGGTAGGACACTTAGCTGTAAATTATTGCTACAGGTGTGTGAGAGCCATATAAATTGTCTCCTATGGTATGACTACTTTAAAATATACAGTCAGTTAACTGCACTGGCTGAATTTAAAGTACCTGATAACTATCGGGGGTGAGTATGATGAAGAAGCTAAAAGTAATCCTGGAAATCAGAGTGCTGGGGAGGGAAGGGAAGAGAAGAGAAGAGAAGAGAAGAGAAGAGAAGAGAAGAGAAGAGAGAACAAGCAGTGTTTTGACATAGGAAAGCCAAGTTCTTATTCCAGTCAGCCAAAAATGTCAGGCCACTATCAAGCAAAGGACCACAGCTCAATGGTAGAACAGTATCTGGTATCTCCACGGAAAGCTGGAAATCTTTATTCCCTGAACCCCTAAAGAGCTCAGCCAGACAGATTAGAAAATACTGTGTTGGGTGGACCTATGGACTGACTCACCATAAGTCAGCTTCCCATGTTCCTTGATTATTCAAATAATGAAGTGGCTGCTTTCAGTTGTTAGATGTGTCAGTGTCACCTTGCTGTAGCCTGCAAGTTATATGTGACCAGTACTATGTGCAAGATTAAATTTTGTATAAGTAATTGCAAACCGACCTTGCAATGACAGGTGGAAATGGCATAATTCTTTGTGTGGCAGTGCCTCTTTCTGACCGATCAACTACAGGCAGAGGAAATATACAGACATAGACACAGAAACAACACAAGCATCATATAACCCAGCCATCATTCCAGGACCTTAGTTGAGTCAGTACATTAAACCTAAGCTAATTTAAAGGGTTTAGGAAAACATACAATGAGATGAGAATCAGGGCAGTTGGGAAATTCGCTACCCTCCAAAGGCCAGTTTTATTTCATAAAGGTGTGTTGGGAGTGTACATCCAGACAATTTTGGAGGTGGAGTGAGCAGAATTCACCAGCTGCCTTGTGATTCCCCCCCCCCCCCAATGCCCCAGAATAATGCTAAGTTTTAAAATGGCATTCTGAGGGTGAAGATGGCCCTCATCCATGGGCAGGAACCATTCCCCTTTCCAAATGCTTCTGGAAACAACACTGATTCATAGCACAGCATTGTAGACACTCTGAGGGTGACCATGTTTTTCCTCTGCAGTTTCCACCTTTCATAGAGAGCACGTGTTGCGGTGGGGTCTGACAGGCCACCCCTCTGTTGCTGGGCGGGTTAGTATGGATGACCATCCGCAGTGATTGGGAGGTTGGGTTACTGGGCAAATTTTGGTGCTGCCATTTAGAGGGACGGACCAAAGGTTATAAAATCAAGTCACGCAGCACTGACTGGGCTCTTTTGCTGCATGCATCGGATCACCCACCCACCCTCCCTAATCTAGGGCTATTGCGTTGACCTTGCTATGCCTGTCATGGGGTCGTCTGCTTTGGGGGCAGGGGCCTTGTCCATTTGGCTGATTGGCTGGTGCCACTTGGTTTTTGCCTACTGCGTAGCTAATCGTCACAACTTGTAAGGTTGCGGTTAGGCATTGGTTAAAAATTGGTTCGTGGAGGAGTAAGGATTGGCGGTGCCTGCCCCTCCAATGCTGCTGTGGAAAGGGAATTCCATTAAAGGAATCCTGGGGGGGATGAGGGTCTGGTGCCCGGCTCCATGCTCTCCCCAATATTGTTTTCCCTTACTGGCTTTTGCTGGAATCCGGAAGTCAGTTCTGTCCCTGCACGTGGGGACAGATAGTCATAACCAGTGCCTAAGCAGCCACTCACATTTATGTATTTTAATAAAGTTGTGGCCAAAATTATGCCAAAAACCTTAAACAAAAATTATGTGTGAATTGTGAATTATTTAGGGGAGGCTTGGGGGACCTTGACACGCAACATCAAGTCCCTCAGCTCTTGGGCGGACTTGCTCTATTTGCGTTCTACACTTGTGTTGGCACAACACTCTGTGGGCAGCTGCATTACCAGATATTTAAAGGAATGGATGCAGTACTTCTTAAGCTTCTTAAGTAGTTAAAAAGGCAAATTACATGTGTTTCTGTCTGGATTTTAAAACATTTTCCATTTAAAATTCACACAGAAATGGGAAAGAGATAACCCTTCTCCTATGCAGAACTGGGATGAACTTTAATGGGTTTGTTTGTCCCTATCCCCACTAGGAGAAGTCTCTTATGGTTAAAGGGGCCATGATGCTTTATCCTCCATTTGCTGCAATGACATCGGGACAATGGTGTGTCAACTGTGGTTTTCAAACTGGCACTTGCAGACTCAGCAAAACGATACTGCACAAAATGGTACTTCATCAGACTGGGGAGGTAGTGGCAAGGTGAGTTTCGTGGGTAGTGGGGCTCATGAGATGAGGGTCCTCCAGAGTGAGCACTAAGGGCAATTCCTTCATCCTGCCCTGCCCCTCCTCAAAATCCATGGTGGCATCATTATAAAGGCCAAGGTCATTGTAAAGCTGCTTGATTAATTAGGAATGCCTTTCTAAGTTGATTGATTACAGAAAGGGAGTTTTGTTACAGAGCCTTCCTAAATGCCAGATGAGGGTTTTTGGATTTAAAATAAAAGCATATTTTAAAGAGAAAAACTGCAGCCTGAATTGTTCAAGGTGAATTGTGGCAAACATCAAAATACAAAATTAAAATAAGTAGCATATTATCCTCTTCCAAGGAGGTCGATTGTTCAGACTTCTATGCTTTCTTGCACATTTTCCTGTAATAGCAGAACCTGTCACCCACATGCTTCATTTTTTATTTATATTTTTTATCATGTAGTGTACAGGAATTTAAGTCAGATGCCCCCCCCCCCAAGTTAAGCTTTCACTATTCCAGTAATTATTATTTCAGCAATTGATGGGAGTTTTCATTTCTGATTCAAAATGTTTAAATATAAACAGCTTGTGCCCGGAGGATGGATTTTTAAATGTTATATGTACAGCCCAGTAGTTGTGCTTTTTTAACAGTTATGGAAGAAAAGGCTTTAAGAAATGCAGATGTCCTAGCTTCCATAAATATAAGATTCCAATTTGCTTTGGGTGGTTAGAGTAAGGCATCTCTGATAAAATGATTAGAGCTGTGCGGAGAGATTGGGTGGTGCCAGGGTGTATTACCACATTTTTGCATGATGGTGTCTGCCACCTTGAAGAAAGTGGTACTATGACCATCCCTGAAAAACAGCAATACCTTGTACCTGATAGTATTTAGCAACAACCACCTAGTCACAGATATATCATTTTGGGGCAAGAGGATTATGGTGGTGTAGTTGCAGACATTCTTGGAGGAAACTGAATACCATTTGCAAGTAGGCAGTTTGCTGTTGCACTCAGCTCCTGCTTATGGGCTTCTCACAGGTATCTGGTTGGCCTCTGGGAGAAAAGGATGCTGCACTAGATGGGCCATTGGCCTGACTCAGGCCTTTTGTTCTTATGTTATTATTGTTAGCATTTTGATGTTCTGTTCCACCTTAAGAGACGTGTAGAATTGTTGTATGTCACATGTCTGTTTACACTCCAGCACAGCTTGCTGGGAACTTCCGTTGTGTGTATAGCTATTGCTTTTGCTGCTTGCTCTTGGACATGAAGGGAGAAGACATGTTTTTTGTGCAGTGTTATTTACTCTGCTGATTACAGCGTGCTTCAGCTTCTGAAGGCTTCTGAAGCTCCAGGTCGCTGTTTCATGCTGAGCCAAGGACCGGAGATCACCTGGCTACCAGCCGGTGGGCTGGAGCCAGCTGGGGGCTTGCAAATTGCCCCCATTTCCTTAGAAGCAGCCCAACATCTTATCCAGTTAGAAGGCTGGCAAGGCTTTTCACATTATTTATCATGACATCTCCACTGGTTATCCTTAATGGCATGTATGATGTTCTGGATGCTGAGGGTATAATAGCTGAAGAGGCTAATGGTAGTGGTGGAGGCAACTCCTATTATGATTTGGGCTGAAATTCAAAGAAAAATGGGCTTGACTTATAATGGGATGAAGTTTTCCAAAACGGGGAAGTTTTCATTCTGCCTATCCTAGCATGAACAACAGATTATCAAATACCAAAGTTCACCTCAGTGTGGTAATTATTTAACTCCTTTCATTTTCGTAGCATTGTAAAAGGTGCATTATTTAATTACTTTAGCAATAGTGTGGTAAATGTGTATAGAACCACTACAGCTTGGGCACAACATTTCTACTGGAGAAGATTTGATGCAAATATTTCTTAGCCATGAAAGCAAAAATGAGCTTCCATGATCAAAGGCAGTATACATCACTAGGAAACACTGGGGACAAACAACAAAGGAAGGCCATCTCTTTAATGTCCTCCTTTTGTGCACACAAAGATGTCTGCTTTACTGGCTGGCCACCACTGGAAAGTGAAAGTGTTCTACATGGTGTGATCCATCAAGGCAATTCTGGTGTTCATTGATATGGAACTCTGTTCACTTCTTCTAGACAGGAACATTCTGAAATATCCTTTACAGTAAATGACAGAGTCAGCGTCATGTAGAACTTGTCACCAGTCAACTAGATGAGCTTCAGAGTTAAGTGCAGCAAGTGGAAGAGATGAATTTCAAAAACAGCTTGGGTAAAGCACATTTGCAGTGCTTTCCCCACAAATGTTCCAGCTCTTATGTACACAACATTTATTTTGAAGTGCAAATATATCATCCACAGTGAAGCATAAAGCAACACATTGTAAGGCAGGGCCCAGTCTTCCCCAATGCAATGCAATGAAATAATATTAAACAAGCAATCTGAAATGATTATGCAGACAAAGTTTTGAATGTAGTGTCAGTGAGATACTTGCAGTCCTTCTGCATATGGGCAAATGATGAAAATACAAAGCCACCTGGGATCATAAGTAGACAATTTTTTCAGTGTTATTTGCTCCATAGAAGCACATCATGTGCAATACAGTGGTACCTTGGGTTAAGAACATAATTCATTCTGCAGGTCCATTCTTAACCTGAAACTGTCCTTAACATGAGGTACCACTTTAGCTAATGGGGCCTCCTGCTGCCACTGCGCCGTCGCACGATTTCTGTTCTTATCCTGAAGCAAAGTTCTTAACCCAAGGTACTATTTCTGGGTTAGCTGAGTCTCTAACCTGAAGCGTCTGTAACCTGAAGCATCTGTAACCCGAGGTACCACTGTAATGTACTTTTTCTTGACTGAACTGGATTAGGTGTCTGCTCCAAATTTCATTTTAACACACACACAATTGTCAGGATTTCAGTTTTAACATTTTGACTTGATCTTCCTTTAGGGGTTTTCAGCCTTTCTTCTTAGTTTCCTGGAAACTAAATATAGTCGAGAAGTGCATTCCAATGTCCAGATGTATTACAAGTGTGGGCCACAAGCTCCCTAGAAAGTAGCAGTGCTTTATATTTAGTAATGCAGGGATTTGGAACCTTTGGCCCTTCAGATGGCAGTTGGATTCCATCTTTGTTCAGCCCCAGCTATCATGAGCAACACAGGAATGGCATCATGTGTTTGATCTCAGGAGTAAAAAGCAAATCAAATATAGGCAAGAACAGCCAGTGTGCTGGGGTGGAACTGTCTCCTGGCACCAGCACTGTTGCAACTTACTTGGAAGGGGCTGGAACAGGATAAAGTGATGGTGAGGTTGGGGCTGTGCAGATGTTCAGCAGGAGCACTGTATTGTCTTTGACAGTGCATCTATGAAGCCCAACCTTGTCACCAGCCTGCCCCAGCCCTGGCTAGATAAGCTGCAGTGATGTTGGTGTGAGCACTACCAAACTGGCCACTACTAAATTTATCAATGAGAAAGTCTGGTATGAATTTAGTATAAACGGAAAAGTAACTGGGTGTTCAGATATTCCACAAAGTTGGTGTAATCGAGGACAATGCCTGGTCAAAAATCCCGCAGTTGAAGGGTCTTTCCACGCTTATCATTTATAGCAGAACGGTTGCTGTTTGGTCCAACATTTTTAACAATCAATTTATAGGTGATTATCTGCACCTTTGGTTACATGTCACTGTTTAGAGAGTGAGTGCTGGGTTGTCCTTTCCACCAGTGTTTTTGTTTTATGGCGGTACTCAAGGGTACACAGTATCGACACCTTTTTCCTAGAAGAAAAGAACTGCTTTCCACACTAATGGTTGGGTTTGCTCTAACTGAGAGAAGTCCAATGACTTTTACACACCCTCATGTTCCTCCAGCCAGTAAATTTCAGAGTCATGAGATAACCCTTTTGCAGCTTTTGAGATGTTATTTAATGCCTAGTATTCCAGAATTATAATCTTGTAGGTGTATAGGAGTATAGGAACTACATGTCTGCCTGAGCTATGGTAAAACTGGTAATGATGATTATATTTTGCCTGCGGCCAATGATTGCTGTCATGGGCAGTACTTCAACTCATTACCATTGTCTCTATCTGGCATATCTCTCTTCTGAACTGAGTTGACAAACTGACAGCTTGGACTGATCAAAGGGATGTGGTATAATACAAATGTCTCCCAAAACCACAGTCAGCATCTCCCACCTGCTCCATACAGAAAGCAAAATGTTGCTTCAATACATGCAGCACAAGTGAAAACATTGAGGATCCAGTCTGGATTTTTTGCAGAAATTAGATTTCCTAGAATTAGAAAATGCATGTTTTCTTAGTAGACCCCCCCCCCAGAATACTAGCTTAATAATGATGATGTCAAATCACAGCATGAAATAATAATAATAATAATAATAATAATAATAATAATAATAATAATAAATAATAATAATAATAATAATAATAATAATAATAATAATAATAATAATAATAATAATAGAGTAGCTATGCCACTATTACTGGTAAGTGTGGAAAGGCCACAAGAGAAGAAAAATGCCTTTCAGTTTAACAGAATTTCCCCAAAGCATGGGACCCAAACCAAATTATAAGAAAGGAGATTCCCACTAAGCATTAGGAAGAACTTTCTGACTGTAAGAGTTGTTTGATAGTGAAATGGACTACCTCAGAAGGTAGTGGACTCTCCTTCATTTGAGGTTTTTAAACAGAGGTTGGATGGCCATCTATCAGGGATTCTTTAGCTGCGATTCCTGCATTGCAGAGGGTCGATCTACATAACCCTTCCAATCCTACAGTTCTATGATTCTATGAAATCTTAAGGCTTCCAATGTACCTTGTGTACCACATAAGCAGTAAAGAAGGAAAGAGGGAGCAGTCTCACTGTGCTCGCTTACAACATAAGTTCTCTGCAGCCTTTTTTGGTGGGGTGTGTGGATTGGGCAGATGCTCTTTCCGCCTCCCCCCCCAAATAACCTATGCTGTCATCTTAAAAATATATGTATTCAACAGCTGAGAAGGGATGTGATTTATTCATCGGATACGAATGCAGAAAGAGCCTGATTTAAGCTCTGATTTCTTTCCAAAGTGGCAAGCAATCTATTTCAAAGAGCACATAATTCTATCAGCATTCTTTGCAAAGTTTTATCGAAAGGCAGTGGGTGGATGAAACAAATAGATGGAAAACAAGACAACAGACAAATGAACAATGGAGATCTGAGCAGCTACAGATATAGGGTCAATCACTTAAAGTGCACCAGGTTTGTTCTTCTGCAAATGTTGTGTTATTCTAAACACAGAAATAAAAATATTTCTTTTTCCCAATAACTCCCCCCCCCCCAATCTGGATGACACTTCTGCAAAATGTCTGCTTTTCTGGGATAATTGCACTGCCTTTGCAATTATCCCAGCAGAACTCTGTGCATCAGGTTCACATCACACAGTGAGGACCAAATGGCACCCCTATGCAATTATGCAATTATGTGAGTGTACTGAAGCATATTATTATGGGGACTCTGGTAGAGTACCATTCATTCTCACTGAAGGAGTTTCCCCCCTTCATTGGGCGCGTAATTTATGCTGTGGTTCTTTGTATTGTAATATTCTATGTGTGAAATGAAGTCCCATTGTCTTCAGTGGGGTTTATCCCTTGGTAAGTGTGTTTAGGATTGTGCTCCTAATCTATTTTTAGCTACACTAAGCCTGCAGCCCTAAACACACTTTCTAGGACATTGATTGGAAACTTGCTCTCCAGATGTCATTGGACTCCAAACTGCCATCAACTCCAGCTGGCATGGTCAATGGACAGGGATGATGGGACTTTGGAATCCAGTAACATCTGGAAGTCCTATAGGTTTCTTGTCTCTCTTTAATGGAGCATGATACTGAAGCCTCATTGTGATTTCCTTCTAACTAGACACCCATAGATTGTGGGGCATACTTCTCAGTGAAAATGCAGAATATTGGGTTGAAAATCTGACTATCAGTTGCACTAAAATCAATGGCACTATAACCCCAAATTCTAAACACATTTATTTGAAAGTTGATCAATCTCATTATGAAGTAAATCACTTATATCTGATGCATTTATGTCTACCTAAGTAACAAATCTGGCTTAGTGTCAGTGCAAATTTTACAATGTAAATATAAACAGAGATGAATAACCAATTGGGAAATTATCCAGCATAATCCCATAATTGTATGCCCTGTACACAAATTATTCACACTGTCATTAACCAGTGAGAAATCAGGGTTCAGACAGATAAAACATTCCCTCATGTAGCATGTTAATTGACAGGACAATTCTATACATGCCTATTAAAAAGTAAGCTCCATTGAGTTCAACAGGGTTTACTCTCAGGTGAATAGGTATAGGATTATAGAATTAGAGAACAATGTTTACTTGGGAACATCTTACTGAATTTAGAGGGACTTCCTCCCAGGCAACTCTGGTTAGGATTACAGCCTTAATTATAAGATGTATCTTCCCTATATAAATAAATCTTGTATTATATTACTACTATTATGATACACTTCAATGTGAGCTGGAAAGATGTTCCTTAGTGTCATTGATTCATATTGTTTTTCTGAACACTTGCACTACTTTACTGTACTTATCAAAACATTCTGGCATTCATAGGGATACTGGCTTTCATAATTGAAAATATTGTGCTTTGGGATTTTCTAAATTCTGAAGCACAATATTTGTCATTTTTATCTAGCAAAAATAGATTACAGTGTGTAATTGGTCCTATTACATATGTCTGCTGATGCAAATGTAAATCCCATATTTCATTTCCAATGAATTTTTAATAGGGAAAATAGTAGCTTAAATTTAATATTTGGAATAGTGTAGAGTAAGCTTTAGAATTCAGATGAGTGTGAGCTATACCTATAATATATTAATTTTATTAGTGCCGCATTAGAAATTCAGAGTATTTGTGCAAAGGAAGATAAAAGCTATGTGAATGTTTCTGCCTCTGCCATAAACACTTCTAGCTCTTTGATGCAAAAATCAATTGCCTTAGATACAGCAATGTCGACTGCTCACATAAAGCTTGCATTTTCTTAGCATATGTGGTAACTATTCCTCATGGTTTTTTTGGGTTTTTTACTCAAATAGTGATGTATATGATATACATCTTAGGGTGACCTGTGACCAAGTCATCTGTGACTGTGACCAGGTGACCTGGGTCTTCAGCATTCATACTGATTTGTTTGCAAGAAGGTTAGATGAGACTACATCAAAGCGTGATACAATTTTTCCCACTCTGTTTCCCCATCACTTTCCTTATCACAAAAGTACAGTGGTACCTCTGGTTACGTACTTAATTCGTTCCGGAGGTCCGTTCTTAACCTGAAACTGTTTAGCTAACGGGGCCTCCCGCTGCCGCCGTGCTGCCGGAGGACAATTTCTGTTCTCATCCTGAGGCAAAGTTCTTAGCCTGAGGTACTATTTCTGGGTTAGTGGAGTCTGTAACCTGAAGCGTATGTAACCCAAGGTACCACTGTATAATATTTGGGGGAAGCAGGTTTGTTGTGCAGAAGCTCTAAAGCAGCTTAAAGTGCGCAACCTGAATTAGTTTATTACGATCAATGACCGGTATCAACCTGAAATTGTTGGTAAGCGATTGAATCCCACTGTCAAATTGCAAAAGCCTGGAAATGTCCTAATTCTAGGAATGGGAACAAGGCAGAATTCACAAGTCCATGTGAAAAACGTTTTAAATCCACTTCCTCCATGCCATGCATAATTATGTAAACCTCTAACATGTCGCCTCTTACTTGCCTTGTCTCTAAACTAAAATGTCCCAAATGCTGCAACCTTTCTTCAGTGATGAGTTGCTTCATACCCTTGATCACTTGGGTTGCTCTTCTCTGAAACTTTTCCAGCTCTACAATATCCTTACTTAGGTGATGTGACCAGAAAGTGTGTTCTCCCTAACAGAGAGCACGTGTTGCGGTTGGGGGAACAAGCCACCTTGCCATGACTAGGCAGATTTGGAGAAACCCAAGCCTCTTAAAGGGTTAAGATTGGGTTGCTGGGGAGTTTTGATTGTAGCCAATTTGGAGGAGGGGTCAGAGTATATAAATACAGAGGCCAGACGTTGGCCTTCCTCTTGGCCGTTTTGCATCGGATCACCCGCCCTCCCTCCCTTTAATAGGGTGGTTTTCTTGATCACTTTACCTTGCTATGCCTGTCATGGGGTCGTCTGCCTTGGTGCAGGGGCCTGGTAGGAATTTTGCCATTTGGCTGATTGGCTGGTGCCATTTGGTTTTTGCCTACTGTGTAGCAAATCGTCACAACTTGTAAGGTTGGCGGTTAGGCATTGGTTAAAGTGGTGCTTGGAGGGGTAAGTGCCTATCCCTCCAAATGATGCGGAGGGAATTCCGTTAAAGGAATCCAGGGGCTTGCCATTCTTTTCGTCCTTGTTCATGGCGTTGGACTTGGGCCGTGCAAGCCCCACAGGAACATGAGGGTGAGAAGTGTTAGACTGTTGCCCAGCTTCATTTTCTCACCCAATACTTGTTTCCCCACACTGGCTTCCGTTGGTGTCCGGTATGCCAGCTCTGTCCCTGAGGGCATGGACAGATAGTCATAACCAATGCCTAAGCAACCACTCACATTTTTGTACTTGAATAAAGTTGTGGCCAAAATTATGCCCAAAACCCAAACAAAAATTGATGTGTGAAGTGTGAATTTTTTGGGGGGTGGCAATTGTGGGACTCAACACGCAACTGTTCATAGGCCTTATCACAGCATGAACTATGTCTGATGAGCAGTGTGCCCTGGGGAAAAGAGTTGTGGCCTGGGGAGGTGAATTGCCTGGGAAAAGTCCCAGGGGCCAGGTAGATGTCTAGAGATCCACATTTAGTCTGAGGTCCACCCATCCACCCCCCGGTGTATAGAGATAGCAAATAAACTGATGTCTTAATAACATGAAGTAGTGGGCAAACATGTTTACAACAGGTTTAAATATCAATAAGAAGTATAATTTTAAGGTCAATAAATTAGTTCTATTCTGTTGTTTAGAGGGTAAGATTCCAAGAATGAATAATTGCTAGTGCCTTAAATGCCACTGCCTTAAATGGCATATCTCACATCTTGTTATAAATGCAGTATGAGGATAATTGATGTTGAAAGCTCCGAGGCATTACAAAGTAATTATAATGAATAATTATTTAAACTATCTGAAATGGAAGAGTCTGATATAGATCTTGAAGGAAGTAATTAATAAAGACATACAAATGCACCAAGCTTATAGACAGAAATTTTATGTTAGCAGTCAGCTCTAAAGATGCAGTGGAAATTATTATAAAACAATGGGAAGAAGCAAAACCCCTATTTAAGAATTATTTAAATCATGAAAACTATATTCTGCTTTCAAAAAAATTAATGTAAGTCCCAAGTGCACATTAATTTGTTCTTAGGTCAGAAAAGCGAGTGCTTTCAATAAGTGTTGAGTGGCCTTCTCATTGAGGAGTAGGATAGTAAGAAAGCAGATATTTACATTCCAACCTGTTGTTTTTTTATCAGAATCAGTGCTATTTCCATGCTGTTGTGCTTCTGTTTCCACAGAATAGTGCATTATTTGTCTCAGTGGTCACTATTTCAAAGTAAAAAAAACTTCAAAACAATGCAAAAAAGTTATTAGTTATCATTTGCAGACATTAAAAAGGGATGTGAATGAATACTGTTCTCATTGGTTCAACTGATTTCCATTCCTGACCTCAAACTAACATCATCATCATCATCACCACCACCACCATATATTTATACCCCACCCATGTGGCTGGGTTTCCCCAGCCACTCTGGGCAGCTCCCAACAGAATATTAAAAGCACAATAAAACGTCAAACATTAAAAACGTCCCTAAACATGCTATCTGCAGGAATTTTCTGCCTCTTTTCCATTTTATTTGGCATTCTCCAACATCCCTATTGATATTGGACAAGCAGAAGTCCAGTTTGATCCATTCCACTGCATCTGAAGCTAAAAGATGCTTGTCTTTCAGATAAGGATGAGAATTAAAATTAAGCAATACCTTTTATTCCCAAAAGTAGTGCACCGGTTTCCTGTGATACAAATTATATTTGACTTGTTTCCAACATTAGAAGGTTGAGGCAGCCACCAAAATAAATGCTACTGCTGCCATCATGCTTCCATCATGGAGGGGGGTGTCAAAAAGGAACAATTACTGCCCCACTAGGGCAGCTCATAAAAAACTTTTTTTTAAAAAATGCCTGCTTCAGAGGTCTTATCTAGGGATTATAGAGCTATATCTGAAATTTCATGCATATCAGTTAATATTGTGACCCTCCTCCAAGAAAAAAACCATTTACATGGCTGTTTACATATCTTGTGAAGGCTGAAATTTCAAATCAGTGGAGCCAAAACACAATCCATCCTGTAGATTTAAATGTATGTCCACAGTCGCCTCCTTGTTATCAGAAGCCCATAATCCACATTCCTTTGTAAGAAAATATGAAATAACGTAAAACTATTTTTGCAGGCAAAAATAAAAAATAAAAAATAAATGAAAAAGAAATTTTCATCACTGGGTACCACCTGACCTTCCTATGCCTCTGGTTCTGACCCACCTCATAAGGCTGTTTTGGGAAATTTTACTGCCCTGAGATAAATTGGAATTTAGTCTGGGCTATAAATATGCCTCCCTCCCATTATATTCCACTTCTCGCTATAAAGGTGTATTTAAAATAATAAAATGCACGACTCATGCATGCATAGGAAATATATAGATTGCTCCCCTAATTCCTAAACCAAACTGTCAAGTTCAAAGGCAGCAAACAAACAAACAAAAAGTGACAACTGCTGCCCTTGCACCCTGCTTATGGGCTTTCCAGAGTCACCTGATTGGTCATTTTTGGACACACTGTGATGAATGAGATGGACTTTTGGATTGTTCAGTCAGGGCTCAATAGGACCTCTTTATAGGATTGTGCAATAGAACAATAAAAGTGCAGAGAAGAAAATGATGCAACCAGTTGGAAATGCTTTATTGCCGAAATTGATAATTAAAATAATTACAAGAACAATGCCAAGTCAGAAACTAAGCTGAGGAAGCATACTTCAGAAAGTTCCTAGGTCAGTGAATTTTATGTAGCAGGGAAGCGGCCAGATGCCTGATACTTGGACTGTAGTTACTATGGTAACATAAGCGATAAGTTCAACCAACATCAAAGTTGTAGGGATGCATCAGAGTGTGGGCTTGAAAGTGTGTAGCTCAGAGGAACTCTTTTGGCAGGAAATTCACGGCAGGCACAGCTGCAGAAAAGAAAGGGCCAGAATATCTCCTGTACCATCCGTTTCTTTCCATGCTGAGAAATGCATCCACGTGTAGCATTAGAGGCAAGCAAAAAGTAAAATATTATCTGGACAGCCCAACCTTGAAACGTATTTCCACATTTCTCTGCTCTGACACTTGAGGTTAAATAGAAAAACTTGTACAGCAAACAGAACTTGGAGTTGGTAACTTCCTGAGAAGTTAGTCTCAGACTGAAGACACTATAAATATCCTCTCTCTGAAATTCAAAACTGATCATTGCATTGTGTGGGCCAGTCACAAAATGGAGTAGCAAATGTCCCATTAACTTAGTATTTAATTAAAACTTCCATCAGTTTAACTGGAACAGTATTGTGACAATACACCAGAGGTAAGTATAGTAGTGGGTTACAGTACAAATCTGTATTATCAATTAAGCAAGACTTTCAGATAGTTTGCTAAAAAGTAATCCATAAAGGAAAAAAGTTTTGGAATAGCACAAACTATTTGACCCTGACTGGTGCCAATTAAACCAGGATGACAGATGCTTGCTTTTAAAGGAACTGCAAAGAGCTAGCTGTTTCTGCCTGATTATTATTATTAATCATCATAATTACTATCATCATCCTGATTATTCATACTTTTCTCCGACAGTTCAGGACAGCACACAGCAACAACAAGTTGCCCTTTCTGTACAAATGTCCAGACCTGTTACATATGGATCACAATTAAATAAAAATACAGTGGTACCTCGGGTTACAGATGCTTTAGGTTACAGACTCCGCTAACCCAGAAATAGTACTTCAGGTTAAGATCTTTGCTTCAGGATGAGAACAGAAATCACGCGGCGGCATCAGCAGGAGGCCCCATTAGCTAAAGTGGTACCTCAGGATAAGAACAGTTTCAGGTTAAGAACGGACCTCCAGAACAAATTAAGTTCTTAACCAGAGGTACCACTGTATGTATAAAGCCTAGACTATGAGAACTCAGGACCATTAATTGAGCTTCTTAAGCTTTACTAGGCACCGGGAGCCCTGCAAAGCACATGGTTTCTTCAAAAACAACATTGCATCAAGGAAGTTGGATTAAGACTAAATCATCATCCTAACTGCTGCTACTGCTGCTATAATAATTATTATTATGTATATATTGTCCTTCCTGCCAAAGGAGCCCAGGGCAGCAAACACATCAACAACTGAAACATTTTAAAAAGCATTCTAAAAACAGTGATTTCAAGGTTGCCAGGAACAGTAGGAGGATGCTATTTTAGGTACTCTGGTCCCAAGCTATTTAGGATTTTATATACTAATACTCACACCTTGAATTGGTCCCTGTGGCTCACTGGCAGCCAGTGCAGCACTTTCTGGAGAACCGGTGACATGTGGTCCCATTGGGCTGCTTCACTTATTAAGTGCCTACAAGCACACATTCTGTGTGGTGATTCTCCATACTTTCTCTAAAGTGACTGTTGCTGCACAGCAGGGGAATCCTTAAGCTACCAGGCTCTGCTTAGAAGGTCACAGAATGATGTGAAAGGAGGAGGGGGCTGTGTCATCCATCATCAGTTACATAATGATTTGGCCACTTGATTCAGATGCGAAGCCACATGGCAATCACAAAACATGAGCTTGTCCAGCTCACATGATGCATAGCCCACAAGTATCCCAGGAAAAATTGGAGATTACGGTATGTTTTCTCCCACAAGAGAACAGGGGCCATTTTGGGTGCTGTGATCTTGGTGCAGCAATGTTGACCGGGAACTGCAGGCTGAGTGAGGACAAGAAAGGTGACAAACTCCTGCTCATTATGCAATTTAGCATATTTTACATACAAATCCCCACCACTTGGTGGCCATTGCACCAGTGCAAGTGTAACCAACCTGGTGCTTTTCAGAGGTTGAGCTACAATTCCCATCACCCCTGACCATTGGCCATATCAACTGGGTCTGATGTAAACTGAAGTTCGAGATCTGGAGAGTATCACATTAGCTACACCTACAAATAGTATATAACATGGTTGATTCATGCTGATATCCTAATGAGCTATTAAGGTGTACAAAAAATTATCTTAAAACATGAAATAATCCACCCACCCATTGCAAGAATGAACATCCAACAGTCACCAGGAGCAAGGCCAATCCAAATGCTTGGGAAAACAAATACCTCTTTGTTGCACTGGAAAGATAACAACGTTGGTGCCAGACAAGCTTCCCTCATGCGTGTATATGAAGGCAGTTGAACAGAGCAAGAAACAAACATAACAAATTAGATAGATCAAATCTGAAATCTAAAATATTGCTTAGATTTGTGCACGCACACACACACACATACACCTGAAAATGATATTTCCCAGCAGTTATTTTCAAACACAGTACCACTCTTACATTTATTTTAAGGGATACATTTTATTTCTCCTTCACAAGGTCATTCTCCATTCGGCAGAAGACAAACTGTTACAACAAAACTGATGTACAACCTCTAGAGAATAGATCCCCTGCTGATTTAGAGATTAATACTTATTTCTAAAGGCTACGATAAAGGTGAAAAGGACTCAAAAGATGTTCCTGGTACAAAATGATATTCTATATAAAGATATGAAGAACTTTCAGTGATCCATTTAAAGCATGAAATAACCATAAAAAAACCTTCCCCATAGTGTTTTCATAAGCTAGCCTCTTCATATTGATGAATCCATTTTTCTGGCATATCGAAGGGCCTGTTTGAAATTTATGTGGGACTGATGACTGAAGACAAGTACGCTCACCCTTTCTGGTGTGGCAGCTTTGCGGGCTGGCATTGCCTTGTGCAGCGTGATCCAGCAACAATGGCCTGTTTGGGAACATTCCCAAGTCAGCAGGTAGGCTTAGCAGCCTGCATCTTTGCCTGGTGTTTGTGGATCCAAGCCAGCCCACATATTGGCCAATTGTGGGCAGGCTATGGGGCTGGCCAGGGGTGAGCCCAATGGAGTTTCTGGACTTTGCTTGAGTCCACTCCCAGGAAATAAAAGAAGGCCTTTCTTTGATCTTTGCATTTATTTCATTATTGGATCTTCAGAGAAGATGACCATGGCCTAAGAGGCTGAAGCAGGGAGCTGAAGATCCTGGGAGAACAAGAAAAGGGAATCATGCTTGCACAAACTGTAGGGCGCTGGATGGGTGGTGCCAGCAACATCCGGGAATCCTGGATAGAAGAAAGCCAAGAATGTTCAAGCTGCTTAGTGATATTTGGGCAGACAATTGTAACATGCCACAGTACAGAAGCCTCATCACCATCTTCTTCGCATTCAAGGCACAAGGAAGAATGCTATGGTGGAAACAGCATATTGAATGCAGATGCATGCAATGAAGTTCTAATATGTGTAATATTTAAAAATCTTTGAGCTGTATGCAAAAATACAATACAAAACCTATAAAATAGTATCACTAAAATGGTTAAAACATAGTAACCACAAAACTACTAAGTTGTATTATATAAACATAAGATAAAAAAAAAATCAGTAGTAACAAGGTCCAATTTTATTAATCAAAGCCTGGGCAAAAGGATACTTGTCCCATTTGGGGGTCTCTGCCTAGTGATATTCTGTAGGGTGCAATTTCATGAGTGTCCCGTTCCCCCCCCCCCCCCGATTATCAGATTTGTCTTAGATGCCTCTACAATGGCAGGCAATCTTTCAGGTAACCTAGTCCAGCTAGGAAAAGCAGCTTCTGTCAATCAAAATTGCAGCCTTCTAAAGTTGTTGTTTATTTAAAGCAATGAGGCTTTGTTACATATATTTTCATGTGAGATGTGACATGAAGTTTGTCTCTGTAATGACGAGCAAGTATACAGTACATGCGCTTCATAGTTTTATAGGCTCAAAGATGTATGAAGGCTCCATGGTGGGTTAACAACTTCCTTTTCAGGCTTTCCTTTTGCTTTTCCATCTTTTTTACGTGTCATCTGTATGGCTCTAAAAACACAGCAGATGTAAATGAGCTATGCTACATCATTTTCTGTGCTTAAAAGGGTGTAGTAGCATCTACCTTGTCGTGACTCCCTGAAGCAGCACATTCTCCATGGTAATTACCAAAACGCTGCCTGGAAAAACTCCCTGTCCTAGTTTCTGCACATTCTCATTCCAGGTGTCTGAGGATAGAGGATGGCAGAGGAACTTACCATACAAGTGGAAGACTGGAAATCCAGCACCAGGGTAAACTCTGGAACTGCTGTCCTGCATTGTAAACGGTGTTGGCCAGTGCTAACATGTACCTGTTTGAAGAATAGTTTCATATGCATGGCAATGTGACATGAACCAGATTGCGGTGACTGAGTAGATGAAGTTTACTTTGGATCTCTGCTTGAAGGAGATAATGATAACAATGGCATTTGTGTTTAGTTAAAACATTTGAGAAAAGAATTAATACTTCAACTTTGCTGTTTCTGTGGATTTGTGGATGCAGGTATTGTCACGGAGTCAAGTTATCTTTCATTTTCATATCTCCAACTTTTCTTTCTCGTAGAGCATTTTGCATTTGGTAATCTCTTCACCATCTTGCTGCTCACATTTGAGTGCTATATATATTTGCCCCCTCCATTTCACAACTAAAGTATTATTTTACTAATTTCTGTCTGGCACCATGACTAATTCTTTTACTATGGAATTATACTATATATCTTATCTTAATCTACTTTAGCATAATCCCTCAAGGACCAAACCATTCCTTTAAAAAACCACACATTTTGGAAGAACTGAGGTGACAGATGATTGGGGGGATTATGCCAGAAATATAACTTTAATAACGATATTATCAATCACTGTCAAATAGCAGACTAAATTTTGTTGCATGATAAAAAGAAGGCAGACCATACAATGGCCTCTATAAATTATTATTTTGATAAGTGAAATCTAAAAATCTAGAGTTTCCACCCTTTACATGCCTACAGATTCTGCACAGTGTGCACCCAAAAAAATATTTCAGTACATTATAGATCTTTTTCAGTCATTTTGAGCCTTCAAGCCTAATTTGGCAAAAGGTGTAAAATGAATAGCCTGAACTGAATAGTATGCATTTGGACTATTTTACTATTTTACTATTTTACTATTATTATTATTATTATTATAATTTTTTGTTGTTGAAAACTACTCATGACAAGTGGCTTCTCATTTTATTAACATTAAAAGTCTATTTCATTAAAACAACCCATAGACACATCATATATATGGACAGTAGCAATTTTTGATGAGAAGCATTTGTTTTAGACACCACCATCATAGATATTACCACTGGCAATATACTATCATTGTTTGTATGCAATGGCTCACTTGCCATGTTTATCCATGCAAATGTATACCCATGGGAGGCTAGGACTGATGACAGATGAAAAATGTACAGTATTTGCTACGTTAGTGTTATGTACTGAGTCGAATAGGATCCAAACTGCAGCAGTCTGATTGGTCCTAGAACAATGCAGCAGTATGATTGGTTGGCAGGAACCACCCAATCATGCTCCAGATTTAAGTGAATCCACAACCTGATTGGCTTACAGTAGAATTCCGGAATTAGCCAATCATGTGCAGCCCATTGTGTAAATAATGTATATAAAGCAGATACCTTGAGGGGACTTTCATTCATTCCTCCTCACCACTATGAGCTGAATAAAGAGCATGAAATCACTTTGCGACTCTGAGTATATTTCACTGGCGACGAGGATGGGATCCTGCTGAGCTGACTGCCACACACAGCACCGCAGCACCGCCACCTGCCGCACCGCTGCCTCGCACCGTGTATCCAGGCTTCAGCTCCGGGACACAAGGAACTCAGAATGGCAACCGACAGCAGCTTCT
The DNA here is from genome assembly GCF_964106915.1 of Podarcis gaigeae. NCBI lineage: Eukaryota > Metazoa > Chordata > Lepidosauria > Squamata > Lacertidae > Podarcis > Podarcis gaigeae. The sequence goes on along the minus strand of NC_139677.1, from coordinate 59,776,181 downwards.
CGCCGTTCAACCCAGCAACGGGAGACTGGGAAGCGTACGCCTCCCGTTTCACTTTCCTCCTAGAAGCCAAAGGGGTCACCGATGAAGAAGACGCCAAGAAGAGGGCGATATTCTTCAGCGTCTGCGGAGAGGAGACGTTTGAAATCGCCCGGGCTCTCCTTGCGCCTGAAGACGTCGCTACTGTTCCATACAAAACAATAATGGAACAGCTGAAGGGGCACTTTTCGCCGCAACCCTCAGTGGTGGCTCGTCGAAATGTCTTCTATGCAAAGCGGCAAGCCCCTGGGGAAACCATAACTGGGTTTGTGACCTCTCTCCGCCAAGCCGCCCGGTTCTGCAACTTCTCAGAGCTGGAGAACATGCTTCGTGACCGCCTCGTCGGTGGCCTGAGGGATGAGAAACTGCAACAACGACTCTACGCTAAGAAGGACCTAATGTTCCAGGTCGCTCTGGAGGAGGCCCTGGCAACGGAAGCTGCCAAGAGGTCGACGCAAGAGGCACGGCCGAGCCTGCCATCCCAACCGAGGGTCCACCACGAAGACCTCACTGACGACTCAGGATCTGACAGGGAGGAGGTGCACCGAGTACAGCAGCGCACTCAAGCAGCCCACATACCACAGCTGCCTCGACGAGAAGGAGGGAACTGCGCAAGCTGCGGGGAAACTCACGAGAGGAGGACCTGCCGTTTCCGCAATGCAGAGTGCAGGCAGTGCAGAAAATTGGGACACATCGCCCGGGTGTGTCGGGCTCGGCCCACCCGACGCCAGGCATCAGATGACCCATCCAAGAGCCCCAGGTCCCGGGGCCCAACGCACCAAGGCAACTCGACGGAGCTCACGGACTTCCAGGTATACCAGTTGCCCTACCCCAACATAGAGAAAATTTATGTAGAGGTACAGATAGAGGGGGCCCCATGCCGCATGGAGCTTGACACGGGTTCAAATCTATCCATAATCTCGGCAAGGACCTTAAGGAAACTGTGTCCTACTGGGGGTCCCAAACTCAGGCCGGCCCCATTCACCCTCCGGGACTTCCAGAAACGTAAGGTCCCCACAATGGGGGTGGGGACCTTCAGGGTGCAATACCGAGGGCGGACGCGGCAACTGGACTTGCTTGTGGTCAAGGGCCCCTACATTAGCTTACTGGGATTGGCATGGTTTGGACCACTGGGACTAGCCATCACCGGAGTGAACCACACTACCTTACAAGTGGATGTGGACGCTATATGCAAGGAATTTCCAGGGGTTTTCGATGGGAAATTGGGACAGTATATGGGCCCCCCCATTGCTCTACAGCTTGACCCCGCAGTACGACCAGTCAGGCTCAAGGCCCGCCGGGTCCCGTTCGCCCTGAAACCACGTATAGACGAGGAATTGGACCGGCTAGTGGAGCAAGGAGTGCTGGAGCCGGTGCCTAATGCCCCCTGGGAAACCCCAATCGTCACACCCGTCAAGCCTAATGGTTCGGTCCGCATCTGCGCAGACTACAAATGTACTATAAACAAGGCCCTCACGGCCCATGCATACCCAGTGCCAGTGGTCAGCCATGTCCTTGCTACCCTGGCTGGGTCGAAAATTTTTGGCAAGCTGGACTTGGCCCAAGCATATCAACAGCTGCCAGTAGATGAGGCCACAGCAGAGGCACAGACGATTGTGACGCACAGAGGAGCGTTCAGGGTAAAGCGGCTGCAATTCGGTGTCAGCGTGGCACCAGGCATATTCCAGAATCTAATGGACTCGCTCCTTAAAGGGATTCCTGGCGTCACCCCCTTCTTCGATGATGTGTTGATTGCCGGGCCCACACCAGAGGAGTTTGAGGACCGCCTCCGCACCGTTCTGCACCGTTTCCAGACAGCGGGTCTCAAGGTGAAGCGGGAAAAATGTCTACTAGGAGTGCCTCAGGTGGACTTTCTGGGATTTATGGTGGACGCAGAAGGGGTCCACCCGACTGGGGACAAGGTACGGGCCATTTGTGATGCCCCAGCGCCCAAGAGCAAGACTGAACTTCAGGCCTTCTTGGGACTATTGAACTTTTACCATTCCTTCCTTCCCCACAAGGCGGCGGTAGCGGAGCCCCTACACAGACTCCTGGACAAGCGGGCCCCTTGGGTGTGGGGCCAGCGCCAGGAGGCCGCATTCCAGGCAGTCAAGGACTTGCTTGTCTCAAACTCGGTCTTGGCACACTTTGACGAGAGGCTGCCAGTGGTGCTAGCATGCGACGCCTCGCCCTATGGCATTGGCGCTGTCCTGGGACACCAACTCCCGGATGGGAGAGAGGTACCGGTGGCATACTTTTCCCAGACACTCAACGCAACCGAGCGGAACTACTCACAAATCGACAAGGAGGGTCTGGCAATTGTGAAGGGAGTAAAAAAATTCCATGATTTCTTGTACGGGCGGCCCTTCACCGTGGTGACTGACCACAAACCGTTGCTTGGCTTGTTTGCCCCCGAAAAGCAGACCCCCCAAGTGCTGTCTCCTCGTGTCCTCAGGTGGTCAATTTTCCTTGCCAGCTACCAGTATGCGCTGATTCACCGCCCGGGGAAGGCGATGGGCCATGCGGACGCCCTCAGCAGGCTACCACTACCGGAAACAGGCCCCGACCCAGCACCTGCACAAGAGGTTATGAGCCTGGAGCTGCTTCCCGACCGCCCCATTCAGGCACAAGAAGTGGCACACCACTCCAAGAAAGATAGGGTCATCTCCCGGGTCCTGGACTGGGTGTGGAGGGGATGGCCCAGCAGCAGGCCTGGGCCAGAATTCGCTGGCTACACAACCCGCAAACATGAACTGTCGGCCCACAAGGGGTGCCTTTTATGGGGAAGCAGGGTCGTTGTTCCCCAGCCCCTCCGCAAAAGGGTCCTCACAGCCCTACATGAGACACACCCAGGGGTAGTAAGAATGAAGGCCCTTGCCAGGAGTTATGTGTGGTGGCCGGGGATCGACGGAGAGATAGAGGCCTGGGTCAAACACTGCCAGGCCTGCCAAGAATCCCGCCCAGATCCCCCAAGGGCCCCAGTCCAGTCCTGGGAGTCCGCCCGAGCACCATGGTCACGCCTGCATGTGGACTTCGCTGGCCCCTTTCAGGGGAAAACATTCTTCATAGTGGTGGACTCCTACACCAAATGGCTGGAAGTCGCACTGGTACCGTCCACTTCTACGTCCGCAGCCATCCGGGTACTACGCAGGCTGTTTGCAACCCACGGGCTCCCTGACACTCTCGTCTCAGACAACGGGACTGCATTTACGTCAGGAGAATTCCAAACCTTCACAGCGCAGAACGCCATCCGCCACATCCGTTCGGCGCCATTCCACCCTGCCACCAATGGCCAAGCAGAACGCATGGTGCGGACCACCAAGGACACCCTTCGCCGCATGACGCAAGGGGATTGGGAGTACCGCCTTGCCACATTCCTCCTAGCACAGCACAGCACCCCCAGCTCAACGACTGGCCGGAGCCCCGCTGAACTACTAATGGGTCGGCGCCTTGCAATCAGATTGGACCGCCTTCACCCCGATAGAGCTCAGGATGAGGTAGTGGTGGGGGAAGGCAGGAACCCCCGGACCTTCGAGGCCCAGGACCCAGTGTACGCAAAGAATTTTGGGGCAGGCCCAGCATGGGTACCCGCCACAGTCACCAGGGTCACTGGCCCTGTGTCGTACGAGGTGCTAACGGATGGAGGGCAATGCTGGCGCCGCCACTGCGACCAGATACGGCGACGATTCCCGGGAGAAACCCAGGAGGAGGAAAGGGCAGAGGAGTCCCAAGGGAACAGTGGGGCAGCGAGGCCCATAGAGCAGCAGGGGCCAGCAGGAGAGGCAGAATCAGTAAATACAGAGAGGACCCGTGAGGCCGAAAGGACACCGGAACCAGAACCACGACTGAGCGAGCCGGTTGCGCCAGACCAAACAGCCCCATCACAGCCAGCATCCTTGGAACACGAGCCAGAACCTGAACACCGGACCAGGGAACACCACAGGCCGCAACGGACACGTAGGCCGCCAGCGTACCTTGAGGACTATGAATGCGACCTCCCGGGCAGGACTGGAACTTAGAGGGGAGGGGTGTTATGTACTGAGTCGAATAGGATCCAAACTGCAGCAGTCTGATTGGTCCTAGAACAATGCAGCAGTATGATTGGTTGGCAGGAACCACCCAATCATGCTCCAGATTTAAGTGAATCCACAACCTGATTGGCTTACAGTAGAATTCCGGAATTAGCCAATCATGTGCAGCCCATTGTGTAAATAATGTATATAAAGCAGATACCTTGAGGGGACTTTCATTCATTCCTCCTCACCACTATGAGCTGAATAAAGAGCATGAAATCACTTTGCGACTCTGAGTATATTTCAGTTAGGTTCATTCATTTCTATAGTCTGCTTTGAGTAAAACTTGGTTGAATACCACCCAATGTCTCTGAACCTAATCCCATACCTGAGTAGGTAAATGGGGAGCAAAAGCAGTTAGGCAGGTGGAAAGACTACTATTTGGTCAGTTGAACAAATGATATTTCGCTTCATATATTCCTTTATATGTGCAGTGGTCAGTAGACAGGGGAAAATCCAGAAACCCTTGCCTGTGTTCCACTGCATGGAAGGGATTACAGTGATCCATAGTGGCACAGGCCAATCATGTATGTTATAGAAGAAATGACTAGTTGAAGAAGCAGCTCAATAACCTTTGTTAAACAACAACAATTTGAAACAAGTGAAACTGTCCTGTTTGGTTTCATTGAGTACATATGGCCTACTTGTTTATCTATCTTCTTTATTCTCATGATGTTAGCAATTTAACATGTTGCCATGATTGAGGACCATGCTTTATGATCCAGTTATAGCGGCAATCCATGAGGGGGATGGGGCATAAACAACAGTGCCATACTGTATATTTTAGCCAGCTAATAAAGCAAAAAGGGGAGAATGCACAGTAAAATATGACTATCATTCTGTTTTATGCACAGTTGACTAAACTCTTTTAAATCACAAGTTAAAGCTCTAGAATGAAAAGTGGTGTTAAACAGTTATGTTCACTCTGACGGGTTAGAAAAATGTCACTACTTTATTGCTATGTAGTGGCATAACCTCTTAAACTAGTGATGAATTGATGAAGTGTATATATGATAATTCTGACTTTCTTGATATCTTCCTTTCTCTACTAATCTATGGGAAACCACTGCCCATGTTCAACCCAAGCAGCTTAACTCACAAGGCTGTAATGAAATATGTGTAACATCCAACTGTTATGATTATATTGCCCCAATTCTACCCTTCACTGAATTAGTACTTTTGGATCTGGTGTTGAAACTTCCACAGGTACAAGTTTGTGAGGCCAACAGCTAAAAATCCCCCAAGGATTAGATTCTGCCACATAATAACTGTTAACAATTAATAATTCTTAACTGATACTGTGCCCCAAGAGTTATCTGGTTCTGGTACCAGGGTGACCTTAAGAGAATGAAATCAAGGTAGTAGCCAAAGGAAGAAGTACTTCACCCTTATCAATAGCTCAGTTGGTTAAAACATGGTGCTGATAATGCGAAGGTTGCAGGTTCAACCTCTGTATAGGACAGCTGCATATTCCTGTATTGTAGGGGGTTGGACAAGATGATCCTCAGGGTCCCTTCCAATTCTATGATTCTATGAATGGGCAGCTTCAATTATGTTCTTACAGACTGGACAGGGGCGGAGGAAGGGGGTGCGGTGGGTGTGGCCCCGGGTGTCACTACTGAGGGGAGTGACAAAATGCTGGATGGCACTCACTGCGGGGCCTGAGAGAGATGCAGTGGCTTGGGCACATGCAGGCTCCACACTGCCCAAACTGTTCACCCTCTGCTTCTCGCCCCCAGCTGTAGGGCGGCTAAGTGGGAGGAGGCAGGCAGATTCCAGAGGTCCCACAGTGCGCCCTGCCCCATGGGTGGCTTGCCCTGCCCCTATGGGTGGCTCACCCCACCCCTGGGCACATCGCCCCAGGCAACGGGTGGCTTCCTCCACTCCTGAGACTAGATACATGCATGTTCCAGTCATGTCAATAATTTCTAGATACCCCAAATGTCTATGTTCTTGAACAGTAGGTCATAAAGCCATCTAGAGGGCAGCAACCCTGGACTTAATTTTAAGGTGTAAGTGTTGCTGAACTGACTGGGACAGGAACCACAATGCTATCAAATTCAACATGTATGCATCTTTTGTGGTCAATCAGGAAATTGTTATGGGGGCATACAAATAAAAATCCAAAGCTTCATTTCTACCTGAATGAAGGGAATAGGATGACATTTGCTGCTTTCCTCAAAAATTCATTGCAAATGGTGAAAGATAATTGACATGTAAGATGTGAAATTAAATGGATCTGCATTTAATTATGTTATCTTGCAAAATTTCCTCCAGTGTGAAAATCCCTCTCCAGAGCAATGGAGAGGCTTAAGATAGAAAAGAATCATGCAAATTGTATAAAATAAATGATTTAGCCACAAAAAGAAAACCAGCAGGAAGGCTACTAGCATCCCAGTAGGCTGCCCATTACACTAATATGGGCATCATTCAGAAAGCTGAAATAAAGGACGGAATTGCTTTCTGTAGATTGGACCGCAGTGCTACACACAGAGCATGTAATTAATACAGTGATGACAGAGTGTAAGCATTTTTGCACCCTAATGATCAAAGTTTTTTTCTTCTTCTTCTAGAGAAATTAATAAAAGAACTAAGGAGGTGCTTCTAAAATTAGTCTTGCAAATAACTGCAATTTAAATCTACTTCTAGTAAATATGAATACAAATGGTGGTTTGTTCAGATAGGATATGCGGCTTGATACAAGAGACAAATTTGTGCTATAATTAGGAGCATAAAAATGGTCTGTTTGCAAGAGAGACACAAACATGTGTGCAACATCACACTCACAACGCCCCCCTCCCCAATGTTGGCCACAACTTAGCACCTCTGGTTGTTTTGATAAATAGCAGTCCCTCCCCTGAAGTGCTCTTCCGTTGCCCCTTCCCCAAAGATCAGATCTAGAAGTGTAGCTGGTGGTAATGTCTAAGCCAGGAGGGCAAGGCAGTTTCAACATGTAGTTCTTCCTACAGAAATCTGACATGACGGCAGTTAGAATTGTTTCAGGAGATTAAGATTGGCTCTGTAAATGAATCAAAATTTCCAAGCATTTACTGAGAATATCAACTGTATGAGCATATTAACCAAACCCATCCATGTAAATATATTAATCTACGCTAAGCCTGAGGTCTAAATTATATTGTAAATAATCAGCTGATTATTTTTCTTGCACATGTATATTTATTGTGCAAACGTCATCCTCATAGTGACCCAAAACACAGATAAGCTCCCTTTGTTATGTAGAGAGGAATATTGTATTCATTGTTGCTGTTCATATTTAAATATGCTCTTCACATCTCAAGCAAAAAAAATTGCTCAGATTTCGAACATTTCTAATGGAACGCTTTATAAGTGAAGCACAGTTTCCCTCAGGGTATTATAACACTTTTTCATTTAATTAAATTGATTAAATTAAAGCAAATGGCGGTCTACCCCAAGGGCAGAATATATTTAATTTATGAAGCAGGCTACCATTCACACTGCTGCATTGCATGTACAGCACATTATTTCTTAAACAGAATGTTCCACTTTCTAAAACATCTCATTTGTTATGCCAAATTTAAAGTGAGTCTGAGCATCTGAGGTATTTTCCATTATTATTTTTTCCAGAAACTTACCTCACACATATACTCTGCCAATTAACAGAAAAAGAAACAGCAATGAGCACAGTGGTATTTTATTAAAACAACAACACATTGTACATATTAAAATTTATTGACTATAAACCTATATAGATTCAAATATTCTGCTGAGCGCTGTGATCTACAGGAAGGCAGAACAGATGTTCTTTTTCGGGTCTTGCCTTTGGCAGGAAGCAAGTAGAGAGCTTCACCTAAATGCCACCACATGTTAAACATAGGAAGCTACCTTATACCAAGTCAGACCATTGGTCTGTCTAGCTCAAAGTTGTTTTAAATGACTGACAGCAGCTCTCCAGGATGTCAGAGAGGAGTATTTCCCAGCCCTGCCGGGAGATGCCAGGGACTGAATCTGGAACCTTGTGCATGCAAAAACAGATGCTCCATCCTTGAGCTGCAGTTCTTCCCCAAGCAAGTGGGAGTGATTCACGGAACAGTGCAAGATAGCCCTACTCTTGACACTTCCATGCCTGTGAGCCATGCCTCCTGTTGTCAACACACACAATTGTCATGCCTCCTCTGGCTGCAGAAGGTGTGTCTGAATGCTCCTTCTCTCACTCTCAGTAAGGCTGGCCCTGTCTGCCCCCTGCCATGCTGACTTCCTGGGCTCCATATAAGTGATGCAACTGTGGATTGTATTTCAAGACTCTCATTGCATAACAGGTGTGTTGGTACTGAGTCACCAGCACCACCCTGGTAGTCGCAGCCCTTCCTTCTGCTTCTTCCCATCCCACACTTATAACCCTCCCCAGAAAAGGCATGGGGAACTTGTGAGGCCTCTTACTACACTGCTGAGCATGCTAGCCTTGTTGGCTGACCTTTACAAACCTCCAACCCACAAGGTGGGCTATCAGCACCACCAAACAGACTATGCGTCATGCACAGTAAGGGAAACGGTCAGTGCCATTTCAGTGACCCTGTTTGCACGGTTGTTTTTCCTGCTCTTCCTTGTGTTCAGCTCAGAGCACGGCAGGTTGGCCTTGCTATTAGCCCGCCTCTGCTGTATGTAGAGGCCTTCAGGCTTTGGAGACTGCTAGCATACACTCAAACATCCTGCTGGACAAAATTGGGATGCTCGTTTTTTGGTCCCGAGCACTCACAGAAGTTAGCTGATTTGCGCAAGAGTGCAAGACCAAAGAAACAGTGTCTTTTGGTCCAGCATTCTGGCACAAGATAGCAGAAACATGCCAGAGTGCCAGACATTCTGAGATCCAATCAGAAGCTGGGATGGTTTCTGTAATTTCAGGATGTCCCTCTTAAAATGGGATGGTTGAGGGGTATGTGCTAGTTCCTTTGCAGGGTTGAGGCCTTCTTTTGAGTACCCTTAGAATAGAAGCTTGCTGTCTCCAGTGTCAGGCTGCTTCCCTTGTGAGTGAGCAGTGTGGGTGGAGAGAAAAGAAACCTATTAATTATCTGGCTACAAGCTAGTCATAATAGAGGCAAACATCTGCCATGTTGAAGTGCTTAGAAAAAGCTGGCAAATAACAGACTATGAGCCCTGCTTACATACTCAAAAGGCACAGCTGAGACTTGGTGTTATCAAACTAATGTTCCTAGACTGAAGAGGTGTTAAATTATATCTCTTCAATTGGCTGAGCAACAAAATGTATGTGAATGGGCCAAATTCTCTCATTAACCTCAGACTCAGCCACCCTGGTTGCACTGCAGTTGTGAGTGGAGCTAGTCAGTTGCCTGCATACTCCATTTAGCAGTACTAAAGGACTCTGGTATGGAAGCAGCTTAAATTGCTTACCCAAAGCACACATACACCAGTGCCACAGAGAAAACTTTAGGGAGCCATCTGTTACTGAGAAAGCATGGGTCAAAAAGAAACTCTGGCTCATGACGAAAGTAGTCCAGAATGTCTGTTTTGAGAACAAAATGTTTCCCCCGTTTAGACTGTGTGAGAAACAGAAATGCTGACAAGGCCTTAGTTGATGCACCAGTGTGATAAAGGTAGAATATTTATTACTTCATGTGGTTGCCAGCACAGGGAGACCTTTGTGAGTGTCCCTGTACCCCCCAAAAGACTTGTCTCGACTCTTCCATGAATCCATAGAAACTGTAAAGGTAAATATAATAGTTTTTGTTTCCGCTTTCCTTAATATTTAGGATGTGTTGCTATTTAGCTAAAATATAGCAAAGCTCTTAATTAGTTTGGATTGGTGAATAATAGTACAGTTGCATAATAGTTTAAGATTATTATAGGTTTTTCACGCCCCTGATTTTTAAAAAGAAGTTAAGTTGCAGATTGTTTTTCCACATCATCATTAGTTGTATATACCATATCTTATTTCTTTCTTCCCCAAGATTCATTGATGTATAATGTATTTAAAATAAATCTTTCCCAACAGGTTTTAGACTTTCAGGTTCTGTTTGGTCACTATCTTGTTGCCAAATTAAGAATTGCATTTTCACCATCAATAGCTTTTTAAAAACCAGACCTATTATGTCACTCCTCATTCTCAACTCAGATCTGTTTGTGTAAGTACTCAACAGACTATACCAATGATGGGGTACTTGTGGTCCACCAGCTGCTGTTTGACTTCAACTCTCATCATGCATGACTACTGGCTGGTGCTAATGGGATGGTCCAAAATCTAGAGAATTGCAAGTTTGCAGTTTCTCACTGTGCATTAAGTACAGAAGCAGAATCAAGTGGAAGCCCTGGAAGCAAAGGGTCAATGATCAATGTGAAGATACAGAATTGAACATCTCTTTTACAAGTTTGTTTTAATGATATGGGTATGACTTTGTTTCCTCTTATCCCAATTATTCTTCAATATTCCTTGAAATGTCCATTTTTCTTTTCTTTTGAAGTATAAATATTTACAAAACAACATTCTGGTACTTTGGGATAAATGTTCTCATAACTTTCAAGTGCTGGGGGGGGAGGGGGGACTAAGCTGCTGTTGTCAGCAGCTAAGGATGCAAAGGAGTTTGTTTGTTGTTACTATTTGTGAATTTATTTTCTCTACATCAAATATAATAACCCTTGCAACTTTTTCTCCAGTAATCTATAAAGAAAGAGAAGGGGGGGGGGAGGGGAAACCCACAAGGTTTTGAAATAGCAACAATAACAACATTGCTATTTATTCTCGGTACTGACACTGCCTGTAGTTTTGTGGGTTCCTTCTTTCATCCCGCCGAAGCAACTAATTAAAATGTAATTTGTATATTTCATAGTTAAGAATTTGACCTTATATGGATGGTAACATGCTTCAGCTAAGTATACAAAGAAACATCAAGGTATTGGCCTTTGAAATGTTACAACTTAATTATATATAACAAGGAAACTGAAGGATTAAATTCAACAAGCGGTTTGCTCTGAAGGCTCAGACTTCATGCACAACCTGTAGAAGAAATACCATAGATGTAAAATATAATATCGCTTGGTCATTTCACAACATTTTGGTGATGGAGGAGCCACAAAACATAATGCCTTTTTCAGTGGCTTTCTGGAAGGGCCAGTCCCTCTGGGTGTCCCTCTCCTACAATGCTGCTTCACTGATGGCTTGTCTTGGTTACAGGGGCAGATCCCAATGGCAGTCATATTTTTCTTGCACAGTGCCCCAGATGATGACTTGCAATGCCCAATGTGGTGCCACAATGGGCATTACATTTGGGGTAATTTTGGTGGCAGCCATCTTTTGTCATGTGGGATCTTCAGTTCCTGTGTTAAACTGCCATGCTGCTGCCACTACAAGGACTAGATGAGCTGCTTGTCATGCCGGGGGAGGAGGTGGGGCTAGGGGTTCAGTCATCTGATGGTGGTACCCTTTGCTTGTCCATCTCAGGTAGCAGCATATATTTGACTAGTCTTGTCCTCACTGCTACAGGTTAGATATGAAAATGAGCTCTAAGGCTGCATTCACACCATACATTTGAAGCATATTGTCACCTCTGAAGAATTATCAGAACTGCAGTTTATTCTTCACAGAGCTACAGTTCCCAGTGCTGTTAACAAACTAAAGTTCCCAGGATTATTTTTTGTGAGGTAGTTTAAATGTGCTTTAGTTACATGGTATATGCACAGCCTTAACTGTGTTTGATCAGATTTCTGGCAAGTTTTTCTCTAAATGTATTCTCACTAATTTCATTACACCCAGCTCCCCAATAAACTAGGAATCCATATGAGTTCTTCTTGAGGGAAAAGGATACTTTGAATCCATAATTTCAATTATCTGAGTCACTTGGTGACTGACCAGGGCATTGGAAGAACAGCAGGAAAATCCCCCAGAGCAATCAGGGAACCATCTTGTTTCATCAGTCTCTGAGGGTGGTTCCATCATACTATGTCCCCACCCTTGTGATGTTTGGAAGATATCCAGTAGGGGAAAGTGCAGATGTATTAAACCTCCTCCTCCTGTACTGTTGTCATGATTTGACTTAGGGGTTCTCATGACTGTTATTAGTTTCATAAATGAGGAGGGGAATCCCAAACACAAGGTTCAAAGGTGTATTCATCCTCACATTCAGATTGCCCCATTGTCATAGGCACTTGCTTGCATTTAACAGAGACCAAAATACAGAGACAGTAAGGCCAGTGGAAGAAAGCTCCACTGATTGCTCCATAACCCACAAAACATAACAGATCCAAACCACCAAAGGTACAAAAGAATCATAACAAGGGCAATGTATAGACATACTCCATGGTAAATTGGAGTCCAGCTACAGCAACCAAAAGATCGAGTCAACAGGGTTCTTGGAGCAGTGCAGGGTCTAAGCTCTTCTGGGCCTCAGAGGGGAAAGTAACCTCTCAGCTTGCTTTATCAGTTGCTTTTCCATTAGTAGATTTAATGAGGAAATATCTTCAAAAAATAAGATTTAAGTGGGAGGTCTGTAGCTTTTTGCATTCTGTGGAATATATGTTATCTCTGTCAAACAAGAATAGACATGCTGGTCCTTTGTATTGACTGTTTTAAGGTTGTGTGAGAAGTGCCACTGGAATCAGCTTCTATCAGAAGAGATAAAATAACTCTCCAAAGAGCTGAGCCTGTCAAAATAGATTAAAAAATATCCCAGTCGGTGGGTGTTCAAATAATGGATTCTGAATATATAAGTAAAATTTGTGACTGGCTGATATTTGTTAGGTTTTAAATTAAATTTTAAACACGAAAGGGACCATTTTATCAGAGTTGCTTACAGTGGACTGAGATATAACCTTAGGATCTATAAATATTAAAATTTTCATTGATGTGGCAATTAGATTTCCCTCCCTTTTTTCATTTTTTGCACAATAATGAGGTAGATGCCGGCAGCAGAAAAGTGAATGAATATCTTGTATTGTTGCTACCATGGAAACCAGCAATGCCTTTTTCTCATGATAAGATATTAACTGATTTTAGAGGTGTACTCAAGCCAGAGGCCTAATATTATTCTTAATATTAGTCTCAGTAAAGTAAGCAGAGGTGGCTGTGTTGCACCATCTGCTTCATAAACAGATTTTATGCTTTCTGATTTTCAGCTAACCAAAGTATTTGGTTCCTCAGAAGGGGTTTTTGATTTGATTGTCTTGATGAATGCAGGTTTTTAGATGCAATTTTAAAATAATAAATAAATAAATGAGAATATGATGTTAAGCTTATACACGGGATTGAATGCTGATCCAGTAGAACAATCTCCCCTGATCTGGTGTCCTCCAGGAGTATTGTACTTCAACTTCAACTTCCACCAGTTCTATCGCAATGGTGAAAATTATAAGTCATACATTCAGATGTAGAAAGGGCAGTATGTTCATTGAGCCACCAGGTGAGTGTTCGTTTTGTGGAATAACCAGCCTCATATAACCAAATTGCTTATATCTAATTAATGTATGAAGACATTAAGGCCATATAATAAGCTGTCCTGACAGGTTTAGCTCATCAGAGAAGCTGAATGTGTGAGGAGATCTGAGCTAGTTGCTGCAACTCAGCCCACATGGGTTGAGTTCCTATACCCATAATTTAGATAACTTTCACCACTTTGTAACTAAGCCAGATATTACTTCCTGTGCAACTTTTTCTGGATACTATATGGAAAGTACATGAATATGACCTTAGGAGAGTTTGTAAGTAGACAATTTTTAACTTACCAAAGTGTGGTCTTTTTCCATGCTAGAGGAAAAGGGAAACTTTTGAAGGAACTCAAAGTGCATATATTAAAGGTCCAACAGCCTATATTTCCATGCTGCATGCTTTTAAATCTCTGCTGGGATTCTCTCATCCAAGAGTACTTGCCTCAACCCTGGATCTTGGCATCCAGGAAATTCTCCTTTATATTCCTGTTATTTTTCCTTAGCCACCAACCTGTCCTTCCAACTTTGCAGTATTAGTTTCTTAGTCAACATAATGGCTTACAGAGCCCATGTTTGTGGTCCCTCGGTTACATTCTTGATCGGCATACAAGCAAGGCATTACTAAAGCAACGTAAGCACGAGCGATACATGCTTTGAAGGTTATATTCAATGCTTTCCTTGGTAGCAAAATGTTGTCAGTGGGTTTGCAACCTTATTGCTTTTCAATGTCAACTTATAAATGGGGGGGGCAGTAAGTAGTGTGATCAAAGGGAAATATATTTAAGGCTTATAATAAAATTTACCTACTTTGACCTCTGCTGATTGCTGCCTAAGGACAAGACTTAATGTGTATTATATTGAAGACAAAGATTGCTGGGATCAAGGCAAGGACAATGTCTGTCTGTTTCATCTTCTGTATATAAGACTAAGAACAAATAGGGAGACCCTACAGGTCCTCTGTTTCCTACATTCTATATATAATACTCAACTGTTATTGTACTGTGAATGGAAGACAACATTGCACTGCAACCATGGAGGAAAATATCCATTTTTTTTTTCCAGTTGAGAATTTCCAAGACAAGAAATTGGAATCCTAGGGAAGGGAAATAGAAAGAGAGCAGGCTATAGCATTCAGCATTGCACTGCAACTGCTCTTAAATACACTTAACCCACAATCAGTTCTGTGTAGCATGGGATTGAACTGAGTGGGACTTCTGAGTTAACATGCATAGGATTGCACTGTTAGCCCAATCCTGATATACATTTTGTAGAAAATTGGAATAAGGCCACTTCCGCCTTAAGAGGAGGTGGTGTTGCGGGCTCTCACGACCCCTCCACGTGCACAGGGGTGGGTGGCTAGCCCTGCACGATTGGGGTTTCCCGGCTGCATCACTGGCCAGCCCGGCCAATCCGATCGGTCAGGGGGTGTGGCCTGTCCGTTAAAGGCAGGGCGCAGCCAGGAGTTCCCTCACTATCTTCATGATTTGTATAGAATTTTGTTAAACAGATAGGTGAAAATCTGTAGCAGGGGAAAAAAGCATATAGCAGAGAAGAGAATGTGTGTGTTATTGCATGAGTGTGAGTATCATGGTTTGGATTGCATAGGAAGGACGGAAAGGTATATAATACATTTTGTCCCACCTCTGTTTTTTTTTAGAAGCTCTGTAGCCCCCACCCCTTTTGTCCTGAACATTCAGCAAGCATTTCCAAGCTTCCTATAATACACGGATGGCAATCCTGTGGCCCTCCAGCTATCCTGTTGGTCTACCGCTCCCATCATTAATGCTCCCTGGGGCTGATGGCATCTGGAGGGCCACAGCTGAGCCATCATCATCTACTGTTTGAAAGATGTGGCCATTCAAACTGGAGGATGGATATTTTGAGGTATCTGAAATACACAGATGTCACAGTGCTTTCTGTGGCAGGACAACCATTAACCGGAGCTCAAAGATATTTTCCTATAGCTATACATGAGACAGAAGAATGAAGCAAACCACTAAAGATTGCTAGTGCTCTTTGCAACATGCTAAGGATATCCAGGGAATCATTTTGTTTCCAAGATGACTCTTGATATTAAGCTAATGCATTATTTTGTCCCTTTATCATATTATTTTAAGGATGGCTTCATTATGTGCAAATTGCAACACCATTTCGGCATCTATATATTTATATGGAAATGGATAGCCATTACTGTCTCCACTTGTGATATCATTGTCCACTCTTCAGATGTCAGCAGGGGGGAAATGCAGTAATTTACTTAAGCCCATGAAATGGACTTTACTTTTCTACAAAGTAAATCAGACAGATACAAATGGCTAAGTAAAAGAGGACTTTGCTGTAGGTGTTTTATTGAGAAAATAATATTTCATTTAGGGATTAGTGTCATCATCCCTAAATGAAATAATATAGGCCACAATTCATGAATAGTTTGTTCAGAATTTTCCTTGTTGAAGTGAAGTGAACAACTCTAGGGAAACTGATTTGAGGAATGATGAGACAGTTTCTCTCTCTCTCTCTCTCCACAATAAAATGGTGTTCTTTGTGTGCCTTCACCCCCAAAGACATACTCCTCCATTGTCTCCCAAAACAGACGGATACCAAACAAAAAACAAACATGGCTTAATAAAGGGCCCCAATTGGTAAGAATATTGAAGACCATGATAAGGAGGGAGAAGAGAAATTAAATATAAAGAATACTGCTAGATGATATTATACCCATAAAGGAATAGCAACTTGCATGTGGATTGCCTTATTTCAGGCTTCCTGAACCTTGGCCCTCCAGATGTTTTTGGCGTACAACTCCCATGATCCCTAGCTAGCAGGACCAGTGGTCAGGGATGATGGGAACTGTAGTCTCAAAACATCTGGAGGGCCAAGGTTGAGGAAGCCTTATTTTGTAGGGCTTTCCCATTCAGTTTGATAAAACCACCCATTGTAATCCTGCAAAGCAATTTATGTGAGGAGCTTCCCCTCCTTTGAATTGAAGCAGGAAGTTGTTTTCAGCATTCACACACCCTTAACACAGAGGAATAGTGGGGAATATGCACACCAGCCTGCCAATCACCACAAATGCATAGTCCAGTCATCCCCACCCCACCTCCCAGCAGTAAATACGGTGGCTGTGTGAAATGGCCCTATATGCATACTGAAGTACAATTCCTCCATGCAAGTGAGTATCCTCATTGTATCCAGATTCCACCTTATGTGGATGTGCCTTTGTATGTAGAGCTAAATGTCTCTCTGTGTTGTGGTTCATTGACACTGGTGTCAAATAAACTGCTAACATGGGCTGGTGACAGCTGGCAGGTGTGTCATAATAGAGATGGGTGGTAGCCAATAGACATTTCACCACTGCTCCCTCAGCCATTTTTAAATACATGAGGAAGATTGTGTGAAACCCTGCTTCTGTATGCAAGATACTGCAGTGCACACAGGTTTCCGGAATAGAACACTGGCATTTTTGCAGGGGAAATGTATCATTAGCAAAGAATGCACCCACACAAATATAATATTTAATGTTAGAGAAACAGTCATTTATTAAATAATTTTGAAACTGGAATGGTGTGGGTGATAAACTTCCCTTTGGGGTATGCACTTGGTTAGTTTATGAAAGGCTATAATTTGTAAAAGAAAAACCAGTTGCAATAATATAGGTGCCTTATCAGAAACCAGCATTTTATATAATATAATTATATAATTATTTAAAACAGCCCCCAATACTACACATCTTTCATGTGTTCACAAGCTTTTATTCATGCATTCACATAAAAACCACTTAAGTTTTATATTCCTGCAGAGACCTTTATTTGTGCCATTCTTCAGGCAATGTACAATGGATTTGCTATTAGATGGATTCTCTTTGATATAAAAGCACCAATTTATTCTAAATTCAAAATGTTGATACTCAGCAAATGCCATTCCTTTCCTGTTGAAAATTTCCATTTGTGCAGGAATACAAACTGAAACACAGAAGAAATGAATAACCTTCCTTTTATATACTTTTGTTGCCAAATTGGTTTGTAGACTAATTTCTCATATTATCTAAATTAATACAATTGGATTGGCATAATAAAGGTTTGCAACCCACATTTGCTGATATAAATTAATGCTGTGCTTGATATCACGTATGTGGGGATCCAAATGAGCATGTTAATCAAATAACATCATCTATTATTTTTCAGAATAATAAAACCTTACCTAAGTAATGATTTTTTGGGCAGAAACTTATTCTTAATTACCGAAGCTATCATTATAACAACAGAAACAATTACAAGGATGAATGCAAAATGAGCAATTCAACTCCCAACAGTGCTTCACTGAATGCAGAAGCAAAGACCATTAATATCATCACAAACATGGAAAGTTAATAAAACTATAATGCATAATGTATTTCTGCCACCTCGGAGGAGACCAAAAACAACAACACGTTTTTCAATGCTAAAACTGTATTTTACGCTGTTTACCTTATTGTGTACAATTAGTAGAATAAATCTTTGTTATTTAATTAAAGTTCCACATGATGAATTCTAAATGCTCAGCTTACAACTTTATAACCTTTACAGAGTTTATTGTCCTACAAAGTATTTTCTGTTGTGCCTTTTAATTAGAAGCTTTCTTGGTGAATTTAATGCACACTGGCCACAATCCAACACAGAGCTAAGCACACTTAAATCTGCTGAAATCAATGAGTGTGAGAGTGGATTGTGGCCACTATTTGATCCTGCACCTCTCTGATTAGCCAAGAAAGCAATATTTGCTGCAGCGAGGTCAATATTTGTTTGACTTGTTCCCCCCCCCCCCCGCCCCATCACCCGGTCCTTGGCCCCTTCAATCTTATTGAAGGAGCATCCAAGTGTGGCAGATAGATCAAACCCCCCCCCCCCCAAAAAAAAATACACATACCAGACAGAGTTTGTAGCAGGACTGGCTTAGTGCCTTGAAATGCCATCCTTTTCATCAAAAGAGTTGTGCTCCAAAGTCTGAATGGAGCCGTAGCATTTCAATTAAATGCGAGCCTTCAAGGTTTAGTTGAAGCCATGAAACTGATTTGTGAAAGCATTTTTAACTAACTGTAGAATGTGCTTTAAGGCACAGAAACTCTCTGGAAGTTTTATCACATTTAAGTAGTAACCTACTTAAAATCTTGTACACACTTCTCTTCCCCTATCAATCACAATCCAGCCAGAATATATGACACACAGAGCTAGCCCTGAGGCACAGTCACTTCTGCTGTCCCCTTTGGCCCTCATTATTTTAACCTTGATATCTGGTTCTGCTCAAATAAAAATGGAGCCTGGATTCTTTCATTTCATTTTATCTTATCTACTTCTTTTTCATTGATCATCTTAGCTCAGGGCCTTTTGTATACATGTTCCATAACACTTTGTCAGGATACTTGTAATTAGGAAGCCACAAAAGGGGACACACAACCCTGGGCACATTAAAGGCATGTCTGTGTTGATGATGATGACCCAGGGTGCTACTCATACTGTTTTCACCTCACTTCTTTGTATTCTGTTGCCATTGAGGACAAAGGTGGTACTTGAGTTAGCAATCTATCAGTTGATGCCCCCTTCTTCACTTGTACTGTTCTACTCTCCAAATTAAGGCAAGCTCTGTACAATCAAGAGTTTGACCTCAGTTTTTATTTGTGTCCTTACTCACCCCATCTCAACTATCTTGTAACAACAAGGAACATTTTACACATCACTTGGGAAGGCAGGCAAACTAATACCAGTGTACTGGAAGAAGCAAAGATCACCAGTGTTGAAGCAATGATTCTTCAACATCAATGTTCCCACTGCGGAAGGACATGTGGATCCAGAATTGGCCTCCACAGTCACTTACGGACTTGTTAAAACCATGTTTATAGAAGACAATCTTACTCGGCTACGAGTGATCGCCAAAGAAGCTATAAAATTAAGGAGACAAGCTTTAAATGAATCTTATGGCCAATGTCTTAATATCTTTCAAATTAAACAATTGATCAAAAATTAAACAGCTACAAAAGTTCATCGGCACAAAGGCATCACCATCTTATCATTCCACCATCTCTCTGTACTACAGTCACCTAGTTAGAGACAGCAATGACCTCTGGTATCTGCCCCCCTGTAGAGCATGTGTGAATGTGTTGTATGGCAGAGCTCTAGGTGGCCATGCTTACAACAGGATGCTGGACCAAGTGGGCCATTGGCCTGATCCAGCTGGCTGTTCTTAAACTCTTATCTTCTTAGCTCTTGAAAGCTAAGAAGATGAGTATAATCTTAGCTCTCCAAGAGGAGTCCAGAGCGTGGCAACATGAGAGTGGGCCTTTCCTGCAGTGGCCCCCTGTTTGTGGAATGCTCCTCCTAGGGAGGCTTGTCTGGTGCCTTTGTTACATATCTTTGGTGCCAGGCTAAAATATTCCTCTTTTACCAAGTCTCTGATTGAACAATCTATGGCCTTTTAAACTGTGTGTGTTTTTGTTTGTTACTATGTGGTGCGTTTTATGTTTTTATATTGTAAACCACCCTACGATCCTCAGATGAAGGGCATTATAGAAATTTAATTAACAACAAAGATGAAGAAGAAATTAAGTCACTTCTGAAAACTGGTACCATTGCATTAGTCACTGTGCCTTTTCCCTCCAGTCCTGGGTTGGATTCATGACATGGCCATTCCATCGTGAGACTGAAGTCCTTTGGGTCCCACAGCAATGATCCAAATGTTCATCCTTCTCCAGGAGCCAAGCACACAGATCTCTTTCCCTGGAAGCAGGTATACACTGCAGAATTGTGCACAGGGGTGGGGAGGCTGATGAACAACAGTGATGATAAGACAGAGAGCCAAATCTACAGCCGAAAATTCTCACAAAGCCACATCTGATGCAGGAGGTCAGGGTTACAAAAGGGCAGCAATGTGGGATCTGTTCTGTCTCTGAGAACATGACTGGACCCTTTGAAATCATTCTATTTGGTTTCACAAAAAAAGGAAAGGCAATCTCTGTGTATTTTAACAGATGCCTTAAAAGTTTCCAAAACCTTATTTAAAAGGGAAGCTGTCAAAACGTGGTCCCTTCACACTGCTTTTCCCGCCGCCTACAAAATCTCATTCCTTTCAAGTGCCCTTTTCCTAATGCAGATAAGTTTTAGAGTTCTTCATTTTACCAGCCTTTATCCCATCTGAAACTTTGTCTCATTCTTTCAGTTCCCTTAATGCTTTATTTCCACTTCAGTTCATAAAAGAGCAGGCATACCCCAACAGGAACGAGGAACAAAGCTATAGCAAATGTATTGTAAAAAGTTAACACAAAAAAGACTTCACCGCAGTTGCCTTCTTGTGCTGTCTCAATAAGGACAAAAAATATACTTGTCGGCATTCATTTTAGTGAAATTCCCCCGCCCCCACTAAATGAAAATTAGCCCTATCCTAAAATGCAATATAGTGGCATTAATTCAGGAGGAGGGGGGAAATCCTGATTTTATTGTTTTATTTTTTTCTGTTCTAGGGGCTGCTGTCCCTGCTTGCATTGCTCACCAAACTCACCTATCAGCCACCCCATCAAACCATAGCTGTCAACCTTCCCTTTTTTTGCGGGAAATTCCCTTATTTCAGCGCCGTTTCCCACTGCTTCCCGCTGCTATCCCGGATTGATAGATATCCCGTAGACTGTCCCCGGGACAGGTGAGGTTGCTGATCCCTTATTTTTGAGGCTGCTGATCCCTTATTTTCAAATCTGAAAGTTGACAGCTATGCATCAAATCCCTCATGACATTGCCAACTCCCATCCCCTCACATCTAGCCAAAATCTCCTCCCTTCCCATACAACTCACTCCAGTCTGCCTACTCTCCTCACAGATAACTCAATACTCACTCCTTCCCCACAGCTTATCCAAAATACCCTCTCCCCTCACAGCTCACCCCAACCTCTAAGCTGCCCCATCCCTGCTGCCACTCATGAGGTCTAGGGGAATGAAGAGTACAAAGACTTTCTCCCCTTCACATATCTACGTGCTCCACCCATCCACACCACCAGTTCACATGCCTTTTCACTTAGCCAGACCGCTTGCTCAGACCTCTTGTTTCCTGTACGCTTTTTGGCCACACATGCACATTCATTGGCTAGCATGATTATGGATGAGTGCAAATATAGTATACAGAGGAAATGTACGCCACCATTGAAAGTAAACTCTTTCAAGGCAGCTTGTAATATATAAAAATACTTAAAAATAAAACAGCTGGTAGATCAATCCAAGTCTCCTTTGCAGCAGGATCAGAAGGGTTGAATGAGGCAGATGTGAGCCTCCATGCTTTCATAAAGCTGCTTGTTAGAGTTTCAAGTGGACTAGGAAACATTGAGGCTGATTAAAAATGTTTCAGCAGTCATAGAATAACATATGAGTAATCCTGCTGGATCAGACTGAAGCCCCATCTAGTCTAGCATCCTATTTTCACAGTGGCTAACCAGATGCCTATGGAAAGTTCATAATCAGGAAATGAGTTCAACAGCAATCCCTTATTTTGTGATCCCCAACAGTTGTTATTCAGAGGCAAATGACCTCCAACATTGAAGGCAGCACAGAGCCATCATGGCTAGTTGTGGTTCGAGGGCCTGACCCCCGCAAAGTGAAATGAAGACACAAGGACACGTGATATAAGGTTAATGGGCTAGAAAAGGCCACAACTTTATTGATTACAGCAATGGAAAGGTATTGGCTTAGGCATTGGATCGAAACAAATGGGTTTATTCACCAGTAGGTGGAGCCTGTTGATGCTGATCCAACTATAGGCTCACCTCCTGCTGTCCCCGAGGGTCGTGCCATGGCCTCCCGCCAAGCAGGCATCGGACAGAATACACGACCGCCAGATTCCTTTAACGGAATACCCCTAAACATTGAAGGCATAGGCGATGGCCACACCTAGCCCTTCGACACACCACAACACATTATTCCAATGCCTAACCTACCCACCAATACCACAAAAGTTGTGACGATTGCTACGAGGTAGGCGAAAAAACCAAAAAGCCTAATGCCAAATGGAAAAACTCCTACCAGGCCCCCCGGGCAACCAGGGCGACCAACCTAAGGTCCATAGCAAGGCCAATGACCTAGGCCCTAACTAAAAGGGAGTGGAGGGTGGGTGACTCGCGACGGGACGACGATGAGGAAGGAATGAGGCCAGAGAGAGGCTGGCGCTGCAGTAAAAGGCTGCTGAACACGCCCCCTCCGCGGCACCTGGTTGGGTGGCCACGGGGGGGGGGCGTGAGCACCAGCCAGGTGAGCTGGAGGCAGGGGTAACGCCCCCTGCTAGGCGGTGCTCGGGCTCCCGCCCACAACCACTCCCCTCTCTTTCAGGGAGGAGAGTCTTTACCATTAGTAGCTTTATCCTCCAGGAATTTTGGATAACTCTTTCTTAAAGCTGCCCTACTCAGAACCAGACCTTCAAATTTTGCCATAGCAGCAAATCTTCACTGCCTCTCCCTTCTCCCTGATTGTGAATAATGCTTTTAAAGCTACTATAGCTGGCTGTCTTTCAATGGTGTTTAAATAAGAGCAGCCTCACCCCATCTAGATTTTATTTTATTTTTAAAGGGAAGGAAGACATCAAAAAAGAGATTTTGTATAGTTCAGATGGCAATGGCATTTGAAATATGCACAATGAGGAAATGATAAGGTTCACAGAAATATGCTCAGACAGTATTTCTTCATATTATGGCTGGATAGTAGGGAGACAATATATGCAGGGTTTTTAGGTCTTATTGGACGTAGGAATTCCTTTGAAAACCACAAAGTACTCATTTTACAAAAGAAAAAAGAGTGATGCTCCCCCCCCAATACAAATAAAACACAAACAGAATAGCAGGCAGTGCTCTCCAAAGTTCAACCAGTAAAGGCTAGCCCACATTTAACCCCCCCCCAAAAAAAAAACAGGGGTCCTTGATGCCTGAAGGTGACATGGTGCCCAGAGGCTGATTAAAAATGTTTCAACAGTCATAGAATAACATGCAGAATTCACTAGTCAGAACTTACGAATCTGTTATCCATGCCCGTTTTATCAGAGTATAGTTCTGCTCATCCAAGTCAGTTAAACCAGTCCTATTAATTTTGTATCACTGGAGTGGTGATTGGCAGCACTTTGAACAGCTTCAAAGGCATTGACAGTTTGCAGGCTCAGAGAGGCTTTGAGGAAATGCTACAAACCACATCTTTCTCCCTCACCTATACATTTAGATGGATGTACCTCAGAGATGACAGGCATCAATTGTCCACTCAGAGATTGAGCTTATGAAGACCCTAGGGAGAGAGCTGAACATCAAGTCAGTTCATTGGTATGTCTAATTCAGTATTGCTTTCACTGGCTGGCTGTGGATTTCTGGGCAACATCTGCAGCCCTATCTGAGATGATAGGTACTGAATCTGGGAACTCTTGCGTGTAAATCATACACTCTAAGAATCCATCTCAGAAGTTTTTTTAAGAGTATGTCTAGGTCAGTTTTGATCTGACGATTGCATGTATCCCTAGAGCTCAGCCCTAACATTCAACTTTCTTCTGATTGAACTAAACTACAAAATCCAAATGCCTAATGAACTAAGTCAGGATAGGCTTTGGCTGAACAAGGCTATGCATGCTAACATATATGCACTGCCTTTCAGTAGGCTGCTTCTATATAAGGCATTTTCCTATGGAACACAGGAAACTTCCTTATCACAAATCAGACCATTGGAAATCATGGCAGTGATCAGCAAGGCCTACCAGAAGGAAACCTTCAGGAAGGCTAACCACACCTTGAGATTCTCCTTCACTCCCAAAATCAGCCTAAAATATTGGTGAGGTGCAATTGCCCCAGTGGTTAGGTGCACCAGGTGAGCACAGAAGGTGCAACCTGGGGGCACTACCCAGCAAGTGACGTTAAGGTGATCCAGGAGGGACTGCACCTGGCACAAGGTAGACTTCTTTTGAATAAGCAGTTGTGATACGAGGTCTCTAAGGACCACTAGCTTAGGCTTTGGGAGCCTGGAGGCCTGAATATCTGTATCAAGTTGAATGCCAACACATGATAATTTGGTGATGGGGCCCTTCAGTCTTCTCTGCTGCCAGTAGGATGCCCAATTCCACTGCTAGAGACTGGAGGGCTGCCAGAAGGGAGTGAGGCCAGAAATTGCAGAGGCTGCAGGGCCAATCATTTAAAAAAACCATCCAAATAATTGGTCACCAAAGGCAGCACATGCAACAGAGCAGCCCATGTACCAGGAATCATTCTATTTTAAACCCAATAAGTTGAAAATATCCAAATGCAAAGGAAGCAAGTAAAAGAAAGGTGGATTTCATGTGACACTTTCCCATAAGGGCCCTGGGGTTGTAGCTTCTGACAGCATGGTCTTAAGATGTGCACCACACTGATCATAACTCTGGCAGGATGGCATCATTCACAGACTCTGGGGTAAGACAAATTGTGAATTAATCTGAACTCACCAGGGGCTTTCTTGGGGATAATGCCCAGGGGAGGTACTGATAGGTTCCATAGGGACCCTGCCGATAGTCCACTCTTTTTCCATTTTTGACTTGGCAGTTTCCAGATGTTCTCTCACTGCAACTGTGCTTGCCTAAGGTTGGAATTCTGAAGCCCTGTGTGAAACCCTCCAAGAGGTAATGGGGAGCTTGCTGGTCTAGACAGAATTGAAGAGAAGAGGGCTTAGGGCTCGTGATGCCAGGGTGTACATCTGCTCCAGGCAGAGTCTGAATTACAAAGTGAATAGGGATGATTCATATGGAATTTGATTACTGTAACCACTAGAATTGATATTGCTATATATAGGGGAGATGGAAACATGCTAAAGCTACAATTTTAGATAAATATCATGCTCAGCAATGTGTAGTTATTAGCACTGCCAAATATAGACAAAGCTTTAGGCTTATTTTCCTGCTTTCTCATGCATGCCCACTTTTCACATTCATTCCTAGACAATCTCCTGCCCCCTCTCACTCACTAATTAATGTGGTTTCCCATTTAATTTAACAGCACTACGAGGTTTCAAATATGCCTCTTAAATGTATGCTTTCATTTAGCACAGAGTACTGTTTAATTCATCCTTGTTTTGAGGCTTGTTGCATTATGTGTTTTGTCTTTCTTTGATTAATTTTGCATTGACTTTATTTTTGCTTATACTTAGGGCTGAGGCAAAATGAGAGCATCCTTATTGCAAGCTATCCAAACTCACAAAAAATGAGTTTGGTGATGAAAAAGTGTGCCTTAAGGTCCATGAATAACCATGGTTTAGAGGTCCCGGGCCCTAAGGAAGTCAGACTATCCTCTACCAGGGCCAGGGCCTTTTCAGTGATGGCTCCAACCTGGTGGAATGCTCTGTCCCATGAGACTAGGGCCCTTCAGAATTTAACTTCCTTCCGCAGGGCCTGTAAGACAGAGCTATTCCACCTGGCCTGATCTTTTATTTCCCTTCTCTTCCCTCCCCCTCCCCTTTTGTGAAGATTATCCACTCTGAGACCCCACAGCTAATTCTCCCCTGGCCTCCTCGCTGGCCTAAGCAGGACTAATTCAGCCAGGTAGCCCTGGTGACTATCTAATGCTTACTGGATGGATTTCCCCCAAATTGATTTTTGAACTTTGAATTTTATTGTTATTCATGCTTTTATACTGTATTTTATGCTGCTTCTATGTTGTATTACAATTTAGTGTTTTAAATTTGTTGTTAGCCGCCCTGAGCCTGGTTTTCTGAACAGGGAAGGGCGGGGTATAAATAAAAAAAAAATTATTATTATTATTACATTGTAGTACCAGCTTCACATGCCATTTTACAGAATGCAATTTGCAGCACGATCCATAACAAACTCTCCCTTCTTAGACAGTGCTTTGAAAAAAAGAAGGGCAGGCTATTTGAAGAACAACAGCAGAGATAATTCCATGCACAACTAAAGGGTAAGTTATGTTAGTGTTAAAGTCAACTAGCCAAGAGAGGGATATATGGAGCCATTGCACAGTAACCAGGCAGAGTGGTATGGAGTTTGCTGATGTCCTCTGATTAGTCTTGTAGCTCTGTGGGAGTTTTCCTCTGTATGGTGGGCTGAATATCTTCCTGCTATATACAAGACCTTAAGTAAAGATAGTAACCCCTCTGTTACTTTCTCCTCAAATTATACACAGTTTTTTCCAGTAAAGTATTGTCAGGATTGCTCTTCTTTTTGGATTTCCCCTGCAATATTTATGTGACTTTGCTAACACAGATTTCCTTCTGTAGATTGTGCTATGGATCACAGTTGCCCCTGGACTGCATTTACCTGATCACACCTACTATTTCCTTATTCAAGAGAAAAGTCATCATCAAAATAATTTACATGTGGAGTAAAACTGTTCTGGTGGAAGAGATATATACAAGTACCTGAGCCCTGGAGACTGGGAATTCATGGAGGAATGTAAACAGGCAAAATAATATCCAAAGGGACGGAGTCTTGTTTCGATAGAACACAACACTCACCATTCAGTTTCAATAAAACCTGATATAAAAATAGCCTGCCAACTATCACCAAGAGATGAAAGTATTCTGATTCGTCATGACAAATCTGCATAGATAAGGAATCTGTAAAGCCAGTTCTTCAGATCAAAAGGTTTGAACAAGATACTACCATATCAACATGAATGACAAGTGATTTATATAATAGCACTCCTGCCCTATCTTGGGGTTATGAACAGCAAGTTCATTAGAATATATGTAAATTTAGGGATTTTCTTTGGCTCCTACATCTACATCATTTTGCACTTGCTTGCAGCAAATTTCCTCTGACAGGCTGTTGCCTAGTCACTTAGAGATCAGTCTGCAGATTTTCACAGTGTGCTGGGATTTAAGCATTATGAATTATTTGCTGTCATCCATAAGCTTATTCTAGATCAGTCTTCAACCCTGACTTCATGAATTTTTTGATATACTGTATTCGACAGGACTGATTCCAATACAGTTAATTAGTGGAACTGCTTTATTTCTCTCTGTTGTGAAAACCGCTAGGTTTTTTCACATTCTCAGATACCTTTTAAAGGGTAGTGAATGAAGAATTTGTGTTGCAGATGCTGCCATCAAGCTTTCTTTGCCTATTAATTTACTCAATCATAAATTGAGCTACATTATGGACTCCATAACTCTCACTTATTTCTAATGTCTTTCTGGACAAAGAGCCTCACATCTTCAACAAACTTGAATATCTTTTGGGCTTATCTGTTTTCATACTTGACACTTAGAACATGTTTTAATCTTATCTAGTTAGTTGCTTCTATGTCTTCATGCAACTAAGGCTGCAGTCCTATGCATATTTACTTGCGATTAAGCTATATTTTACCCAGTGGGACTTAATCAAAATAAAAATGCAGAAAGAGTCATAATAAACATTCTATTATATTGATAACCTGCTAAAATGATAGCATCAGATAAAACTCTACAGCAAAATATTCAGAGAAGGCCTTTGTGAAGAATGGATGGAAATATTTGGGTCTGTTTTTCATAGAGTGACTAGTTTTTAATGCAGTAAAATACAGTTGTATGTTATATTGCAAGTAGGAGATAAATGTAATGCATTTAGCCATTGAAATACCCTAAACAATTTTAGTAGGAAGGTCATGACTATTTTCTGAAGCAATATTTGTGGTGAAATTCTATGATCAATATTCCCACCTTAACCCTCTTTGATCTATGTAACCCTTATTTATTGAAGCAACCAGAAAACTAAATGAGAGAAAAGCAGTTTCAAAATATCCCCATGAAATTAAAATGTAGTTATGAATATAATGGGGAACCTTGCAATAAAAGGCAGGAACTGTAAGCTTCTTCAAGCATTACTTTATTATTTCAATGCAACAAAATTAGAATGCTGAAGATATTTATAGGTTGTGCTGAATGCACTATTCATTCATTCCTGTACAAGTTTTGGGGGGTGTAGGAGGGAAACCTTTCAAAATGATGACTTTCATTCAGTTCTGAGGCAAATGTTAACCATAGTGCTAAGATGAAGCATTCTCAGCAAGTTATACCCTGACTATAGCTGACAGATTGGTTGGTGATGTGGATATACTCCACTTTAAGTTGAGGAGGATTCATCAAAATGCTTGACTAATAATATCTCCAAAGACGTGTTTATTTCACACTTTGGTGCTCTTGTTCTGCATCAGCACATCCATCTGGCAATAAAGGAGTAGCCAGGTGTTATAAGAAATAGCTGGCACATAAGCACCTAAAATGACAGACCCTTAACTCAGGAAACAAGCAGGGAGCAAATTACAAAATCAAAAAGGAAACATCTCAGACATTAATGTTGACATGAAATAATTACATAGCTCAGATTTGAAAGGTGGGGTAAAATAAATAACATTACATCACAAACCTTTCAAATCCAATATCACGAAGTAGACTTTTTGGCAGAGTGTAGACACTGCAGATAATAAGGCATGATCACTTGACCGTAAAAGTTGGAATGTTAAAAAGTGGTTACTAGTATCTGTAAACATTTCACTGGTCAAAGGGGAGACAACTGGGCTTAGGAGAAATGTCTTTCAAAGCTAAATATGGATTCCTGAAGGAATTGGGCTCAGAGGATTCATGAATGGCTTGAATCTCAAGAAAGCAATTCTCTCACCTTGAAATCCTTTCAACTATCATGGTTGGGTTCCCCTTGTTGCTTAAGTGAACCTTTGCATACCCAGGCATCCCACCGCCCAACATACTGCCATAAACATTAAGCTATATTAATTTGCTGTTAACAGCTATTATACAACTTATGGGTTTCTAAACCTTAATATATACATTTCCCACTGCCTCTACAGGCTCCCATAACTCCTTAATTTTATGTCCATAGTTCAGAATTGTTTACAGCAATGTCTCAGGTTGTCTGTCATTTGGGGAAAGTACTGTATCAAACTTATATACTTAAGGTATATCTGAATCAGTCACATTTCATTTTATTTAATATTACTAGAAGCTTATAGGTTTTATATTAGGAATGGCTGTTGAATCAGTTTACATTTGCCATTTGGGCATATAAGAGGTATGAAAAGAAAGAAAGAAAGAAAGAAAGAAAGAAAGAAAGAAAGAAAGAAAGAAAGAAAACCATTGTCTTTTAAGTACTCACAGTTAAAACTTTCAGTAGTACACATGTACAATGAATGTATTCTTTGCAGACTGATCAGAAGCAGTTGGTTTCTGTCGTATTCTTTGGAAGACATTGCTGTTAAGCTGAATAAAATAGCCAATTTTCAGCCAGGGCTGTGTCAAATGCTCAAAATAAGTTTTAGATGTTAATTCTGCCAAGTTCATCTCTAGGTTTGATATAATAACACACACTCTATAAATGCTCAGCAAAATGTCTGTGAAATTCAGCAGCTTGCCTACAGTCTCTTTAGCTGAGTTCCAGATAGAGCTCAAAATGTTTGACCTCACATTGGCTCCATTTGCTAAAAACGATCCCATTTGCTTTATTCAAACAGGGATATACTGATATTAGATTATAATTACAGGAGTCTATTGATGAGAGGAATCACCAAAGTGATGCATTTCCATTGCCTGCTTGTAGAGGTAAACCATTATGAAACAATTTATCCCTTGATAAACAAAACATTCAGCTGCCAGCACCTCTAAAAAGCAGAGCATATGGATCCTTCATTAATTAATGAAGTAGGCTTACTGTTCCCAGCTTAAACAACCATACGCTCACAAAAATGCTGTCTACTCGAAAATTTCAATTCTTTTAGAACTTTAATTAGTATTATTTGTTCTCTGGCACTGTGCTTGACATTAAAGCACTGCTGCAAACTTAGCAGTAAATTTTAGTTAATCATTTTGTCACAGAAGCTACTAACATGTAATCTGCATCAACAACTGACCTTTGTGTTATAGCATCCTATAACCAAACTATCATTAAAACTAAGGAACAGAGTACATCTGTAATGTGCTGCTCTTTCCACTATATGTATTCATTAGGTCTACAAAGTATGAAACAGAATAAAGTACTTCTTCTTTTGTAGTTTTGTAATGCCATACTGTACATATCACAGCAAAAAGACCACAGCTTATTCAAAAGCTAGCTTTTAACTTTGAATGTGTCTTTTTATTATCCATAAAAGTTTCAATTATTTTTATTACAGCTGCATGGATATAGTTTGAATTAATTCCAAGCAATAGAAGCTCAAAGCAGTTTTGAGTAAAGGATCAACTTTTCCCTCTAGCATGCATCAAAACTTTGAGATAATGAAGCTTTCTTTTCAAAGCTTTGGGAAAGGAAAGAGAATATTGAAAGGCACAGAAATTTACAATATTCTGTAACTTTAATACTTTGGTCTATACTTTACTCATCATGGGTTGCAATGGACCGATTAGTTCTTCACTTTGCCTAATTTAATTGAGGAAATATTCTGGACACCATTCTTTATGAATAACAGAATTAATTATCTTATGTCATGGGTATATTTAGTTCTCTAGTTCTTCTCCTACTCCATTTCATGATGATGTCTGCAGTTCCAACACAGTGAGAGCTCTGGGGTGAAGCTTGAGTGATCAGTGAATTCTTGTCAACTGGGATTTAAACAACTGATCTCTTAAGTGTGTGTGTTGAAGCCCCTTGGGGTGAGTTGCTTGTGGCAGATGAATGAATGGGGCAGAATTCCTCACTGTTGAATTAGCCTGCCTCCATTCCCATGCACCATTCCCCCTGTAAGAAAAACACTGGGGCCTAATTTGTTTAGTAGAATGTCTGGCATTGGTGTTGTGCTCTGGAATTGGGCCCTCCCTTCGAGTGTTCTGTTAAGTTATACTATTTGATCTACTTACATGAAAGCTATTTTAATTTGATGTTTTTCTTTCTTGTATCCATTTTGCAAATGTCTATCAAAGCTCTTTGTGTGATACTTGATTTGAACCTAATAATTAAAATGAACTTTATTTAACTTACTATGGTTTGCGGCCTATTTCTCTTAATATATGGCTACAATTGTCATTTTAACATCTATTATGATTCCGTGTGCTACAGCCATCTATTCAAGTTATGAAAATTAACTGATGCTCTTGTAGCAAAGCCTGTTTGCTAGTATTTTGTGCAGAACTCCATCTCTGATTTTATGGGAACGAGTAGGGCATGAACTGAATTTCTAATACACAGCATGACTGTGTGAATCTTAATGTCAAAGGTCCCCAATTGGTTTCCATTATTACAACTGAGTTTTGGATCATTAGATAGTAATGGAATGTAAATTATCAAAACTGTGCTAGCAGCTGGAATTTAGGAAAATGTGGACTGCAGATGAGGGTTGTTTGATATCCTACTAAAGCACACTAGTGAGGATTGAGTGAATCTGGTGGCATGCTAAAAATTATTTAGTATTTCATATGATTGCTTATTTATAACAATGAGACTATTTGAATTTTGATTTACAGTTCTTTTCTCTCTTATGCCTAGCCCATCAAAGATTTTGCTACACAAGTTAGAATAGCTAGATGCTGAGTTCTTTTCCCCATTTAGAAAGGTAATATTTCAGGATTTCCAATACCCCTGTTATCACTTGCTAATGTGGGAATCAGACAGTTTAAGTATTATTATTATTACTATAATTATTATTATTTATTAGATTTCCATACCACCCTTCATCAGAGAATCACAGGGTGGTTTACAATATAAAAACACCAAAATATGTACCATAGTAACAAACAAAAACAATACCCCCCCCCCCCCGAATTTAAAAGGTCATAGACTGAATTAGCCAAAGGATTGGGAAAAGAGGGGTGTTTTTGCCTGGCGCCTGAAGATATGTAATGAAGGCACCAGCCAAGCCTAAGGAGAGTGCAACTGCAGCTGCAGAAAAGATCCATTCTTGTGTTGCTGCCCTCTGGACCTCTTGCAGAGGAGGCACATGAGGGTGAACCTCAGATAATGTTCACAAGGTCTGGGTCAATTCATATGGTAAGAGGCAGTCTTTGAGATATTAGGAATATTAAAACATTTTTAGAAATTAATTGATGTACATGTAGGCTGCAAATTCTATGCACACTGATAAACCTCAGTGAAAGCAATGGGACTTACATCTGAGAAGCTGTGTACATGATTGGACTCTTAGAGATATATAACACAATTTTCTGAACAAAAATAATTCCTTCCAGTAGCACCTTAAATTCCTTCCAGTAGCACCTTTTTTGTTTTGACTATGGCAGACCAACACGGCTACCTATCTGTAACTGGAACAATTTTCTGAGAACAACAGTTTGATCACTAGAACTGGAAAGGGACATTGAGCTACTAGTAGTTAAACTTTGAATTATAGCTAAATATAAGAATAAAGAATATATTTATCAAATTTATAGATGGCACATTTTTTGTGGAGTTGCAAATACTGTGGAAGATGAAATGAAGAATGCAAAATTATCTTGATGAGGAGAAATACAAATCTGCTCATTGCCATATGCAAAGGTCAGTGTCACATTTGTTGTTCTGCCCACTTTTGTAATGCTCTTTTGACACTGAACCCACCTGCTTTTGCCATTGGCTCTGTTCGCCACTTGCTTGTGGGGATGTAGCTTGAGAAGGCTTCCTTACTTCTTTGTTAAAGAAAATGATTTACACTACCAACTTATTTGACATCAGGTCATTCAGAATACAGCTTAGCAAACTTTCCACCAGTGCCTTTTAAAATTGTGTATGTGTGTGCATTCTATTTTAAGCAATTTATAAGGAATGTTTTTGTCTGCAGTAAGAGTGTGTGTGTGTGTGTGTGTGCGCGCGCGCATGCATGAGAGAGAGATATACAGTAACTAAACATTAAGGACATAGACTTCTGAAAGCTTCACATCCATCTACTAAAGAATACAGATTTGAAGATCAGCCCAGGTTAAATATACACTATGGCAAATGCTATGACCCTGAAACCCAAGCTTAATAAGCTCTATTAAATCTATGAATAAAATAAATGCCATGTCATCATGTTGCTTGTAACAATGCAAACAAAGGTCATTTGGAAAATAGATGCTAAATAGGTTACAGTATGAAGTTCCAAAACCTGAAAGCACTTCTCTTCACAGTTGACCAGCTCTGAGGTCAAGGGCAACATGGTAGCACTAGGATCTCTTCTTCACCTTCTTTCTTTTAAAAAATAATCTCAGGGAACTGAAATAGGCTCTGAACAGTTAACTTGCAACATAACATATGGAAAGCACCAAGTGGTTGCATTAGTGATGTACTTAACTTTACAGTTCTCAGATCCCCACCTTGAAGATATTGCAAAATGCAAGCTTGAATAATTTCTTGAAGGGCTTTACGGGTGTGGATGCTCTGGCCAAGTAGCACTGCTTTGGGCTCAGCAGTTCAGGACAAACATCAACATGGCTAGGGCAAAGGAGGAGGAGGATACATGGCACCCATAATAGAATGTGGTGGTGCCTATTCCCATTACAAAAAGGAAAGAAAATAAAGGTGACTAGGGCAGGTGGATAATTTACATAATCTTTTAGGAAGATGATCCATCTGAGTGTTGGATAATTGTATGTCCATCTATAGCATCCACATTTTTAATATTGGCATTTGAGGTGGGTCAGAGTCACTCTCTCAACAGTGGCCTCACTGGTGCTTACTGGGATGGGGCTCAGGTGGGGCAGCTGTGAGGTCAGGGCCATGCAGTTGCACCAGCAGACCTCTACTATCAATCCCCTGCTTCCACCAGGGCACCCATACAACTCTTACCATGCTGTCCTCCTGGCCCATGCCCCAGTGGCAGACTTTAGCACATCAGATTTTAGTAGCACCCTGTGCAATGCCATAATCTTGTGCCCCCTGCCTCTTACCTTTCATTGGACTTCATAGTTCTGGCACCTGCTGTGGTGCCCCATAAGCTCCGCACTAGGTGCAACCAAACTGGTCGTGCTCCCCTAGATACACCTTTGCAAGCCTTGTCCAGGTAAGCATTAGTGACACCAGTGTCAGGAGGCCATTCCATCCCATCAACATACTGCTAACACACATTGTGATTACATTATGAGACAATGTGCATTGACAGTGAATGTGTATACACATACAGATTTGCCAAATTTGGGTGCAGATTTTCTGCTTTGAGGGAAATGCCCCAATAGTTCTGGAAAGAGTGGGTCATAATGCAGGTTTTTTTAAGAAACTGTTTCAAGGAAGATTTAAGCATCATCATCATCATCACCGTTAGACTTGTTAGCTGTTTTTTACTCAAAAGGCTCCAAGCACCTTACAGTAGATTTAAAAACATCAGTATAAACACATTCTAGCAACAAAAGAAAATAATCCCCACAGGAGTTGAAGGAAGCAGCACACTGGTAACAAAGCATCATCATCTCAGTATTTAAAAAGGCATGGAGGAGAAGGAGGTAAGTCTTTACTGGGCACTGATAAATTGACCGTGGGTTGTCTACAATGTTCGTCTCCAGCTGCTGGTGGACAGCAGCTCCCTACATGCCAGGTAGGGTACCATATTTTTACTGAACCCCTCCTTCCCTCCCTCCCTCTCAACCTGCTCCTGGGGGATGAGAGCAGCTTTCAAGAACAGCTATGGTGCAGAGAATTGCAGAACAATGCTCTGCTGTGAGCTAGCAGAAGTACTTTCTGCAAAGACAAAGTCTCCACTAGGTACTGATTGTTTTTTTTTATAAAACTTTAGGTCACAGTTTGTCTTGGGTCCATCATATTCACTTTTCAAAACAGTTTGACATTGGATTGTCTGCTGTCACAGTTAAGGACAATTGTTTCCTATGTATTTTAAAGAAAAGGACAGGACTTGCTTAGCAATTTTTTTTAAAAAAGATAATTATATGCTGAGAATATTTCACACAAGTGACTTGCTCTGCCTGACGAATCAAGTAAATCTTTAACAAAAAGCACACATCATTATCCCCATTTATATATCAGATGCTAATGCACAACGTACTGTAAGCTGAGCTAATGGTCCCAAGGGATGCAAACTCTGCAGTTTTGAGAGTTATCCAAGTTTATATAAGATTCAAGGAAAATCCGAAGCCATCTGGAAAAACTGTACTCCAGAGGTTACTTGGTGTTAAAACAATCTAAAAGTTGAACTGAACTTATGAGTCATTCAGTTGCACAAAGTCACTGTAGATTCACTTACAGTGTGCATGTTGACCAGGTGTTTTGAGAAAATGGCTTGGGTCACATCATGCAAGTCAC
The DNA here is from genome assembly GCF_964106915.1 of Podarcis gaigeae. Taxonomy (NCBI): domain Eukaryota; kingdom Metazoa; phylum Chordata; class Lepidosauria; order Squamata; family Lacertidae; genus Podarcis; species Podarcis gaigeae. Next base: position 59,740,503 of record NC_139677.1, on the reverse strand, counting down.
TTATTGTGTGTTACCTTGGTGGACCATTTCAGGAATGAGTGCATCACAGGTCGCATCTGCTATATCTCTTTCATAGAGCGTGAAAATAAATGTGATATCCATTCTTTCCATGTTACATAAAGGCCACGGCCCCAATACAAATGGCTGGATGTGAACTCCGTGTTATCAGCAGGGCTTCTGATCCCCAATTCTGAAAGTAGTCCCTAAAATACATAACAGGCTGGCTATTTAGTTCTGAAGAAATGGAGAACCAGCCTCCCAACATATAACAGTTCAAAGAGGTTTAAAACAAGACCACATGTGCAGGTTGTACAGACTTGCCCAGGTAGTATAGGGCCACTGTTAGGAAAGACTCAGTAACTACACCAAGATAGAGTTTAAAATAAAGCTTTCTTAAGAACCAATGCATGGATGGAACACAACACTGGGCATTCCTGGCATCAGGTAGGAATAGTCTTAAAGTTAGTTAGAAGTCAACATTTCCCATTCACACCAATGTATACTCACAAACATGCTAATCTAGAGTGAACTGGCTTGGGACGGATCTTAATTGGTAGAGATGGCTGGTTGGCACATTTACTATCTCGAAAGTACTTTCCCCTCTGAGCTGCTAATGGAAAATGAGGTGATCCTTATACTCTCACAGTGTTTTGAAGTCTTGAAACTTAGGGGATATTGCCAGTTTGGATGCACTGCTTGTTCTTTCTTACCTGGATCCTAGAAGTTGTAAAAATTATGGTTCTGATGAACCATGGCCAACCTGGCATCCTGCAATCACACAAATCTCAGGATCTCTAGCTGATAGCAGCTGGAAGTATGCAGATAGTTTAGGGGTTGCCTGTGCATCTTCCATAAAAATGTTTCAGCCATCCTGCAAATCATTCACACTTGGATGTGCAGCCTTACACTTTCTGTGGTTAGCTTTAAGTACTACTTTTAATAACAAGAAATAACACAATGTTATTGTTAGCTACTTTCTATCTGTCAAGGCTGTTGCTTTTAACACATTTCAATAAGCTCAGCATGCAATCCTAATAGCTCATACCAAGTTGTAAGGGATAGAGGAAGATACAATGTAATAATTATGTTTAAAATGTAACCAAAAATAATATGCACTTAACTGGTACAGTTGTACCTTGGATCTCCCAAACAAATTGGCTCCCGAACGATCAAAACCTGGAAGTGAGTGTTCCAGTTTTTGAACTTTCTTTTGGAAGCTGAACATCCGACGGGGCTTCCATGGCTTCTGATTGGTTGCAGAAACTTCCTGCAGCCAATCAGAAGCTGCGCTTTGGTTTCCAAATGTTTTGGAAGTCGAATAGACTTCCAGAACAGTTTCTGTTTGACTTCCAAGGTATGCCTGTATACACTTGCATAGTGTTGCAAATGGGTCAATACATTGCTTCAGTTTCAAGGTATATATATTATAAGGACACTGTATGCAATGACACTTAGATTGCCAAATGCCAATGTTAGGCAAAGTACTTCTGCCAATACAGAACACAAGCACCAGGTTTAGGTTTACTACTTGGTACAGAACAAAAATGCATATCAATGTGTACATACATAGGAAAAGATAGTGAAAATGCATGATGATTGTTACACTATTAAATTCATGACAGTGACCATTTGTTTTCAATCCACCCAAAGTACAACTCTCATGATATATGGAGCCATTGAGAATTGTATGTGAGCCTTTTGCTAGATGTAGCACCATATTGCATGGCTGGGTTACATCCAGGAAGATGATCTGTGTGTCGTATGGCTGCTGAGCATCGTGTTTTCTTTCATTAATGAAATCTGGAGCTCTCAGTGGAGCAGATTGATAATACAACAAATTCTGAACTTGTTTTAAAGTTTTTCAATCTGTCCATGATAAACTCTCAGTTCAGCTTCACTACATTCCATGCTTGATTTCACTTTTAACTTGAGTTAGAGAGCTATATTAAATATTCTAAACCTCATCCGATAGATATTTTACAGCACTTGGGGAGCCAAATAGAAGGTTGAGCTATGAAATTAGCATATTCTTTTAAAATCCACTTTTGAGTCACTGATATCACCTGGCCATTCTGAATGCTGTTAACTACTCTTCTGGTATCATGTCTGCATCATGTAACTCGTCTTCTGCTGCTGCCAAAAAGCAATGTCTTCAGTTACAGCAGAGGTGTCTCTGCTTCTCAACCATGTCTCAACAGTGAGTGAACAGAGTTGTGGATTTACCCACACCACTTTTATACCACCACTGCCTGTAGGGAATAAAGGCATTTTGTTGACTACATACATAAATAAACTGATGATGATGGTGATGATGATGATGATGATATACTAATATGTATAATATTTTTTGGATTTTGAACTTCCTTATCAACTGGTCTTACTTTTGAAGTGTACTGGCTGAATTCGGAATGCTTCATTTTCTATTTCTGATTTTTTCATGAGACACTGCAGTACACAATTTGTTGCAGCGTTCATTCAATTGATTTAAGGACAGGAACATATATTGGAAGTTGTTTTATTCTGAGTCAAGCTGGTCCATCTAAGTCAGTTTTGTCTACATTAACTGGTAGCAGCATTCCAGACATCCTCTTTGGATAGTACTTGGTCTTTTTCAAAAGCATGACAGCTGTGCATGTAAAGGCACAACAATGCTGATAGCAAGGTTGACTAACCTGTTACTAACTAGATGTTGGCCCATCATCCCTGACCACTGGCCATGTTGACTAGGACTAATGGGAGTTGGGAGTTCAACAACATATCGAGGGCCCAGGTTAGGAGTCATTGATGGATGGCCATCTGTCATGGATGTTTTAGCTGAGGTTCTTGTATTGTAGGGGGTTGGACTAGATGACCCTTGGTGCCCCTTTCAACTCTGCAATTCTATGATTCTATGATTGATATGAGCAATAGTCTTATATTGCTTGATTCAGATTTTACTATTGCCTGATTGTGTATGCCATCACATTTAAAGAATATACTCTGTCTGATCTTCTACCGCCTTAGGCTATTTGCAACTGAGGAAGCAACTTCTTGCTTAAAGCAACCTGCAGCTACTCAACATGTACTAATGGCTATTCTCCTGTGGGAACTTTGTAAAGATTAAATATTTACAGCAATAAACAGTGTACTGCTTAACCCACAAGTCTTGTACTCAATTATCACTCATCAAACAATGACAGATTCATGGAGTAAGCCATAAAGATGGTTAATGCGACCATGAGGACTCTGTCCTAGCACTCTTTATGATAGCAGGGATAATTAAAAATATTTCAGCGTGACATTAAAAAATATTTGGTCACTGCAGCTGTTCTGTCACAGCTAGAAACATGCTGCTTGCGCACTTTGGATGAGCAGCCTATCTGGTTAAGGAAGATAACTTCCCTCAACAGCTCAGGCAAGAGGTTTCCACTTGAGCAAAATATCTAAAAGTTTTCAGAAGCAGCAAATGGCTATGTGAATGTATCAACAATTGCAAAATAGGAAAGGCAGATAACACACTTGCGTCCACTTGCTAAATCCAGTTTTGTTAGCCTTGTCTGCCTATAAGGCTATCATTGATGGCCATCGGAGGTACAGAAATTGAAATAGGCAATGGAGCAATGCCAGCCAAAAGCTAGCCAATGAGGCAGTTTTTGAATTTGAATCTTAATATAGATTTAGGCTCTGATTTGCGGGTCAAAAAATCAGAATCGAAGCTGAAATGGGTTGCTAGCCACACTGTCGTTTGTTATTGTTATGTGATGCATTTTGGCTCAGAAAATAAAATTGCTTGATATCACAAAGTAAAATATCCTCTTCAGTGGGAACATGACCTGGGATACAAAATCTGAGTTATGTTCTGAGGCAGAGAGAGAGAGAAGGAGTGGGGTAGAGATTTATCATTAAAATTAGCATTTAAATAATATATTTTATTTAGTATTCTGTTCATTTTAGTGTAAAGCCCACCCTAGCTTACAGTTTAGGTAAAGCAGCAAACCTTGTGCAATTAAAAGTATGCCGGAAAAGATAAAACATTACAAATGCTAAAAGATTCTACAACAGTTTAGCCCTGATTCTGGTTTGAACTAAAAGGAAGTTCACACATTAAGGTGTTTTCTTAAGAAAATTCCTTAAGAAAATTAGCTATTGGCTTTGTGAAGGGGTGGCTTGGCAGTGCTGGGCTTTGCACCTGAGTATCAAATGATCTGGACAGAAGCTTCTTCTCTTTTAAGGGAGATATAGAGAGATGAAAATTAAAGGCAGGAAATTAATGGCTTCATCCAACCTCTGTTTAAAAACCTCAAATGAAGGACAAGCCACTGCCATCTGAGATCATCCATTCCACTGTCAAATCAGAATAACAACATGTCCTAGGTTTTAATGGAATGGTAAATTCATCTACTCTTCATCCTCCTAAAACAGTATTAGTTACCTCATGGAAGATTACTCAGATATTTATTTATTTTTATTTATTAGATTTATATACCACCCTTCATCAAGATCTGAAGGCGTTTCACAGGATAAAAATGCAAGGTAAAAACACATACAACAATAGCAACAAAACAATAACTCCCCTCCCATAAGCATATTTCAAAGCCCGGGAATATTAATCAGCCCAAGGCCTGCTTGTTTAACTAATTCATAGTTAAACAAATGTAAATTTTAAAAGTATTGGAAAGGCAATTGTTAGCAAATAATTTCGGATGTTACATCCACTTATCCTCATGAGTTTTCGAGTCTATACTTATAACATCAAAATACCATCATCCTGGTGTCTGTCAAGATCATTGTAGTGAGGTAAGTTAGAAACCCATTACTATATTTTTAACAGCATCTTTCCCTCACCCGCATCATCTTTGCAAAGGCTCAGTAATCCTTTGGAGAAAATTTTAGTGAAAGTTCAGAGATTCCTTTGCCATCACACAATTTGAAAAGGTAGAGTGAATGGGCTGTGGACTACAGAAATGAGACCAGTTGAAAGCTAAGGAAGAGGAAAGGGAAGAGGATAATTTCATGGCTAAAGCAGATGGGAGGAGGAAAGGAAGGAAATACAAAGGAATGGATATTGTGTGTGAATAGATCTTAGGTCTTGGAGAAAGAGGAAAGTAAAAGTAATAAATCCTCCTTTTTGTTATTGACTGAAGCTATTTCTGGGCATCAATTCATTCTATGTGTCTGGCTACTGCTAGTTTTTTCAGCTTTTTCTGCTTTGGCTTTCTGATTTCTTTATTTTCTGATTTGTTAGCCACCTCAATTTTATAGGAAAAAAATGTAAAATAAACAGAAATGAAGAAACATGGGTATCCATGTGTGGGTTCCAGAACATGGATGACTTGAAGTTAGACAAAGTGCTGTAAATAGCTTCAGGAAAAGAGTTACAATCAGTGACCTGGTCTAGATGTCATGCCAAATCATACTTTAATGGGATGAGAACAAGCTGCTATAACATGGCTTGTAGTGCCCTTTGAATTTGCAAACAGTGTTTAGTCTTAACTATGGTTTGTTTGAAACAAAACCAGCTTCAAATCGCAATGTGAACAACATGTCCAACTGGTGAATGGAAACCAGGAGAGAAAGATTTAAATCTCCCATCACAACGCTATGGTTTGGCATGGTGAAAGTAACCCCCCCCCCCCTTTTCAGGAACATTCTGAACAAGTGAACAGCTTCTTGTCCCCATAGTTCATATCAAATTATGGACTCAATCATTTTGCTTAAATACCCCGTAGTTACATCCATGTAAAACTTCATCTGGAGACCCTTTTATTGCCTTACACTGGACATTTGCTAACTGCAATAAATGCTCTTACGGTGAATATTCAGAAGCCTAAGAGGCTGGCTCAGGAAGAAAAGCAAAGATTCTTCTCGTTGTGCTTGACCTTAGCAGCAAATAGAGAATTGGAGTCAATAGCTTCACACAATGCTGAAAAAGTTGTGTGGAAGAAAACCGATTCAGTAGAAAATGGGATGGTTGTCCCAGAAAGGAATGTTGTTGCCCTGTGAGCAAAGGTGTGCACAATGGAGGTGAGGAGGCAGTATTTCATTTGGGCTGCAATCCTATATGTACTCACCCGCATGTAAGTATTATTGAACACATGGTTTACTTCTGAGTAGACATGTAAAGGATTTTACTGCTTTTCTCTCAATAGTGAGATTTACTATTGCAGAAGGCAGTGATCCCTACCATCATCTTATGTAAGACATGGGCAGGGAAGATTAAACTGGTATGGAAAATTCAGAGGTGATGTTCAGTCGAGAGCAATGGCACAACAAGGGCAAGGAGACTGTAGATTCTGAGGGAAAACACAGAGAGAATTTAAATTGGAATGCTTGAAAAATTTAATCTTTGTGAATTCCAGCTTGAACTAATGTGGTCCCTGCCTCTTAGATTAATATGCAGATCAGAACTTAGAGTGGCATTCTCAACCCCCAAATGAATGAAAACCATTTAAATTGGTATTCTTACAATGTGCATTAATACTTTTTTAAAAAATGTATATTTAAATGCACATTTTCATGTACTTTTTAAAAAATAAAAAATATGACACAAAAATGAGTGACCAGAAACAGACTCATCCATCCCTGAATGTAAGAGAAGGTGGTTTCATTGACACAACAGAGAAATGAATATAAGTTACATGTTACATGTAATACGAATAGTTACACAACTTATATTAAATAGCAGACAGTGAGATGAATAACATAGTATTCAGTGGAAACCAAGCTGCAATGAAACAGAATCAAAGCTGTTTGTGACAAATACAGGTCACAATAGAAACCACTGGCTTTTTGCATCATTAGTCTCAAGACTCTAATAATGAACATTGGTCACCTCATTTGGAAAAGCATATTAGTGCTGAGATTATATCCTCTGCCACCAAGTAGATGCAAGCATATTAGCCTAGTACTCTGTACTTATTCATCTTTACTGCAGGAGGTCATTTCAACGGTAACAATTTATTCTAATTTCAAGTGTCCTCATTTTGTTTTAGATGTTTCACGAAATAATTATTAAGTAGAAATACACTGAGGGCAGCCTAATGCACTACATTATTGTTAAGTATGGGGAGAAATTAATGTATATGATTTTAACTAATTACACTTCCATTACATCTCGTTGTACTTACCGGAAAGTGTTTGCAAAGGGAAATCTATATTTTGAAATCTATGTGTTTCAGTGCAGCATTTATTATCTTTCAGCCCCAATCCAGCGGCTCAGTCATTGTGCTGTTGATAAACCCACTGTGGGAGCAAGCATGAACATGAAACTAAAGGAAGGAAGTGTTGCTTTTGTTGTTTGCTATGGTATCATTTTGTCTCTTGATAATTTAGAGCCAATTTAAATGCTACTTTTATCACTGCCAACATTTGGGTTTTCCCCATACCATAGGTATTACGATGAAAGGTGAGATGTAAACTAGCCTTGGGAAATTTGCTCATCAGTTGGTTCCTCCGTACACACCCTCACTCACTCCCAAATTACTTTTATTTCCCTTGCCTCCTCCATCATTACTGGACTAAATCTCTCTCTCTCTCTCTCTCTCTCTCTCTCTCTCTCACACACACACACACACACACACACACACACACACACACACAGAGAGAGAGAGACAGACAGACAGACAGACAGACAGACAGACAAACACCCACAGACACCCACATACCCCTACCTATTGCTCACACCCAGGACTTCCATTAACCCCTTCCCTTTCATCACTTCTCCCAACTTCCCTGTTATGGCCTAAAAGAAGTCACTTCATTCTACTGCATGACATGGCTGGCTCTGATTTTAGTTGGATATTATTACAGTATTCATTTTTATATCTTATAATCTATTTGTGGAGAAGGTAGAAGACATTCTCCACTATTTCATTGCCCTGGCATGTGAAAGTTTATACCTCATTATTGGTGGGTCAGATGTATAGCAACAACTAGGCTATTTATGAGCCAATAAGGGTAAGAATATGATGACACAGAATTACCTACTTTTGCTATGGTAGCAGCAAAATGGCACAGATTTTATTTATTTTTTATGATGCTGGTGTTGTATATTGCAAAGTAGTTCTGATTTTATTATTGGGTCATTGTAGCCTTGTGATTCCTGCTTTACTTTATTGCTTGCCTTACATTTAAATTGACCATTGCATCCCACTGTTTGCACTTTGTTTTGGCCTATGGCTAAAAGAAGTAAAAGGGAAAGAGATTTACAAGAAAGTACAACTGTTTGAAATTTCTAATCCATTTCAACTGTGTTCCTCTCCTGATTTTCTTCTTCTTCTCATATTTTAAACGAAACCTTTTCTTTTCTTTTGAAAAAGCCACATTAACTATTAAACAGCCCGTGCTGCCAAGACCTTTTACAAAATACCAAACACACCGAAATCAAAGATTTTCTAGCACTTTAACACATCCCCGCTACTCCTAGAAAGGCCATTAGAAAAAGAGTACCACATGTCAGTGATTCCATTGCATTGTTTCTACAGTGCTTACTCTCTGTATGACAAGAGCATGCAAACGGATAGGAAATATTACTTTCATGTATTTCAATAGTCACAGCTCTGGGTTGAACTAATTATTTTGATTGTATATCCTTATGGCAGGACTTAAGGATTTTGCTTTCTGCTTGATAGCTTTTGCTGCACTTTAGCCTTCCTCAACCTGGTGCCCTCCAAATGTTTGGACTAGAACTCACACTGGCTCTAGCCAGCACAACCATGCCAGCTAGGGTTGATGGGAGGTATAGAACTAGATAGAACTAAAACAAAACAAAACAAAACTGTACCTACTTGGGCTTCTGGTGACGAAACTGGATCCAATAGTACTCCAAGACTTCATCACTACGTCTTATCTCATCACCCACCCTCCACCTCCCGAACCTGTTCTGGCTGGCTGTAACCTAAGAAGTCAACATTTAGCTGATTCTGTACTTGTTAATCTCAAATTCCGGTGATCATTCACTGTTATCTAACTGCTCTTTTCTGGTCTGCTCCTCCTCGCATTCAGTTCTTCTAGCTAACCCAGCCCATTGTCTTCACCTGGGAGAACAATAATGAATCCACTTACTATCCTCTCTCCCAGGACTAACAGCTGGTTGTGGTTATTCAACAGCGAGACAATATAATCTCTTTTTATGTCTCCTTTATTACTACCTAGTACCTTAGATGACTCATTTCTGAGCCATGGCATTGAAAGTTTAGGATAGGATAATCTCTGGTGAACCTTCACTAAATTAATCTTGTACTTATCCTTAAGTGCAAAGAAAAACACTTTCAAAATTAAAGGCATTTGATTTAATTTCATATTGGAAAGGTGAACGCTTGGAGATTCTGATTGACAGACTGGTTAAAAGAAACCAACACTTGTGTTTTATTAGAAAGTCATTCATGGATAACATATGGGAGATATGATCTCAGACGCTCATACTTAAATTTGTTTAGAAATGGGCCATTGGCTTTGATAGACTGGCAATAAAATTGATGATTTAAGCATTCAATTATAAGTATAGTGTTCTTTTAGAAGCTATAGTCATAGCAAAGTTCTTATTATAATGATGACCCTTTTGTTCTCAACTGAAGTAAATATTTTTTCCCCAAAGTCACATACCCAAGCTTCTTTATTGCTGAATTGTAACAGGAAGGGATAACTTCACATCCAGTTTTCCTCTAATCTTTCCTCCTCCTTGCCACTGTTGTAAAATTAGACTGCAGGTTACCCACCCTAGTGACTCCTAAGCTTCTACAGCATATGCCAGACCAATCCAAGGACTACACAATCCAGGCAATAGACACTATCAGATATCATTATCTATCTTATAGACAAGGCTTCCTCAACCTCGGCCCTCCAGATGTTTTGAGACTACAATTCCCCTTATCCCTGACCACTGGTCCTGCTAGCTAGGGATCATGGGAGTTGTAGGCCAAAAACATCTAGAGGGCCGAGGTTGAGGAAGCCTGTCACAGACTAATAGTGGACTCAGTTCCCCAAGCATGGACCCCTTATGGAGACAAAACAGCACCATATACACATGAGGGAGATATCAGCAGGCTTGGAGCAACCCAAATATTGGCAGAAGAACAATATATCTTTAAGATAAAAACAAAAAAACCTGCTGGAGCTCCCACTTCTTATATGGTATAAGTATTCCATAAGTAATGAACAGAGGTGATAGAAGCAAGCACTATGTGAGACAGACCAGAATGTAAAAACCAGCCAGCCTTCCATAGGCTGCTGGGTAAGGCAGACATCCCCATAGCCTGCAATCTGATCTGAGGTCAAATGCCTTCTCAACCTTTGCTACATAAAATAGAGGTTAGACTGTGCTTTAATTTGCCATGGTTCCTGCACAGACAACATGTTTGTGTGCACACGATGAAAGGTTAAATGGGAAATTCTCAGAGCAACATCGACAGAGGCTTTGCTGCAGCAGGGAGCCTTTAGCAACATTTGTTCATCAAATGTTAACATCTAGCTAGAATGCACTTGATGTGAAGTCACTCTGTGCAGATTTTCCCTCAGGCCTTCAGTACTCAAACCACAATCTCTATTAAAATGAGAGAAACAAGAATGAATTCTCTACAGGCACACTTTATAATGTGGCTAGGACTAAGGGTGGTAGTCAACAAAGCTTTACTCTGAGTAGACTGTTGAACTTAATGAGCCTACTCTGAGTAAAACTTAGTTGAATACCACCCTAGGTGTTGTAGGTTGTTTGTATTGCTAAGCATTTATAATTAGTTTTAAGGTACATATCATTAATTTTCCCCTGCTGATCATCTTTAATAAACTCTCTTTTATTAAGAAAACAAGCAAATCTAGTGAGTCAGACTGGTAATGAAAAGTTAATCACCAAATAGTGTTCACGGGTGCACATGCTTATTATGCTTACATGGTCAGGGTACAGGCAAATGTTTCATGCAGTCTGTGAATGCAATGACTTTTAATTGTATTAGCTCTTATTTATGCTCATTTGGGAGAGCAAGAGACTCTTAATCTCAGGGTCGTGGGTTTGAGCCCCATATTGTTCAAAAAGATTCCTGCATTGCAGGGAGTTGGACTTGATGACTCTCATGGTCCTTTTCAACTCTAAAATTCTAATAAATTCTATTGGTGCAACCAAATATGAATTCTATGTTGCTGATTTACTTAACATGATGTTATGGAATTTCCTTGTTCATCTTCTATGGTCAAATTTGGTTTCAATGTTGCCTAACAGTGACAAATTATAGCAAGAAAAGAGCAAGAATCATAGAATTGAAGAGTTGGAACGGACCAACTCCTTGCAATGCTGGAAAGCAAATGACCACTGGTTAACCCACAAATGACCCACAAGGAGACATATTCCTAAGGTATTCTAAAGAGTTGTGTTTGTCATACAAAATCATAACACTGCATGAACTACTGGACATGAAGGTACTGCCTCCAATGTGACAGATGTAGGAGAAGGCTTTCTCTGCAGCATTCCCTAAATGGTGGCACTCCTACCCAAAGAGGTGCATCTTTATTGTACAGGTTCCACCACATGCTGAATACACACCTCTTTACCCTGACCCTTGACAGTTAAGGTGTTTTGTGGAATCCATCTCATCTCTTTTGCTTAATCCACACTGTGCAGCTTTTGTTTGGAAATGTTACCACAATTAATTGGTAAATTATCATTAGACTAAGCATGTGGGACAAATAGAGAAAAGGGTGATTAAGTTGCCTTCAGAACACAACACACTTACTGTGGAGAATACATGTGCATTGATTTTCCTTGTAAAATGACATCTGCCTAAAGACTCTTTGTTCTCTCTTGCCCACTCCCAATTTTGGACAAACATTCCTTATATTGCTTCATAACATTAGCTGGATAATTAATAATGAGTTTTAAAGGAGGGTGTGTGTAAGGTTGTCAGCATATTAGTGACATCTTGGGTGCACTACTGTAATATACTCAAGGTGAGGCCGTCCTTGAAAACCACTCAGAACCTTCAGTGGCACAGAATTAAGTTGCTGCTGCTGAAAGCTTGACTGGGGCAAGGTGCTGGAATCATCTGAGTTTCTTATTGTATCAGCTTCCCTGGCCTTCAGTCTATTTATGGGTGTAATTCAGGATGCTAATCATCTGCTAAATATTGCACAGAGTTGTCCATACACGATGCAGTTGGGTAACTCCTGGGATAACCATCCCAGGTGGTTCCTGGGATGAAAGAGCAAGGTTTCAACATTTGGATGTACTTGGGTACCATTTTGAATCTCTTTCTTTCTCTTTTTCTTTTCATTTTGAGCCTTTCCGCTCTGGGGATTCTTAGATTTCCTGAGCAACACCTGGAAGGAGGCCACTAATTACCTGGAAAGTTCTGAACAGCTTGAGCTTTTTTGTCATGCTGGGCTCCGTGGCCCAAAGAGTTAGATTATTTTTTTTCTTTGCCTTCTCCCAGCAATTGAAAAAAAAATCTTTTCAAACTAAAATTTGATTCTGTTGCTGCCCGTTGTGTTTTTATTTTTGTGTGTATGTATGTATGTATGTATGTATTGCATTTACAGCCCACCTTTCCTCCAAGCAGCTCAAGGTGGCATCCATCATTCTCTTCCTCCTCATTTTCTGCTCACCTATGAAGTAGGCAAGACTGAGAGGCAGTGACTGGACCGTGGTCACCCAGTGAGCTTGATGGCTGAGCGGAGATTTGAACTCTGGTCTCTGATGTCCTAGTCCAACACTTGGAGTGGGAGCTGCTCCTTTGTGGCTGCTTCCCATGACACTTGTGGGAAGTGATTGTGATGGCTCCAGTCTCAAGGTTGCCTTAGTCCCCAGCCGCCACAATGTCAAACGGCACAGCATAATGTTCAGATCTGGATTGGGAAAATGGTTTTCAAAGGCAGATCTGTGAACAACACAGAAATTACTCTCCTTTCCTCTTTAGAGCATTTTAGGTTATTTATGTCCAAAGAACCCAGAGTTTGTAACTTACCCTAGTAAGCAGTTTCTGTTTTATTGGATTCCTTATTCGCTTTTAAATCTCAGTGCAGCTTAATTCCCTGCAGTGTATGAGTGCAGATAGATTTCCTGACACTTTGTGCTTATCAGCGACACAGCTCGCTTGTAAGAGTCCTTACTATAAAGCTGTCTATGCTGTTGTTGTTGTTTAAATTAGAGCAGCAATCGCTGCAACTTGGAAGAAGCAGAGGTGGCAATGAATTGTCACAAAACGGGTCGCATGCCCTAACATTAAGGCGAAGAGGGACTGGAATCTAGTCAAATGAATTGCGCTGCACATGCCATTCCCACAGACACAGGGAAACAGAGGAGAATCGACATCTATTGCTTGCCATATGCCGCTGCAGTGTCATTACTTTCGCAGCAGTAAGTTAAATCTAATGAGAGAAAAGTGCTAAGAAGTAAATGAGAAAATGGCAATGGCCTGCCAAAGTACTTTGATGTAATTTGTCAACTGTATGCATGCAGCTACTTTCATCTCTTAAAGTGGCGGAAGAAGGACTGTTGTGGATTTGTTTTCTTCACAGGTGTGTGTGTGTGTGTGTGTGTGTGTGTGCATGAGAGACTCCTTCGCACTGTAACATTTGAGCATTGTGTGGCACTCAGTGCACAAAGCAGTTTAAGCACTCTACATAGGACCTTATTAAAAGGGAAATTGAACACACACTGGCATTGAAGCAGAAATCATTGTTTTTATTTCAAGCATCTCTACTCAGCCTCTTGGGAACACAGGAAGAAGAGCCACACGTAAGTGGCTGAGCATTTTGCTTTGCATGTGGGCAATCCTGGTCTTACTCTTCAAGTCAGAAGGACAATTGCTCCTCTCTGAAACCCTGGGCAGCTGCTGCCAGTCAGTGTAGACAATAACAAGCTCAATAGTCCCATGGCCTGACTTTGTATAAAGTGACTTTCTTTATTACCAACAGGAGAACAACTGCACAGATTAAGAGCATAAAAGGTTAAGAGTATAAGATCAATTTAAACAACAAAAGGGAGATACAGATCTGGTCCACTGTCCAGCTCTGGTTGCCCAACCCTGTTCTAAGACCTCACAGACAGGCACAAATGGGTTAGGGCTGTGGAAACTGATTGGACTGTGGCACTAAGAAGGTCTTTTAAAACTTCCCTCCACTGTACACACAGAAGAGCCTGTGTACACAGATCAGAAGCCAATTTTGATAAGGATGGTTTTCTCTTCAGCATATGGGAAAGGGAAGAGAGTGGCATTTTAATGTATCATAATAAAATGAAAGCATTCTAGTTCTGCATCACATACATTTTCTAATCCATTGCCCACTTATATTTCTGACATCCTAATCACAAGCATAGCTCATTTGCGTCCTTGTGCAACAAAATTGAGAACTGCTCATCACACCAATCTTTTATATCCACCAGAGCATGGTTATTTAATGCTGCTCAGCTTGCCCTGCAGTAAGAAAGGTACAGTATACTATGAATGTCATACAATCATAGTATTGTAGAATTGGAAGGGACCTTGAGTGTCATCTAGACCAACACCCAACAATGTTTAGTGGACAGGCTGGCATCCTTGTAAGTTCTCCCTCCCTATTTCAAGGCTGTTGAAAGCTTTAATCAACCTTTCATTTGTGTCATTGTTTTTGGAGGGCTCTGGAGCAAATCTTTGCTAACTGTTCCTAACATGAATACGAAGGCTGCTAACAGCATTAAGATATATTGATTTGTTCCGATGACTTTCTTCTCTTTGAAACTTTAAAACACTTTTTCATTTGCAGCACTACAATGCTTTTAAATATACAATATCTAGGTCAAAGAAAAATAGGCACTGAAAGAAGAAGAAAAAGGCTATCCAGTGCATGGTTTCCAGCATAATGATTTAATGATGATTAAGAAAAGTCATGTAAACTATATGTCTCATTTGATAAAAGTAATGGACAGGAATGTATACCTTTCTAATACTTAGCAAGGTTCCTCTATCTGTTAAAGGGAAGGAAACACATTACCTGGGCTTGCATTCACCAAGGGTTGTATAAAAGTTCCATAAGAAAGCAAAAAAATGATTAATTAAACTAATTAAAACTGTCAATATAAAATGCAGCATACGGCATGAGACTGAGCAAAAATGCTTGCAAGGATTGTTCCACCTTAATAGTGAGCGCAGTAATAAATTACTTTGCATTTCAAGGGTTACCACTAACATTCATGCTGATGCTTCCCATATTTGATTTATAAAATTTTAATGTGAAAAATATGTAAAGTTTAGCATTTAAACCTTGTATGGAGAAGCTCCAAGAGGAGCGTAGGAAAGTGCTAAATCACTCATAAATGTAACATCTTGTGTGGAGGAAGGGAGGACTGAGATCCCAGATGGCTGGCAATGTGAGTGCATGATTGATTTGTTGTACCCATTCCATTTGTAATGGTTTAGAGTCAAGAGTAAGGTGACTCAGGAAACTTTTTTTTTTTAATTGGTGTGGAAATTATCACACTGACAATGCTCAGTTTTATAGGATGCACTGCAAAATGAACCCCTCACTTCACATACGATTTAATTCCATATGTGACACCTCCTTCCATTATGAATACTATGGGATATTTGTGCTGTATATAATTATTACAGCCCATCTCACTCTTTCCTGAGCATTTGTATTGCTATCTTTGTACATTGTTAAAAAGCAAAAATAACTGCCTCAACAAAGGCAGGTGACTAAGTTTTTCATTTAGTCTTCAGCATGCGTCGTTGTGATTAAACTGATGATTTTCTTTGTCAGATATTGCCACTTTTGTATATACAGAACATTCTATCCCCATTGAGATGTGTTGGTTTTTACTCTCTGAAAATGTTTGATGTGTGGTTGTTACACTTTTGGAGGAGGAGGAGGAGAAAAATAATATAAAAACAACTTGAAACTTGACATTATTTTTGTGGAATTCAATCTTATGAAATTCAGTGATACTATATTGGGTTTTCTGGATAATTTCCCACTTATGTTATATTAAATTTGATAGTGTTGTGTTTGCTGTTGAAAAATGGTTGGGAAAGAATTATACCTTTAACCAGTTCTAATCATTATTAAATTGCAATCTGTCAGGATGCTATCAGTGGCTTCCTGTTGGTTACCCAGGAAAGTATAAAGACAAGGGAAAGTTTGTTACCGTTCGTTTTTTATTTCAGTCTTTACAGAGAGAGGCTATAGAACCCAGCCATTGTTCCAAGTGAATCTCCACACAAACCCAGTCTCTCCCACTTCCTCATTTGTCACTTTTATGGGTGCTGCTACGTGCCCTCTGTCATTGAGCTCTTTGTTTTCCTACTTTTAAGGCTCACCAGGTTCTAGGAGATGGAGGGTCTGGAATTCTTTCTAATGACAACATGTCAGCCAGCTGCTCCAGTTCTGCTTGCTCTTCCTCTCCGATTATTTTCCAACTTCCCCTCTCATTTGCCTCTTAGCTGTGACTTCCCACAAACCACTGCTGTAAATCTATACTATCTTTCTCTTCCTCCTCCCTGGGAAGGTCAGGGTGGGGAGGCGGTTTCCACCATTCCTCCTCTGCCCAGTCCCTCACATAATCATAACCTGGGCATCACTTGTCTTTTCTAAGGCACATTCATTTACCTGGAAACTTTTGTCTCTTTGTCATGTTCTGAATATAGATCTTCATAGTCAATGTGAGAATAAGTGAAGTAACCCATTTCCTCATTTTCTTTCAGACCCTTTATTGGGAGACAGAAGATTCTTAGAATTTCACACTGAGCGATCATTCTTTAAATTCAAATATCCACCTTTCTACACCCTGATTGGCAGTTCTTTTGTCCCCTTGTCTTTCTGCAAGCTAATTCACACTACTACTATCTTATGAAGTGACTTGTGACAGACAGCCTTCTTGTGAGAAGCTATCAGAAAGCCAGTGTTATGCCAGAGATTTGGAGAATGGTATCTGCTTCTGAACATATCTGGCTGACAGGTTACCATATATATGGCAAGGACAACTTATGGGCCTTCCTGAGTACATAGTGACAGGACAGATAGGGCCACAAACCCAGTCATAAAACTGGTTTTTCTGCAGATTTCTCCACAACAAGTTTTATTTAATTGCTGAGTTTATATCTTTCTAGTTCCTTCTGAAAACTCCAGGAAGCATACAGAACTACTACTTCAAAACAAACACATTCTAAAACAGTTAAAGCTTCCTAAAAACAATTATACTTTATAAAAAAAATTAAGTAGCTACAGTTAAAAACATTTGAAAAGCAGTTATAGTTAGAAACATTATTCCATTGGGTAATTTTGAGGTTGCCAAGTTCTAAGCACTATCTCCAAGTGACAACCTGACATGCCTAAACATGAGTGAGATATACTTTGCAGTGTCTTCTCCAGACCAGGCAATAAAATAAAATCATGTTATGTTATTTTTCTTTCTGCCATTCCAAGTAGCTGACTTAAAATGAAGATGGAAATAGCAGGACTTTTGTTTATGTGGCTCCATACCAAAGAATCCCCTGGGAAGTCAAGAAAAAATAACTAAATAAAACTTCCTTAAAAAGAAAATTCTTACTCGTCCAAAGCAATTGGGGCCATTAATTACTAAACCAGTGAAGGGATTAGACAGGTGGTTTTCTGCAGTCCTTCCTTTTAGAAACAACAACAAAAAGGTGTTACAATTGCCAAAGATACATAACAGTGGTCTCCTGGACTACAGTAGCCAATGCAAAATGTCCTCACCAGGCTGCTATCTCTAAGCAGCACCTGTATTCATTTATTGTTGCAAGTACTGAGTATTACAAAATTCAGTACAAATAAATCACAACATTGTATTCCACGGGACCAGCAGCCTTTCATGTGATATCATACACACGCACAGAGAACTGCACAGCCATTATTATCTCCAGGCTAGAAGAGAAGAAATAAATCTTGTTATCCACAATAAAGTCACTGGAATGAAGGAAAACCGCCTTCACTTAACATTTGTCAATTATGTTAGCACACCTGTAAACTCTTCTAGATACCATGCCCAACTTCATGTTTATTCGCTCTTCTGAAAAATAAGGTTGTTTTGCAATTCACTGTTTTCTTCCCTCTACTGCAGCACAGGGTTCATAAAATATCAGCTACCCTTATTTTTCAGGATGCTCGTGATTTACAGTTTTGAAGCAGCTTCTAGCTAGCGATTTCTCATGAAGCAGGCATTATGCACAGAATTAGTGTGCAGAGTAGTGTGCACACAGTCTGATTCTCTATGTGGTAACAATGCCACAATAAGGCTTACTATGAGCTAGGAACATGGGTGTTATCAAGTTTAAAGCAACCAGGGTTTTTGTGTGACACTGCATATACAACATCAATAACTGCATTGATGACATGCTTGTCTTAGACTTCAGTTTGCTAGTGATGCCCGAATATTTCATGGTTTCTACTGTTGTTTAAAATTAAGGGTTCATATAATTCACCCCCATGTGTGGAGCCTCACAATCTAACCTCCCTCATCAACAATGTGCTCACCCACCGCATTCCTCACCAATCATGCATTCAGTCACAGTGATAAGACTGTATGCACATCCCAATGTAAGTGTGTAGAGCTCATCCATCAAACAGAAATCTTGATCAGCCAGAATTATTCTTGTGTGGAGGAACTCTGCTTTACATTTATGTACAAATATCAGACCCTCTTCTCATGGATGACAAATCCTTGACTGAAGGGGAGCATGGCACGTGGGCATGGCAGTATTAGAGTGTGACTAGAGACCATATTATTGTTAGTTATTATTAGATAAGGTCCCAATATTGGTAATGACAAATAGAATCCCATGCATATTTCACACACACACACCAAATTTCAAGTGACATGGATCATGGATTGCATTGCAGAAGCCGCCAAACAGCAAATCCCTACAATCAGCAAATTCCACTCAGAAATTTGGCAGCTTTAAATGTCTCAGTACATTCAGTGGAAGATCTCATTTACACCAGTCAATGTGCTCTTCACTGTTTATAGTTGTTGTTCTCACCCTCTTATATTCTAATGTGAAAGTGACTGCTTTTTTAGTTACTTTCTTAAGTTCGTTAATATGATACAATGAGAGAAATTGAACAACATGCATGAGTAGCTCATGCTTCTATTTCCCCCACTTCTGCTGCGAATGCATCATGCTATACATTCCTGCTTATTCAGCAGTTTTATCCCCCCCCCACTTGTTCCTTAATCTAACTATCTGAGAGTAGGTTCAAAACCTGTGAGGAACTCTCTCTCTCTCTCTCTCTCTCTCTCTCTCTCTCTCTCTCTCTCCATAGAGTATTCCCTCCCCCCGAGAAGTATTGGAGAGGAGTGTCTCAAAGGTAGCTTTCCATCCTAACAGGATAAATGCAGAGCTAAAAGTCATGTCAAGAGGCTGATTTCGCAAGATGGAGAGGCTTATCTCCCACATTCCATCATCAGATGCAATGTCCTGCAACTGTATAGAGATGGTGGGTGCAACTCTCATAATTAATTTTGGAATGCTTTCCTCAATGAATGGTGATGGGATGGGAAGTGCCATCCAACTCAAGGGGTTGAGAAGGCATCTTGAACAGGCCAATGGTCCATCCAGCATTCTGTTCTCACAGTAGCCAACCCATGCAAGCAGGACCTGACAACAAGAGCCCTCCTCTACCATGGCCTCCAGCTGCTGTCATTCAGAAGCATTGCTACCTC
This sequence comes from Podarcis gaigeae, assembly GCF_964106915.1. NCBI lineage: Eukaryota > Metazoa > Chordata > Lepidosauria > Squamata > Lacertidae > Podarcis > Podarcis gaigeae. The sequence continues at coordinate 59,720,879 of NC_139677.1, read as the reverse complement.
CAACTTTGGAGAGAGAGCAAAAGCCACCATGGCAAAAAACCATTGATAGCCTTATCCTCCATGAATTTGTATAATCCCATTCTAAAGCAATCTAATTTGGTAGCCATCACTACTTCGTGTGGGAGCAAGTTCCATAGTTTATGTGCTGTGTGAATAAGCTTTTGTGTCCATGAGTGCTAGTGTTATGAAAGAGGGAGAATTCCCCCCCCCTCATTCTAGTTTTCCATGCCATGCATAATTTTATAAACTTCTACCATTTCAGCTCTCACTTGCCTTTTCTCTAAACTAAAAAGTCCCAAATGCTGCAACCATTTGACTGTTCCATATGGAGGGTTTCATGTCCAATTTATACTAAATCATATTAATCAGGAGGTAAGCCAATTATAATGGAAAGGGTGTGGGTGGACAGGATATTTCTACCACATAAGGTGGTTATTCAGGAAGGTTTAAAGGGGGGGGGGAGTATTAATGGAAATGTCAGTAATTATAGTCCAAACTGTACATATAGATTTACTGCTAGTCTTGCTACTCAGCTATGTATGCAAGAGGGACTTACCACCTAAAGAACTCTCCACCTTTATGCTGTTGGCAGAAAGATTGGAAGTGGTAAATTACAAAGGAGCTTTCCCTAGACAGGTAGTGCTAGCAATTATGGACACTGAACTCACTGAGAAACGGAAAACAATGACACCAGCCCATCAGAGACAGAGATGTGCTCTTTTTGAAATATGATATCCCTTTATGATGAATGTTAGCAGAGAAAGAACACAACAGAAACTACCAGCCAGTCATGGAAAGATATTCTGGGTTGACAGCTACGGTAATGCCACTGACAGATATCTGATGGAACAATTGCAGAGCTTTATCAAGTTCTGACTGTTTGTTTCATTGTTGAATAAATTAAAAGTATTTCTGAATGCTGAAGTGGCTAAGAGCGCAAGGGTTAACAAAGCACTGAAGGATTGGAAAGATAAACCAAGTGTAGGCTTTCCCCCCTTTTGAATATGATTCACAATTTCAGCTTGAACTTTCCAATTTTTCCTTCTGTTTCAGGCAGTTCGTTGTGCAATCATGTTGGCTCCATCAAGTAAAACACAGAAGGGGATTAGGGAATTAAGCATGGCGTGATTTACAAATACTTCCCTATTACCACTAAGTGACGGCCTATTGTGAAAAATCCTCTGACAAATAAGGAACTGTGTGCCAGAGAAAGAAGTCATTGCTTTTGTCTAAGTGTTCTGCTGTTGTAGTTGTAGCAATGCTATTTTTAGGAAGCACAAGCTGTAATAAATCATGACATCTACCAATGACAGTTTCAAATGAACACATTTATTGGGACAGACAAGTACATCACAAAGAGTGTTATTTACTTCAGGTACTGACATAGACTACCAGTCGTTGGATTTAAACACAGATTCACTGATCGTAATTGTAAATTGCAGTGGCATTTTTAGAGTGTTTGTTCTATACAATGATCTGAGGACAAACATGGCTGGCATAGTTTATCATAAGTAACAGAGATAGGGAACATAAAGTTATTGCATCTGCAAAATGAGATTGTACTGACTAGCAGTTGAGCGAGGTGAATTCAGTCTGGACAAATCCTGGGTCAAATTGAGTCAATCTGGGATTTATTGGAATTATCCACCACAAGAGGCCAGGATGGCCACCAACCTAGATGGCTTTGAAAGAGGATTAGACAAATTCACAGAGGATAAGGCTTATCAGTGACTACTAACCCTGTTGGATATATTCTACCTCTGCAGTAGGAGGCAGGATGTTTCTGAATACCTCTTGCTCATAACCACAGAAGAGAAGGATGCTGCTGCCCTCAGATCCTGCTGGTGGTCTTCCCATTGGCTCCTGGTTGGTCACTGTGAGAACATGATGAAGGACTAGATGGGCGTCTAGCTCTTCTTATGTTTGGCTGTAAGTCACTTTAGCTTGCCCTGGGGAAGATAAACAACTAACAAATTAGAGGAAAAGAAATAAATGGAATAAATGTTCTTATATACAATTGATAATAGGTTTGATTAGAACAGAGAAAACAGCAACCATGTAACCAATGAGGGGCTGAAAAGGTGCTTTTTTGTTTGTTTTTAAAATAAAATAGGGTAGTATCTGAAAAGAGGAAGGATGACAGCTTTAAATATCAGCCAGTGTTAGCTGATGGGATGTGGGTAACAAGTTCATGTATATAATTAATAGGCCTGTGTTTCAATGGGTTTTATTACATTTTCACTTGAAACCCTACAATAATTAAAAATGAAAAGATAAAAATACAAACAGCAGCAGACCAAACAATTTGATGCTATTTTAGGACCTGTCAGGGTTCATGAAAGACTCATTACTATTGCTGCCAGCCTACCTTCACCCCCCAGCAACAGCAACACCTCAGTTATGGGGACTGGCAATACTTTTAATGCTATGCCTTCTCTTCTGTTTTATTTTTCTTTATCTCAGCAATCAATTTCCTAAATTGCTTTCTGTTTCGCTTGGAGACAAACTGTTTAAGGGTAAAGTAATATTAATGCTTTCCAGAAACAATTGTATCACTTTCACTGACCTTCAAATTATATTTAACATTTGTCTTGGACAAAGCTATAAGGTGCCTCCAAACCTTAAATTACAAGATTCATCTCAGATTGCCAACCTGACCAGTAATGAAATAAAAAAGCCAACCAAGCTTAAATGTTTATAACCCCAAGAGAAAGTTTAGAAACTTGTTAGCAAGTTGAATATGTTGATAGCAGACAGAAAAGCTGCGTCCCAGCATATAGATTACTTTAGCATAGCCAGCAGAATAGCACAGCTTGTCTTGTTCTACGTTATTAGGAAGAGCAAGTCTTGCCTTTTGGACTTTCTGGTTTAGGAACTACATTCTGCATTACCCTTAAGTGACACTGAGTGCTCTCACATGTCCCTGCTATGTAGAAGGTCCTGTAAATCAGAGAATTTAGATAAATTCCCTCCTTTAGGGAAGATACAGACATCACTAAGCTTTTGCCAGTGTCTCTCAGTAATAGTATTTTCTGCAGAGGTAGATAGAGATTTATCCTTTCCTTTCATTGCTGGATCCAGGGTTATTTTTGTATTTTTGGTGGGGAGCTCTTCTTTCTACCCGCTCACTGTCACTGTTGTCAGCTGTTGTTTCTCTTCTGTCTCATCATTGCTACTATCGGTTTGCTCTTGTCAGACAGAGCATTTAAATTTAAATTCTGCCCAAACATCACAGCGACCAATGCCAACAGACATCGGCACACTTAGGGATGGATACACAGAGTCTTCACAGTTTGTGTAACAGACCTCAGCATCTCAGCATTTTGGCTAATCTACTTTATTTACATATAAACACACACGGAGCACTGCAACATGGTTCCCTCTCTCTCTAGCATCAGACAGCAAAGAGAAAAAGCAAAGGACAATAGTCCCACTTCACGGAACACAGTAACACAAACATCCTGTCTCTGTTACTTCCCATTCTGTGGAGTCAAAACATACACTGTCATGTAATAGACAAAAATCCCATGACTGCAATCACGGAGCAGGAATTCTAACATCTTCTTGGGGAACTTGCTGTATGTATACCAAAGTCAGGGCTGCAAGGAGGCCCACACAGTAGCCTCTCAGAAGTCTTCCAGGGGGGAAATGGTAGGGGGGGACAAAGGCAGCATGCCACCAACCCTGGCTCATAATGAAAGCTTCCAGACTGTGGATTCTGAAAGGGACCATGTCACAATCCACCCAGATCAGGAGAGTCCATACAAGTGGTAAAGATGAACAGGTCTAAAAGATAGGGGCCCTCAAAAGGTTCCCAACCAAGGCAGTCATTGATACCAGCCCCACTTCCTATGTTACACTGTAGAAGATTGTGGGAAATAAACATTAATCACAAGCTCCCTTTTAATGCATCTTTATTTAAATGTTTCTGACATTTCATAAGAATAAGCAAAAACAAAACAAAAACAAACAAACACAAAACCAGGATTATTGCAATGCAAAACTTAAAAGCACAGTATTATTATTTATTTACTAACATTAGAGGAGTCACAAAGTGAAGCAGAATGAAATAATAAACAACAGAGATCTCCTGCTATACATCCAAGAGTGCACACTTAGAAGATTAGAGAGACTGCAGTTACCATTTAGCAATCTTCAATTTGATGCTATATAGATACCAAACGAATTTGGCCAGCTATACGGCTTAGATATTTTTACTTTAAAATGTCGGCCAAATGAACTTCATCCTTAGTTCACACAGATACACATGAGTTATCAGGGTTTGAATCCCCACTCAGCCACGAAACTAGGTGGGTGACCTTGGACCACTCACTGTCTCTCACCCCAACCTACCTCACAGGTTGTTGTGGGGATTAAATGAGGAGTGGAAAAATTATGTACACTACCTTAAGTTCCTTGGGGAGAAAGGTGGGGTATAAAATAAATAAAAGAGTGTGCGTGCATTCAGGAAGATTCCTTTTCAGCTAAAAAGGAAGGACATAGAAGGACCACTTAGTGGCTACAAGCAATCATATCCGTATTGATTCCAATCCATATTGAATCAATATTTGGTTCCTTTAAAAAAATGTGTGTAGTTTCCCACATGATTTTATCATGTGCAACAATATGTGCATGGATGTCCACATTTAAAATAAGACTTTTTCACCTTGAATAATTATATACCTCAAATATCTGAGTATAAAATTAGGATGATTAATATTATGCTTTGGAAACTAAGATTTCATTAATGTCAATTTAGTGCATTACAGCTTTATCAAAGTCTATCACATTCCCGCTGTGCTGAACTGAACATACTGATATAAGCAAAGAATATATCTAATTTTCTGCATTATTAATGAAGTTCATGTGTTTTTCTCCTAATAGACTCTTTTCAACTCTGGCTCTTATCCCTTCAGTACATTGATGGAATGTCAAGTGACCTCTCAAGAGACATTTACTAATAGGAGATAATTTCATGGCCATGACCAAAAAAGAGATTTTGCTTTCTGTCATATCTGACACAGCAGCTCAGCCAAAAATCAATTAACCACCAGAGTTCATGCATATATTCAGTCAATGAACATGATACTATGCAGTAAAGGCACCTCTAGAGACTTGCATATATTTTCATCAGTCTCAAAACCAGAATCCACCATCATAGCAAAACAAGCACATATGGCAGGAAGACAGTCACAAATTCCTGATTCAATAGACATGTGGTCGGTACCTCAGTGTGGCAGCAGGAGATTTGGCCAAGATATGGAAGCAGAATGTCTACGGTTGCTGCCAAAATTGGTCCTGTAAGATCTGGCACTAACTTAGGCAAGTTTGGGCAACCTATTTGAAGTGAAGGGCTGCATTCCCTTCGGGTAAAGTTGTTCATGAACCACATACAGGTGGTAGGTGGGGCAAACTTGGGTGGAAAACCCCCTTTTCTTGCTCTCTACAACTGCTCTCTCTCTCTCTCTCTCTCATATTTCCCACTTTATCTCTCAAACACCTGTGTGTATAACTCAAACTTCCTTGACCCAGATTTCCCTTTTAAATGCAAGATGTACATGCACACAGCCATGGCTATGAGTACTTCAGCTATATGAAAAGATTTAGACAAATTGGCATCAGAATGAATATTAAATACTTCACGCAACTGTGCATGGTCCAAACTTACAGGAATTTAAGAAAACTATAGTGAAAATTCAAGATACTGTGAACTATTTATTGAACTTTCAGTCTTACTCCATCATCCCTAGGCCAGAAATGGGAGAGGAAATAGTTCCACATACATGAAGTTAAACAGAGTTCTGTTCTAAAAATGCACTGCTTGACTGAACTTTTCCTTCTTTCTGAGAAAGAGGAACAAAAAGGGAAATGGTCCTCTGGCCAACTCAACTGCATTTACCAGGCAAGGCAGAGGATCATTTCTGTCCTCCTGCTAGAGCAGGGGTAGCACATGTGCTACTATCCTGTTGTTTGTTGGACCACAAATCCCCCCCCCCAGCCCTGACCATTGTCCGTGCTGGATGGGGCTGATGGGATTTGTAGTCCAACAGTTTATGTAGGACATGATGTTGGCTATCCTGCTATAGCAAGGGGGACAGAAAAATGACATGGGCAAGGTGGGTGCCCTACATTCTATCTCTCTCTTCCTCTCCTCTCCCCACTCACCTCCAGAGAGAGGATGGAAGCCTGTTCTGTGGAGGATACCCACATATCCAGTTTGCCTTGATTCCTTTCTAGAATTAATGCATTAGCTCTTATGTTGGGGGGGGGGGGATGGACAATCAAACCACCATTATCTGTGTGCATTAAATAAATGAGCTAGCTTTATTGGAAGTTGCCCATTCCTTGTGGATCCCTTGATTGTCTAGGAGGTCTTGAAAAATTGGTGGGGTTCTCTGGCATAGGAGAGAGGTGTGGGTGGAACAGGGTCAGAGCAGACATTAGGGTGTGAGTGACAAACTCTCCCTCTGATTCTTTTCATGGCTGCTTTAAAACACATGAACAGTGTAACACCAGAAAAAGCAATGGAGCCATTTAAAAGATGCAATTCCGGTGGTGGCTATAAATAGGTTCCACTCTGGCAGGAAGGTAAACGGTGTTTCCATGCGCTGCTCTGGTTCGCCAGAAGCAGCTTAGTCATGCTGGCCACATGACCCAGAAGCTGTACGCTGGTTCACTTGGCTAATCAAGCGAGATGAACGTCGCAACCCCAGAGTTGGCCACGACTGGACCTAATGGTCAGGGGTCCCTTTACCTTTACCTTTTATGTCCTAAAATACAGCATGTTAGTAAGTATGTACGCAAGCACACAAGTAACACAACTGCCTCTGTAATGCACCTGGCAAAGGTTCACTAGACTTACATTCTTCACTGCATCTCTTTCCTACATGTGCTGTTTCATAACCAAAATCTGCATTATTTCCTACTTAAATCCTGTTTATGCTCTTTCCATGCCCAAGAGTTAACTAAGATTCAAAATCCCTTCAAAATTAAGAACTGTCTGATCATGCCATCAATCTTCTGCTTATCCCCCCTTTAAGATCACTCATCAAGCCTTTTCAAATGTGTAGACCTACCACCATCCTCACCATCTCTCGGCACAGCATCATTTATCATTCCCCTCGGTGGGCAGATTGGCCTGCTCCTGCACAGCAGGCAGGACATTCTGCAGGTCTGTTTTGTTCTCCCCCTGTGCTGTTATTTCCCTTTTCTCTCTGCCAACTGATAAGCTCCAATTATTCTTCCAAGGAGTTTTTCTCCTTCAGCATTAATTATACTGCATGCATCTTTGTTTTCTTTGCTCTCCTAGACCTGTTTTTTGTTGCATTAAAACATGATCTTAAAAGTTCCATGTTTGATGTAAGACCCCCAGCTCAAGAGAACACTACAGGGGACAGGAAGTGCTTAAGAAAAATGTTCAAGGTGTTCAAGGTGCCCTTTATTCTTACAGAACAGGGGTAGAAGGGCCCCATTCCCATGTGGGCAACCATTTAGGGGTCAGGGGCCAGTGGTGACCATGACCGGAGCAAAGGTAAGTGGAGTAATGCATGCAATTCTTACCTTTGTAAACTAGACTACATTACAGGTGAACAAAAGTCAGAGGTTTCTACATAGTCACATATCTCTCCTCATGTCCATCCAGATGAATATAAAGCATTATCATAGCTCAAGGACACATTACAGTCAGGCCAAAAAAGAGCATACAAAGCAGGGGCTGGTGAGGGTGAGAGTTGGAGAGCTCTCCAGGGGCCCTGAGGTTCCCTAGCCATGTCATAGAGCATGCTGGTTTATTTCTAAGCCCTGTTCAGACATGTGAATTCCTCACATGGTGAGGGAGAGAGGGCAGAAGCATGCTAGGTCTACCCTTCCATTTCCACCCTCTTCACCCTTTTATGAGATGGAAGGATGGCTTCTGTGCATAGGAACCCTTTCAACTTGGTTCTCAGCACAGTTTGGAACTCTGATCATCTTCCCAGGCTCTAAATCACAAAAGGAACCTACATGTGTAGAGCAGGATTCTTGCTGTGGTAGTTCAGTCCCTAACATAGTAATTGCAGGGAACATGGGATGGACACACAAAGAGGACTAAGATTGGGTGTAAGTCCCCAAGCCCTTCAAGAGAGCATAGAAATCACAGTTCTACTAGTACCAGACATTACTCTGTTCTTACCCCCAAGTGGATAACCAATTGCCTGGTTGCATATGTCAGCAGTAATTGAAGCAAAGGCTAGTATTCTGGAGAAAGAGCAAGAACCTATTCACATGTTACAACTGAAGTATGGTTGCTATTGGAAACTGCTTTCCTGTGGTAGAGGCTATGTTACATATGGTATGGGCTGACAGCTAACCCATTGAACATCTCCATAGCAACAGAGTTATCAGGGAGAAAGGGGCGGCAATATCACAAATGATATTTTGCAGATGATAGCACAGATCCATGGGGTAAGCCGATCATATACACCAAGGATGGGTAAACTGTGAATATATGTATCTCCTGCCTTTTTTTTTGACTTAAGGTGGATTACAGATCAAACAACACCCTCCATTTCTGACTATTGGCTTTGCTGTCTGTGGCTGATGAAAGTTGAGTCCAACAACATCTGGAAGGTTAATGTTTCTCTGTCCCTGCCATTTTTGAAGCTGCATAGAACCCCTGAGATTGAAAAAAGCACTTTTCACCAGTTAATTGTGTTGTCTCTGAAGTAGAAAGTCTATAGATTTAAGATATACTCTAAGGCTGTAGCATGGAACGAGTGCCATAAGGAACATTAATGTGAACACTGGTGATCTGAAATGAGGGATTCAGTCTTAAAACAAGCTATAACCAAGAGCTGCAAGGACTGAAAGAATCTGTGCCAAAGCAGGTAAGATTGAACCTTTGGCCTGACAAATTCCAGAACTTATGCAGAAGACAAATTGGTTGTTATTATTAGTGCTGTGCAGTTTTCAAAGTACTTAACAAGGCCCCTTTAAAATAGGTCAGTTTCTTCAGAATGAAGAAAAGACCTCACAGGCAAAGAGTGGCTGAGGGGAGAAGAGTAAGATTCTCTCAGTCCATATATCAAGCCTCAGCACTCATAATGCAGTGAAAAGAGGGTTGTGTAGGAATGAAACTAGTTTATTATCCAGCACAAAATTGAAGTTCACTGTCAGTGGTGAACTTAGCACCAGTGGAATGACATTGTGTTATTTCATAATCACACGATCATTCCCCTGCCCTGGGACTGCTTACACAAGGGGTTCTAGCCCTTTAAGAGCACCACTGCTCTGCTTTTTTGGAATTTAAAACTTCACAGGTTTTAATAAGAACACATGGTGCCTCACACAAAGCATCTCTTAATCTCTAAGAAACAACACAGCCCTGCTCAGAAGGAAATTCAAGCTGAGCGAAATTAATAGTTCCAACTGGTCTTTCAGCTAATGCTGCCTGGATACTTTCCTATTCAGTAGCAGCAGGACTTCGAAAGCAAACAATCTGGTGGTTTTCAGACAGAGATGCAGCCCAGGCTCCACTCTCTTAACAGACAAAATTGCCTTAGAATGAGTCAGGCCATAGGTCTATCATAGCTCAATATGCATGGGATATGGAGCCTGCTATTCTCCGGATATTGGACCAACTTGCATCACCTCCAATAAACATGGCCAATGGTCAGTGATGGTGGGTGTTGTGGTCTTACATTTGAAGGGCCAGAGGTTCACCCTAACTGGAAGTGACCTTCTGGAGTTTCAGAGAGACTCTTATCTACTCCTACCTGGAGATGCAAAGAATTGAAGTTGGGACTTTCTGCACATAAAACCTATTCTCTGCCATGAGCTATGACCCCAGCACAGTCACATTCAGTGTAAGTTAATCTGTGTTTTTTCTTTCCTTTTTAAAAAATGCTTCTAATTGGAACCCAGCAGTTGAATTATATTGGTGATGTGTCCTTAAAATGCCCCCACAAGGCAATTTAGCTTAACAAAAGGTTTCAAATAGTAAGAGTGCAATCCTAAACACATAAATTAAAGACAAAGCCCCATTGGTGTCTAAATAAACATGCGTGGGATTGGAACTCAGTGATCCTGAACAAATATTTATACCTATATAAATACATTTGTGTCTTCAGAAGGACTTTAAAGTATACATAGTAAGTGTACACAGACTGTAGTTCAAGAACAGGGGTGGGGGTGGGGAATTACATTAGAAAAGTTACGTTTGTCTTGATGAGTTGTGTTGGTGAGGGAGGGGGGTGGAGATGAAATCAACTCTATGTCAAGCAATGTATTTTTAATTCTATTTCTGCCATTTCAAATCTCAAAGTACAAAACTGAACAGATTGGAAATCATATCAGCAGGTTTACTTGGAAAGAGGCCAAACCAGGAATTAGACAACAGTGCAGGATTTGAAAGAGAGGATGGGTTTGTTGCTTAAATTTATGATTACTATCAGTATGGCAGAAAATGAAACTTTTGGCTCTAAACGAATAAGAGTATAGAAGAAATTAAATGGATACAGAGAGAACACAGGGAATCACAGATATATCATTTTACAAAATACAAATTGTTGGCCTTATAGCTACTCATCTTGTACTCATTCTGATAAAGCTATGAAGCAAATGGTCCTAGAATATCCAACTTGGAACAGATGTCAGTGCCCCCACATGGGGCATTGTCTTCTATTTCTGACTGTATCTCACTCAAAATACATTTTTTAAATCAATAGTATGAAGCATACAGACAACAATTATATATATATATATATATATATATATATATATCACATTATTGCCATTTCTCTGCTCCGAGGGAATAAAAATAAAATCCTTTCACCAAGACACCTGTGGAATTTCCAAAAAAAACAGAATATTGTTCTATCCTTTGCTGTTGTTCTGTCCATTGCTATAATCCATAATAGCTAACAGAATGTCTGTGTTTTAAAGACAGTGCACTGCCAAAAAAACTAGATGCATGGATAACAGAAGGGATTTAATTCTGGGGAGTATGTGAGCTTCCTGGGGACATCTAATTGGCCATTGCTTGAAGGTGGAGTCTAGGTTAGTTGGACTGCTTGTCTGCTCGTTTGCGGATGGGCCATAGCTCAGTAGTAGAACATCTGCCTTGCAAGCAGAAGGTCCAGGATTCAATCTCTGGCAAATCCAGGTAGGATTGGGAGAGAGATTCTTGCCTGAATCCCTAGAGACATGCTGTGGACAATACTGAGCTAGACAGACCAATGGTCTCATTCAGTATAAAACAGCTTCTTGTGTTCCTATGTTATTCAAAGTGTAGAGCTTTGGTAAAGGTTAAACACAAATCTCAAAAAAGTACTAGGACTGAGCCAAACTAGGGAAAGGGCACATTTCACAAACAACTTCATCCCCTGTGGAGTGCCCTCCCTTCTTTGATCAACTGGGGTGCTCAAAGGTGGGCAGAAGTGTTTACACACACACACACATACACACACACACACACACAGAGAGAGAGAGAGAGAGAGAGAGAGAGAGAGAGAGAGAGAGGACACCGACTGACTGACTGACTGACTGACTGACTGACTGACTGACTGACTTTGGTAAATGTCCTCCCAACCTTCAGGCTCTTTTGAAGACTCTGACAGGCCCAGGGCACTATGCTCATTTGAGGAGTCCCTCCTTGTCAATTTGTGACTGTATAATAAAATTCATTGCTGTTGTTGTTTTGGCTATGTGGTGCTGTCACAGACAGCAAGCAAAGCTGATTTAAGAAACATGTCAAATTCTTTACATTGTCTCCATTTGCCCTCAGGGACATCATCACCTTCCCAATTAGTTTCGGAGTCTACCAGTCCTATCCTAAAAAATGTTTAGTCCAAGTCCTTATGTGTTCAATTAACTCCAAGGATGTGTAGCAAGAATTGTATGTTGGTACAGAGTTCTGTTTATTGATTCTCTGCTTTGAAACTTACCATGTTACAACTTACCATCATTATTATTGGTAGAAAAAGAAGCCTCTGTCTTCTCCTTTTCAGCCTCCCATTTGTTTCATTATTTACTTTCAGTTCCTGTTGTCTGACTGTGTCATACTTCAACCTAGGTAAGAGGTTATAGTCAATTGAATACATAGTGGAGGGGTTGGACATTCTGTTGTGGCCACATTCCCCTGTGGTACACTGTTAGGGGCCATATGCCAGTGACATCTGGGGCCAAAGCTGATGGAACAGCAGAGCAAAGAAACAGCAACTTTTCTTTCTCCCTTTCTGACAACCTTCTCTCTCTCTCTCTCTCTCTCTCTCTCTCTCTCTCCCATCCCTCTCTGATTCCTCTTTCTCTCTTTCCACTGCCTCTTCCTTAGCACTCAGCTGGCTGAGTGTCATATCACTCTGGCTAAAGGTTTAAAATGATCACCTGCAGGGAGCTTTTTCCTCTCTTCCTTTCCCAACCACATCCTTTTTGGCCCCCTGTTCCCATTTTTCCTTCTCCCTCCTCTCCCTCTCCCCTTAGAGTCTCCTATCTGCATGAAATACATCCTTCAGGCAATATTTTCCCCACCCCGACTATGATGTATTTAGCAGAACAGGAAGAGGACACATCCCCATTCTGGAATAATGTTCCAATGGTATAAAATCAGCAGGGAACTTTATTTCAACACAGGCAGCCTGAACAACTTACTGGGTACAATCAGATTATCATTCTGTAGTATGTAATGACTACGATGTGGATTTTGACACAGTGCATAGAATATATGTTTGTCTCTTAAATGGACACTGTAAAGGTCCGCATGTTACCAGAATGCAATAAGGGACTATTAGTCCTTGCAGGTTAGCTCTGCTCTCACCCCAGGTTAGGAAGCACCACAGCCATGCCCTTGTCACAGCCACCATGCTATCTGCATGTTTACCCTATGCTGATGTGTGCTGATGAATGCACATGCAGCTCTATGTGAAGGGAAGAGTATGTGAGGGGAAGTCTTCCTCACATGGAGACTTATGCACATATTGATATAGAGTGGTAGCTCAGGTTACATACGCTTCAGGTTACATACACTTCAGGTTACAGACCCTGCTAACCCAGAAATAGTGCTTCAGGATAAGAACAGAAATCGTGCCCTGGCGGCGCAGCGGTAGCGGGAGGCCCCATTAGCTAAAGTGGTGTTTCAGGTTAAGAACAGTTTCAGGTTAAGTACGGACCTCCGGAACAAATTAAGTACTTAACCCGAGGTACCACTGTATGTACATATAATTCTTTCTCATGCTGGCCAAATGTGCAAACAACAGAAAAGCATGCCATGTACCATTGACATTTGAAGCATTAGATAATGCATTAAGCATGGTTAGCTGTTGATTCTACTTCACACAATGTAGAGATGTGTACACAATCACCTACTGGTACTTTCTCTCACACATAAATATCAAGCCAAACTGATACCCATATAGATAAGGTTGCTGCTTCCTTTCCCTCATTTTGGTATTTTTTAATTTTTATTTTGCATATCAACTGTTACTAATGAATGTCCTAGTTATTTATAGTCTAAGCATCTTATGAACAGGGAAAATAAATTAAGAACATAAGGAAAACCTGCTGCATCAGGCCTGGGACCCATCTAGTTTAGCATCCTGTTCTCACAGCGGCCAACCAGATGCCCATGGGAAGCAGATGAACAGGATCTGAGCACAGCAGCACTCTCTTCTCCTGTGGTTACAAATGTTATTCAGAAGCAGCCTGCCCTCAGCTCTCAAATTAATTCAAAGACATGCTGAAACATGCATAGAAATTACTAGGACAATATATGGTGCTATCACTTTCTAGACAAAACAAGAACTTTTGCGGCATTCTGGCTTAAGTTCATGGGCTGAGGGCTGCTGATTCTCAGCCATGAACTGATTCTGGGGGACCTTACAGGGCAGCATGAGAGGAAGTGGAGTGTGCTTCCATTGGAAGAATAAATTATGGTTAAGACTGGCTCTCCCCCTCTTCACCTGAGGGAGAAGAACAGAAGGGGAGGTCCTGTTGCCTAAGTGGAATGCTGTTTGCACAATCTTAGATGCAGCCCTCATTTCATTGCTTCCTTCATCTGCAAATATTAACTAAAATGTTCTTAATGTTTCATTCCATTCACTCTTAAGTGGCTAATAATAATAATAATAATAATAATAATAATAATAATAATAATAATAAATTTACTATTTATACCCCACCCATCTGGAAGAGAAGCTTCTGAGAAAAAAACTGTTGGAAAAACACACACTCACCCAGAATACTAAACAAAGTATCCCTCCCCCAATTTTGACACCTTTGAGAATTTTGTGAGGTCCTTTTCCTCAGCCCCAGTTAAAAAAATATCCTTGTGTTGTTGTATAATGCAAACTGATCTTTCTGCATTGAGAAGATCCACTAACCAAGTAATAATACAGCATGAAAACATCAGTAGAGTATTGTAGATTACAGTCCTTAAGTATTGTCATAGATTGACAGGGTTAAAATCCAGTGTATAATTCATTTGAAGTGTGCAACTATGCAAAGAAACCATCTGCATGCTTAGAAGTATATTCTTATGATGTTCATGTTTTATGTTACACAAAGTTCTGCCAACAATTCCTCCCTTTCCCACAATAAAAACCCCTCCCTTGTTCCCTCATCCAAATCATGTCTTAAACCCTTACTCCCCACAACATATAAAGGTATAATGAAAGGGGGAGGGGACAGAAAAGGGGGGAAATAGCCAAAAGGGAAAATCATGAAATGCACCTCTACTGCTTTCAGTCCTAACTCAAATTATTTTGCATATAATTCAATGAAATCATGCCAAGGCATCTGAAACTTACCTTCCTGTCATTTACTATAAAGTCTTTTTTCATGGGCCGCCTGAATCAGGAGATCAGGAGATCCACTGATGTTTGGTGAGGTGTGAGATTTCCAGTACTGGATGACTAGCTATCGGGATCGTGACAAACCATTGTAATGGCCCTTTTCTAGTTGTCATTTCATTGTGTGAAGGGCTGGGAGGAGTCATGTGACTTGGAGGTGTGGCTAAGTATACATCCTTAAGAACCTAAGTGTCCTTCTGAATCAGACTGAAAGCCCACATAGTCCTGCATCCTGGTCCACAGTGGTCAATCAAATGTCCATGTTAAGCCCACAGACAGGGCCTGAGTGAATTCTCATCCCTTGTAATTGCTACAGCTCAGTTGAATCCATGTTACCTCTCAGTGGGACAATGCTTGAAGGAGGCGAGGGTCACCACATGAAAGCGATTGCCAGTAGACTCAGGACTGGAAAAAAACAAAGTACTTCTTTACACAAGATGAAATTAAGTTACAGAACTCATTTTGTGGTGATGGTCACTAGCTGAGATAGATTTAAAAGGTGTTGAAGAAATTTATGAAAGGCAGGACAATACATGGTCACTAGCTATGGATGCTAATAAATGAAACCTGAATGTTCAGAGACTAGGTAATATACTCTCTGCTCTCTCTGTACTGGCTACTTCCCTATTAATATGGCAAAATTCTGATTTGTCCCCTTAGAATACAGGTCATTTCACCTTCCCAACTCTGATGGGCATTTTAATTCAGAAGCAGTATGTCAAGTGACACACATTATCTATTGAAAGGGTTGTGAGGTCTAACGGGCCATTGAACCAGGAGGCTATGCCTTCCCACTATCCACACATCCAACTGGCATGTGAAGGGGCTCTATGCTTCTACTGATGTACACAACATAAAGATACATAGTTCTGAGAAGGAACCTTAACTGGTAACTTACACACATTTTTATGTGTTTAGAACCCTTCCAGTTGGCTTCAAAAGCAGGCAGGGGACTGCAGCCACAAGGTGCTCTGGAGATGTGGGTCAGGGCTAGTCTGCTATACCTTCATGCATTGTTTCAGACCAATCCCCCTACTATTTTCAGTTATTAAGAAAATATTCCTGACATTATGGATAAGTGAGTGCATTCTGCTTGTACATAGGAGGAGTGCTGGTGGATCAAACTAGATTCTGTATCCATTATAAGAAATTGTATGAAGATTGTTGTTGTCGTCAACAATGTAGGCTTTTCATAAAACTCATCTCTAGTTCAGTAAAAGAAGACTCAGATTTACAGAGGAGTTATCAGACTCTCCAAGGTGCCTCTTTTATACAGTGGTACCTTGGGTTACATACGCTTCAGGTTACACACTCCACTAACCCAGAAATAGTGCTTCAGGTTAAGAACTTTGCTTCAGGATAAGAACAGAAATCGTCCTCCGGCGGTGTGGCAGCAGCAGGAGGCCCCATTAGCTAAAGTGGTGCTTCAGGTTAAGAACAGTTTCAGGTTAAGTACGGATCTCCAGAATGAATTAAGTACTTAACCTGAGGTACCACTGTATACCCAAGAGAGGGCAGTTGGATACAATATAGCTAGATACTAAATGGAGATGTTTTTGTGTTACCCTGATTGGCTCATTTTACAAAATAAAACTCCCACCTTGTTTATTTCTATGGAACTTTATGATTAGAGACATCATTGGTGAAGCTGAGTGCCAACGCACTATCTTTTGAAGACTTTTGCTTTATTGATTATGCAGAGCAGCAAAGTGACATAAATCCAATTACAACTTTTCTGTGTGTTCTTCTCTACTCTTCCCCTAAAGCTCTTTCTAAGCCCCTCAAGAGGCTTCAGTTCCAGGTAGTGTTAATTGGATCTTTCTGACAGCATGGTTATATTATTGTAATTACAGGAATCCTGATACGAAGTTTCAGCAGCTGTGTCTTAGTCAGATGAGCCACAAAGTTTGCTGTCCTAATATACCAAAGATGCCGTTTTTCTATGTTCCATTGCTTTTACAGCCAACTTGCACTTTAAGGTTAGCCCATACATTAGCACAGATGATTCTGGTAGTGTTAAGGGCATCTTTTGGCTTACATGAGGAGCAGGGGGTGACGTGCCCATTGACCTTTGGTGTAATGTTATGGATGGTCTTGTTTCCCTGTCACTGTGGCTCACCAGACTATCAATAGTTCAGATTGTAAGTGAAATCAAAACCAATAGGAGACTATAAATTCTCTTACAGAAGAACACTATGTAACAGTAAGAAGATATAACATGCCAGTTCTTAATCAGGAATTAACTGATTAAAATGGGGAAACCGCTAACCTAGAATTTTTTGGTGATATATATATATATATATTTCATTCATTATTCACTATTTATATTTCATTCATATGTTTTATGTACAACATGCTGGACTTTTATAAAAAATAAATAAATACAGGCATATGTTTGTGTGTTTGCACACACAAGGCATTTGCACACATCCTGAGGCATAACTAAGGAGTTTCTTTGATGTAAGTCAAGAGATAAGGCCTTTGAACCCAAAAAGCTGCCTCAGCCTAGCACAGAAGTAGAGTTGCTATATTTTGAAGAACAAGAAAGAGGACACTTTTGCCGGCTTCTCCTTTTAACTATGGATCACTATGATGACTCTACCCATGAAAAAGTGGATATGTCCTGGAAAAAGAGGACATATGGCAACCCTAAAAGATCTCTGGGGACTGATAAACCTGCATAAGGCAGAAATCACATGGTTTGACCCTGAGTGCACTATTTTTCTTTCAGAAATAGCTAGTGCAGGAGTCTGACCTGCCTATTTGATCATGTCCCCATGCTGTCTATTTCTAGAATTAAAAATTGTGCACTCCTTGCAATTACTGTTACATGTAGTTTGGCCCTAACAAAATAGGGTGGCCTTGCAGGGTCTACCCACAGCTGTGGCAGACCTCGCTGGACCTTCTGGAAACTGTGGCAGGCCCCTGAAGGCCCTCTGAAGCCTGCAGCAGGCAGGTCTACCCGCAGTCAGGGCAGGCGTCGTGGCGGCCCAGTGGGCCTTCTGGAGGCCCTGGTGGGTCACAGCAGGTCCTCCAGAGGCTGCAGCAAGTCTTGTTGGGCCTCTTCCCCCTGTGTGACATCACACATGATCACAGGTGGGCATGGTGCTATTCAGCTCATGTCCAGATTGCAGGCTTCTGATTGAAAACATTTGATTGGCCACTGTAAGAAGATGATGCTGGACTGGATTGGCATTGACCTGATCTGGCAATCTCTTCTTAGGTTCCTACAGATTCACCTGTCCCTAAAAGCAAGGGTCTTAGTCCAGCACTGAGGAAAGGGATGGAAGGTAAATTGGACCATCATGGGACCATCATAAATCTACGTGGCAGGATTGGTTTTTGAGATTTCTTTTAACGGTTGAAATCGCTTTAGCATAATTTGGTGTTCTGCTCCCCACAATTTGTTAATGGATTTCTCTGCCACCCAGGTTTTAAAAGCCTCTTCCTACTATCTAAAGGATGTCGTAAAACCTTGTGGCCAAAGGTCGAAATGTAAGTGCATGAATGCAAAATGACTTCTTAAAAACAGCTAATAGGAAGAAATGAGCTAAGCCTAATGAGAGCAAAGCAGTTTAGCTATCACATATTTAAGCAAAGGTTCGTGCAACATTATGAAAATGCTTTTAGCATCTGCATGATGCTTCTAAGCATTATACCCTTGTTGATTCTAAACGAGTTTAGCTCTTCCACAAGGCCAGTTTTCTTAGTGGCACTCCCCATGCTGTCCTCAAAAATATTGTTTAATTAATAACCCTATTTCTCTTCCTGTCCAGGTTAATAGCTTTCCATTACATAGGTAATCTAAAATGCTCATCCTATTGTTTGCTTTTGTGATGCTGGGATCTGTTTTCAACATATGTGAATCACTTTGTAGTGCTTCAATGTAATTTAATAGAATAAGATTTTGATTCAATAGGTAAAGGTAAAGGGACCCCTGACCATTAGGTCCAGTCGTGACCGACTCTGGGGTTGTGGCGCTCATCTCGCTTTACTGGCCGAGGGAGCCACTGTACAGCTTCTGGGTCATGTGGCCAGCATGACTAAGCCGCTTCTGGCGAACCAGAGCAGCGCACAGAAACACCGTTTACCTTCCTGCCAGAGCGGTACCTATTTATCTTCTTGCACTTTGAGGTGCTTTCGAACTGCTAGGTTGGCAGGAGCTGGGATCGAGCAACAGGAGCTCACCCCATCATGGGGATTGGAACTGCTGACCTTCTGATCGGCAAGTCCTCTGTGGTTTAACCCACAGGACCACCAGTTCCTTTATAAATACAGGACTTTGGCAGGTAGATCTTTCCTAGTAGTCCCAACCCATTTAATCCCATTAGGTTTATGGTGAGGAGTGCAACCCAAAACTCAAACCATGCTCGCCCCTTGAAAACCACCCCTGCCCCTTAAACTCCTTCCGCTACTGACAATCTCAGATTAGGTAAGGCCTCAGGTCCCATAGCTATAATGTATAGGACTGACTCTTCCATTAGGAAAAATGAAGCATAGCTACCTCAGCTGACAGATGACTGCAAGGACAGCATTCTGCAAGGGATGACTACAAGGACAGAGCTCAGTGGGCCACATGACCTGCCCTGTGCCCCCTAACCTTGCTGCACTAAGTTTTGATGGAGGGTAGCCAATATTGGAAGCAGCATTGGCTACAGGACAGCATCCTCCATGCTGGCTTCTGTACATGGAAAATCGGGTAGGAATATCATTGCCCCTTGCCTCAGGCAGAAAAATGTGTTGGCTGTTTCTGGGTTTCTGAGGAGCCTTTTGTCAACAGCACAACTTAGAGGGAACTTACAACACAATCCTAGACATGTCTTCTCAAAATCTGGTGGGTCTTCCTCCCAGATAAGTGGGGTTAGGATTGAATCTTTAAGCTGCTACCCTATATGTACCATACTTGTTTTGAAGTAAGTCCCATTGAACTCATTGTGCTTATATCTTAGTAGACATGCATGCAACATTGCACTGTCAGAGCTAAGAACTTAAGAAACATAACTTAGAGGTCAACAGAAAAGGAACATATCAAAAGAATCCACCAGAATAAATAGAAGGAGCCATCCATTCCCAGAAGGAACCTTCTGGATCCCACCCTCTAAGAGCAATTCAAGGAAATAAAACAGTACTCTCAGCTAGAAATGGATATTTTATGTGTTTAAGAAATAAACAAGGCTCCATTATGCAATTTAATAACAAATTTGTCCTTGATGCTTTCTGTACAGTGACTTTTCTAATAATTTGGTCCAGCTACTTCATTAAAGTAAAGCCTTACACTAGATGAAATAGCTGATAGCTAACGGCTTATTAGGGAAGGATTTAGAGGTAATTTCTTAGATGAGGTTCCTAGTAGAACTGATCTCAATGATCAGTTTATAAAACAAGGCTGGTATCTAAAGCTTAATGAGTCTGGGCCTGTGAGGATTCTATCCCTGAACCAGTTTTCAAATCCTAGTGTTTATCCCTGGATAAAGGTGAAGTAGGATATTAATGCATTACATAGCTATCTCCTGCTAAGGAAAGTGATCACCTAAAACTGCCAGCACCTTTCTTAAACACTGTTTATTTTTATCCTGTAGGAATATAGAGAAGTATGAAATAGATTCTGACTACAGGTCAACACAGCTATACTTATCTTGACAGGTTGCTGTCATAGCCAAGACACCAGAGCCAGTTTCATTCAGAACTTAATTCAGAACTGAAAGCCGCCATTGTCAGTCCCTGAAACTATTTAGAAGGTTGATTCAGACACACATGTAAGTTTCTTGAGGACTTGAAGCTGAACATTTGCACAACTTTTATGGAAACAATGTTAATGTTGTGTTAATGGGTGACATCTGTCCACAAAATGTGTGATAGGCATTTCATCCAAGGGACTCATGTGCTTGATTGGCACAGTTATTAGAACAGTCTACTAACTCCATTTTGTACGCAGGCTGAGACCGTACCATCAGATGTCGAGGAAATAAACAACTACCTGACTTTTAGAAAACATCTGAAGCAGCCCTGTTTAGGGAAGTTTTTAATGTTTGATGTTTTACCATGTTTTTAATATTCTGTTGGGAGCCACCCAGAGTGACTGGGGAGACGTGGCCAGATGGGCGGGGTATAAGTAGTAGTAGTAGTAGTTATTATTATTATTTCCATATCTGAGTGGTTTCATCTACTTGATAACCAAAGCCTAGCCAGGTTTTCCGTGCTCTAATAAACTGACTGGGGTTGATGGGAGTTCAAGATATCTGGAGTCTGTCAGGTTGGAGAAGTCTGATCTAGAACTTCACTGGTTGTCACTATGTTTCCGAGAACTGTACAGACCTTCAAAGTCATAAACAGCTTGGGTTCCTTGTATCTAATGTGACATGAAGACTGGCAACATCCATGCCACCCTGTGGGATGAATGCAGTGCCTGGAGACAGACAGACAGACAGACAGACAGACAGACAGACAGACATAGGTCATCCATAGCAGTGACCAGAGGAGGAATGACTGCTGGGAGGAGTACAGAGAAAAGAAACATCTGCAGCAGCACAACCAGACACCTTCATCTGCCCCAGCTACAACAAAACATGTTTCTACTGTATCGGTCTCTACAGCTACATCAGGCACAACAACTTTCAAACAAATGGACTTCATCCCCAAAGGGGCACTCCTCAATTGTCTTCTGAAACAGACAGATTCTAAAAAACAACCTCTGTCGAGTTCTTGCCTGGGTGTTAAGGTTGCTGGTGGTCTTCTTCAGATTCCCTGGCCAATGGTATGGAAACCAATGAGAAGATGTTTTCAGCTGTGGTGCCCTGTTGGTGATAGGCCCACTAAAAGCTCACTTTCTGATCTTTTAGATATCAGACAACTATCTGCCTATTTCCTAGGGTTTTTAGGTTTCCTAGATTTTAGTCTGCTATTTCAATTTGTGATTTGTTTAATTTGTGTTTTGATGCTTTATAAAGGTGAAAATTGCCAAATTAGTAAAAATAATGTGACATGCCACTACATGCCCACTATGGAATAAGCAGTTGTCCTCTTCATAATATGAACTTAATTTGTATTAGAACTTACTTTAGGACAGTGCATGAAATATGGATAAACCATACAGAATATGCATTGATTGTCATTCCTTGCACCTAGGGAACAAGGAATCTGTTATGTTGAAAATCTATGAATGAAGGACGGTATACAATTTTAATAAGTAATAAAAATCAATAAGAGCTTAGTTTCTTCAGGTTGTCATGTTATTCTTTGATCTAGGGAACAGGACAACTGTTCCTGTGCAGAGCTGTTTTATTGTCATGTTAAGGCAGTGACTATAATTGTACTAACTTTGGGAAAACCACACTTTCCATAGTGCGCTAGACTTTGCAACCAGTGTGCCAGCAAACCAGGGTGATGGAGGTAGAGAGAGGAAAGGGAGATGGTCAGTGCACTGCCAGTGGGACATCTTGACTGGTAAGCAAAAGGGAAAGGGAGTATATTTGGATTTATCAGGGCAGCTCTTCAGGGCTTCCCCGAGTTTGCGCACCTGTGTTTCTTGGAAAAAAGCACTGGGTTTTATGAACTTCCCAAAAGCTCATATTTGAGCCTGGCTCAGGAAACCTTGGGTAAGTTATGAAGGAAAAACCAACCAGCAGGCAACTGCTTATGCAACTGGATTCTATGATGTGTGTGTGTGTGTTGTGGGGAGTGCCTTTCCTTTATCCGGGTATCTACCACTAATCTTACTCTATCTCATATGTCAACATAGGTGAAATTGCTCAGCCTGCACTTTGTACATAAACACACTCTTGTTTTAGGACTCATTCCCCAAAGGATTGCGACCAGCTAAAATGAATGATAAAGAGTAAAAGAAGTATTGAACAGCTGTCTTGTTCCCTGGGCATTTTGTATCCTGTGAGCTGAAGAGAGAAAAAAGGTCTGGAAGGAATATATAGTACGTGTCCAGGGTTGCTTGGAAGATGAAGAAGAGGGAAAAAAAAGGATAAATCACTTTGTAAACTAAGGCTGTAATCTAATCCACATTTATTTGGGACTATAGAACTTCTTTGGAATTATGGCTGAATAAATTAGTATAAGGATTTGTGTAATGCAGTGTTAAAAGTTGAACAGCAAAAACAAAACATCTGGAATACAATCAGGAATGTTGTCCTAGCTTTCAATGGCTTTCAGTTCACTATGTGAAGCACCTCTGTTGACAGTATTGTTTTAAGTGATATGAAAGATATGTATGATGTTTGTACTATAATGATAGTTACACACAACTCAGCCATTACTAGATATTGCAGCCATCAAGTAAGAATAATAAATATGTGATCTCCTCCACAGATGCCCCTGGTAACTCATATGCATTTATTTATTTATTTATTTTTGCTGCAGTTAATTCTATTTAGCTTCAGCCTGAAATTGCAAAGTTGCTAAGTAGATAATATGCAATCTCTAGAAGTAATGAGATGCTCATTCAGCCTTTTATTTATCAAACAGTCAGAGGGCATACATTTCATTTAGATAAGCACACATGTAAATAGCACAGTATGCTTTCTTATATGAGGCACTTTAGGAGACGATACTTGTCTGAACAGTGAGATGCAAATTTGGGTTACCCTGGGAGTAGAATAAACTAACCTAAAATAGTAATGTATGTTACTTTTAATGGGGTGTAGTCTAAATAGGACTAACGTTGGATGCAAGCCATATAAATAACAAACAAAAACTGTACAGGGACAAATATTAAATGTACGGTACAATCCTAGACTAATTTCCTATGAAGTAAGTCCCACAGTGTTCAAAGTGAGTCTATTTAAGACTGCAGTCTTAAATAAGAACATTTGATGTTTAGATCAGGGAGAAAGCATCTGACTTCCACATGCCAAAATCATGGCCTGTACATTAAAGCACCGGCTAGTGCTTGTTTGTTCTAGCATATACCCTTTTCTGAATTACTGTATCATTATGCCAGTTTGTTAGCTCAAGGCCAAAGAGGTCTAACTGTATTAATGCAGACATCTGTTGCCCTGTTGTGCGCTCATTTTATCTGTCAGGTTGCATATTGTTTTTAAAGACACTGTCTTTCTTTGAAAGTTTGGATGGCTTCAGCTTGCACAGTTGTCACCTCCGAACAAATTCTACAGCTCAGTTCTTGTCAGATATTCCAGTTGTCACTTGCCAAGTTACATTTGGGAAGTGCTGAGCCTTCCTGAGAAACTCTTCCTCCCCACATATACCCTTGAAATTTCTCAGATATTTCTTCTTAGTAAAAAAATTTGAAGCTTGCCTTGAAATTTCCTTTCAGCAGGAATACATTGGCCACTCTCTTTCATGTCAGCCAGTTGGTCTGTGGTTCTAGGCGCCTTGGTGCCAGTCCTTACATTAGGTAGAGTGAAGTGGCTACTTCAGGTGTCAGATGCTGTGGGCGAGACGTCG
The DNA here is from genome assembly GCF_964106915.1 of Podarcis gaigeae. NCBI lineage: Eukaryota > Metazoa > Chordata > Lepidosauria > Squamata > Lacertidae > Podarcis > Podarcis gaigeae. Next base: position 59,696,649 of record NC_139677.1, on the reverse strand, counting down.
GGGCAAGATGTTGGAGGAAAGAGCTGTGTGCAGCACACAACATGCACTACACCTTCAGAGCTAGCCTACTGCACCTAAATGTGATAGAAAATGATGTTCCAGCATCACCAGTGTTGAAGTAAGATTCTGCTGTGGGCTTAGCTTTTGTAAATGGGATTTATGTGGTAGCTGGCACTCTTTTCCTTCAGCTCAGGCAACAAAGTGTCTTAGGCCACTATTCCAGGCACAATTACAAATCAGAGTAATGTAGTTTAGGGTTACCAGACATCCCCATTTCCTGGGGACAGTCCCTGGATTTCCAAATCTGTCCCCGGACAAATTCCATCCCCGGATTTCATTAAATGTCTGCAGGAAATGTGACACCCTGATCTCCTGGAGTAATGTGCAGCTGGAGGGCTGGGAAGATAGTTTTTGCGCAGGCAGAGGCAGAGGTGGGTGGGTGGGTGGGATCGAAGAGTGTGAAAGAAGGGCTTTGCACCTTGCCCCGCAGAGAAACCGTGCACCTGGCGCCCCTCCTGGTCAATGGCGCGCCACCCGCCTATGACTCATGAGCCTTCCCCAATCTTCTGCCCCTTTCCCCTTCATTTTGAGAGATCATGGGTGGGCGGCTGTTGCCCAGGAGGGGTGCAAGGCATGTGGTTTCTCTGCTGGGCAAGGTGCAAAGCTCTTCTTTCGCACCCTGTGAAACTCTCAAAATGAAGAGAGCAGGGGGAAGGGGGAAGGGGGAAGGGGGAAGGGGGAAGGGGGAAGGGGGAGGCTGAGGAGTCACGGGCACCTTGCCTGGCAGAAAACTGCACACCTTGCACCCTTCCTGGGCAACAGTGCACCAACCGCCCATGACTCCCAAGCCTCCCCCAATATCCTGCCCCCTTCCCCCTTCATTTTGAGAGTTTCACAGGCTGCAAAAGAAGAGCTTTGCCTCTTGCCCAGCAGAGAAACTGAGCTCCTTGCGCCACTTCTGGGAAACGGCCGCCCACCTGAAACTCCCAAGCCTCCCCCGCTCTGTCAAAAAGAAGGGGGCAGGAGATTGGGGAAGGCTCGGGAGTCACGGGTGGGTGGCGCGCTGTTGTCCGGGGGGGGGGGGGCAAGACGTGTGGTTTCTCTGCCAGGCAAGGTGCAAAGCCCTTCTTTCACACTCTTTGATTCCCCCCCCACACACCTTTGCCTGTGCAAAAACTATCTTCCCACAATGCACTCTACTGAAATATAGGGTTTGCTGCCTCCCCCAATCTGTCAAAATAAAGGGGAAAGGGGGCAGGAGACCAGGAGAGGCTCGGGATTCATGTGTGGGTGGCGCGCAGTTGCCCAGGAGGGGTGCAAACTCTGCAGTTTCTCTACTGGGCAAGGCATGGAGGGGTGAGATGACTTTGATCCCCTCGACCAACTGGAGTGGCAGCAGATCCGGCGCAGAGCCAGGCAGCTGGGCGTGAGAGACAGTGTGAACGAGAGCGTGTCCCTGATGGCAGGGAACTGCAGAAGTCAAATTGGAGCAAGGAAGGCTTATGTTCTTTTAAATTGAGGCTGCTTGAGTTGAGGTACCTCCTTGCAGTGGGTTGGCCTAGATGCACCTCAGAGGTCCTTTCCAAATCTGTGATTCTGTGATCATCCCACAGTTGCATTCTCAAACTCTGCTTCCAAGTCCACCCCCCAGGTTTCTCTCCTCCTCCGGCAAAACAGCTGATGTATAGATGTAATTAGGGATAATAAAGCTTGTAATTTATTTATTTTTTAAGTGTCCCCGGATTAATTGAAAAAAAATCTGGTAACCATAATGTCGTTGCAATCAGTGGTGAATTTCTGATTCATGAGGCTATTCATTGATCTAGCTAAACATGACTATGTCTGAAAATATGACAGAGCTAAATGCATAAGAATGAACTAGGTAACAACATGGGTTATGTTTGTTTTCTGCTACTTGATTAAAAACTTCTCTGCATCAAAAAAAGGAACTTTACTTAAATAGAATGAATGAAAATTTAAAAAAAATAAGCATAAATGTTATATATTCTTGAGATATTGGAAAGTGCCACACTTACTAGTCTCAGTGTCACTTTGCAGTGACCCTTCAAAGTTGTTGCAAAGAAAGCACCAATATCTGACAATAGGCAAACATCCTGGGATGTCGCACATAACCAGAAAGAGGACATAGTCTCTTGGGAACAAGTACTGCAATTCTGGAAAGCTTGTATAAAGATTAAAGGGCACAGAAGCTTTCTGAGAGAATGGTTTATGCCCCCACTTTGGGGGAAATGTCTCTATGGCCATAAAAATACATACAACACATCCTGCCCTGCTGTCTCTTGGAAGACAGCATTTTGCAGTGGAGAGGAGTGGAACAAGGAAGACCAGAAGCTTCAGTTCACAAAAGCAACAAGTAAACTAAAAAAACTATTTCATCCAAGCTCTAGCCCTTAGGCACTTGTGAGCACATCACAGGAATCATGTCCCCACCTCAGTGAGTGAAAATTAGCTGTACATTTCCTCTGGTAGAATGAGATCCCTTCAAATATGAAACCAATCATAACATTCTGTTCCGTTGGGTTATATCCAGCCACCTGGTGGCACTGTTGATTAAATTTGGGGAGGCAAAAATACACACATCCCCCATTGCTCACAAAAGGGATATGTGCATAGCTCCTCTGAATTAAATTGGTCCCATGACTGCCTTTGAATCCTGTTGCTGCTCTTTCTTGGGGGATAATGAGAAAGTCTGAGTGCAAAGAGAGATGCTGCGGGTTACTTCAGAAGCATGTATTTAGCTCCAAAGTCAGACGCTGAAAACAAAAGCACACCATGGCAACTTAAAGATGCATGTACACTACAAAAGACATGTAAATATTGGTGGGACTAAGATTTTTCCAGGACAAGAGGCATATGAAGAAGAACACTTGTCAAAAAATGAGGGTGTTTCTGCCCCCTCCTCCAGAGATCAACAAAGCAGGCTGACTTACTGAAGAGACTTATGAGTTTGCTGTTTTAGTAGATTTAACAGGTCATATAGCCCTGAGGGAGAAAAATACCTAGCTTTCTCCATTGGCTCCATATAATGAGGTATCATGAGCCTTTCACTGCCATTTTCAGGTGGATTTTTTTTACACTCAGGTGTAGCACATGCTTTCTTTGACTTTATTATGGGCTCTGCAAAGAAATATTTCAGGCACACTGAAGATATGACATCCTCTCTCCAAGATGAAAATAACAGATAAACCTTTAAGCATCCAACAGCAGAGTTTTTAAAATATACATGAGGGAACTCAAGCACTGGAAAAAAATCTGGACGATGGTATCTAGCTTCAAGGGAACACCATCACTTTGCACTCATTTTGGATGTTCTTTGTAGCCCTAAAAGGCAGATTCAGAAGAATTGCTTTGCATAGCCTGTCTCTTCTGTGCACATCATCAACTGGATCTGTACTTGTGTGACAGAACACAGGAGGGTTTCGATAAAACAGTCACAGCAGGCAAGAGTTGAGGACAACGTATGCATATGCACACAGTGTGACTTGAAAGCCTACCTTAAAATTTTGTTTTGCCTAAGGCCAGGAATTTTTGTTGGACATTAGCAACAGCAAAAGCTTTGTGGCATTCATTGTTGAATTGTCACTGATCACGAGCTAACAATTACTTAGCTTTTTCACTTTGTCTAAAAATATATTTTTCACATCTTTTGGGTGAGATCAGTAAGAAGTATCTAACAGTAAAGTGAGAAAAGAGGATGTCCTCAGTGTCCCTACTTAAGTAATCCAGATAAAACCTCATGGTGACAAGTTGCCCCCTAGTTGTTTCTTGTGCCCTCACTTTTACCACCCCCTGGGGATTGGGATGCTTCCACAAAGTGATCCTTGAGTCCTCCAAGAGGCATCCTAGCCCCCTCTTGTTAAGCCTTGCCTTCTCCCTTTTCTGGGCTCTTTGCTCACAATGCAGTGCCCTTAACAGCTACCAAAGGAAAGTAACAAACTGACACACCCAGAGCGCATCTGTGTGTAGTGTGTCTGATGTTAAGATTGTGATGAATGAAGCCAGCAGTTTCAGTCTGTTGGTGGGATTCAGCCTTGTCCTAACGGGCTCAGGAGAGGGTATGCTTCACATCAATTAATAGCTGTTATCTCATGGCACTGGCATTTAACCACTTTTTTATTCCTTTGTTTTATGCAAGCCAAACTTGTAGATGCCATCAAATTCACTCAAGACAGGCACCAATTTTCTATGTTTATCAGGGACAGAGCAGTTATAACAAATGTCTCTTTGAAAATGCACAGTAACTCTCTATACAAGAATGAATACATACATACATACATACATACATACATACATACATAGTGTGTGTGTGTGTGTGTGTGTGTGTGTGTGTGTGTGTGTCATATTATTGATTTTTCAGCAGATCCAGGCAGCAGTTTTCTCACAGTCTTGACTGGGTGCTTTAATGCACAACTAGAAACATGAGAACTGTAGCTGTGGCTGCCAGAGAATATGAATGATGCTGTAGTATAGCAGCTGTTCGATGCTTCAACTAGGCAAACCTTTGCTCCACAGATCACAGTTCTCTTGCCCTTCCACTCCCTTCATGCCAACAGCTCACAACCACTTCAGGGCCTTCTTCCTTTTGCTCTTTCACTTCAGAGCGGGCATCGACTTGCTTCCGTTTATAATTGGTGTCTACAGTTTTTTTGTTCCAGACCTTGTGCACAAATCAAAGCGGAAAGCTGGAAATATACAATCAAAGACAACTGCATCACCTTGTTTACTTGTTGTGAATCTTCAGACTGATTTTCATTTCAAAGTAAAACCAGCAGTGGGCTACATAATTATTGAAGCCGTTTCCTCTGTTTGGCACGAATGCACACCAGTTTGCGCCATCTAGCATTGCAGTTTTAACCCAACCCATGCTTTGCATTTATAATCTTGGCTGCCTTGCATTGGCTTCATATTTGCTTTCCCTCCCAGCATATCTCCCCCATGGTGTGGAAAAGAAGACAATCCACATCACCTGCTCATTGGAGCAGACTGTATGGGAGAGACACTTGCTGCCAACTGAAGCTGGAAAAGACATGAGGCAGCTTGATTCAGTTACCTCTCCTCATTACTTGAGTTTTTGAACAACATTTCAGGGCTTGTTTCAGTTTTTGGTCTCTCCTCCCCTGTCCTGTAGTGGCTACCAGACCAGACTCACCTGCAGAAAAGATATTGAAGCAATTTCCCTCATTTTGCTTGTTCCTATGTTTCAGGTCATTACTCTTTGTAATATAAGAGGTGGCTTGGGGGAAAGGGGATGACATTCAAAAGAACTCTGAGTGTGTAAGATGCAACTATCCCTTCCCTGCAGACAATAGTAGTGAAAACAAGAAACCTTTTTCTATAGGCCAACTTTATAGGGACAATTTGCCAGATACTGTCTATAATGAAATCTGGGGTTTCTAATATGCATGCTACCCTGACTCTTTCTTGTATGCTAATCCCAGGCATATGAAGATTGGTCATGACTGTTCATTAATAAAAGATGACCTTGCACATTTGTCACAGGTTATGACGTCACATTTCTGAGGGTGGCGCATAGCATAGAGCTGAGTCCCAGCACCTCCCATTTAGAAACAGGGAAATGTTTTTTGACCCATTTGTTTCTATCTGCATTTGTTTTTTTAATAGAGGGTGCATTCACTTTTCATTTTAATTCATTTTTTAATTTCATTCTTATTCATATTATTTCTATCCCACTTTTCCTTCAGGGAGCTCAAGGTGGCATACAAGTCCCCCTCCCCCGCCTCCTCCCTCTCCATTTTACCCTCAACAAAACTGTGAGGCAGGTTAGGCTGAGAAATGGTCCAATGCTCCAAGGTCACCCAGTGAACTTTCTGGCCGAGTGGGGATTTGAACTCCAGTTTCTAAGGTCCTAGCCTGACACTTTAACCACTACACAACGCAAAAAATGGGGGAAGTTTTGCTTCAACAAGGACTTCAACTGTATGGCTTTACAAAAGCCTCCTCATTCAGAAATAGATTTCTATGTTTTTATAAATTCTCAGAACCATATTTGCTTTGAGATTGTAGCCAACTCATACCAACCCAAGGGAAAAGCAGCTTGCCAGCTGCATATTCCCCAAAACACAAACTGTTTCTCATAGCTGTACAAGATTTCTTCTATGTGAACTGTTGATTGGTTTTTCACTCCAGCATCCTTGACTCCCCCTGCCCAGTTTGAAAATAAGACCGTTAATATTAAGGTGCTGCTGGCTCTCTTTTTAAATGGATTTTTCTAACAGAATCTAGAGATGTGCAAGTTCTTTCCCCCCCCCCCCAACCAAGTGTGGTAATTCCCCTTAACTACCATCATTATTTAATAGTTGTTTGCTTATTTATTTATTAAAAAAATTAATGCCCTGCCTTTTCATGCTACCTGCAAAAATGAAATGAAACAATAATGCAACAAAACTAAATAAGACCACAAAGCAACACTAAAACAAGTAACAAAACAGTGGCAGGGGTGAGGGTGAGGGTGAGGGTGGAAGCCGAGACAGCAGTGAAATATACCAGCCATTAAAAACTAGGAAGAATAACATTGCTTTAACCTGACATCTGAAAGTGGACAGGTTAGATGCTAAACAAGTAGCTCTAGAAAGGGTACTTTAAAATTATGCTTAGGGACTTCTGATAGAGAAAATAACATGGAAAATGTATTATTTTGAAGAAAATGCTTTTCAGAAATGTTTATATCAGCAGAAATCCACAGTAAAATGTTGGTAAATTTTCATTCAGACTTTTAAAACAAAACAAAAAAATCACAAATTGATGTGGAAAGCTAAATTAAAGACTGGGAAAATGAGAGATTTGACCATCCCTATGTGCAACACAGTGTGTGTCAGAGTCTAGCCGTTTAAGATTATGTAGCTCAGACCCAGCCCTCTTATTCAAGAAAGACTGTAATAAAGAAGGGCAGAGAGACTGTGGTCTTAGTGTCATTGTTTGGCCTCTAAGTTCAGAGACTGGCTGCTCCCTTCAACAATAGCTGGGATCTCTGGACAGTCTACACAGACATCTCCACTTTGACTGCAATGTAATCATGTGTGACACGACAGTGACACCCTCCAATTATCCTCATAAACCTAACATATACTTGTGAGCAAGCCCTGTTTGAAAATATGTGGTTATTTTCTCTTCTCGTGTTTTTCTACTTGGAAAAAAAATGCTATTGTACTACTCAGAATTTCTGAGGCCGTTTTAGCTGGGGTTTCCAGAGGCTTCACCCAGCTTTAATATAAAATTTAAGCGTTTTAAGATTAACAATGAAACTAGAAGCAGAGTCTCCATAGTGCTTCAGGTAGAAAGCCAGGAATGGCTATAGTACAGAGACAATGCAAATACTTTGCTTGCAGAAAATGCTATTGTTAGCCCCTGGTATCTCCAGAAATAGTTGGAAGAAATTCATGTCTGAAACCCTGGAGAGCTTACATGATGTGGTAATGTCAGTGTAGACCAGATCTGCCCTGAAAAAAGCCCTTGGGGGGGGGGCAGTGATGTTTCAAATCACCTGGCGCGCCGTTCTTGAAAAAAGTGCTTTTGGGCAGGCTGTAATCTTGCATGGGCCAGTGACTCACACAGGAGTACAGCCCTGGAAGATGTCCCGGCTGGGGGCTGCTTCATATCAGAAGGCAGGCAGAAACCAGGATAGAGGATATAGACATCTGCCTTAAATCCTTATGCATAAAAAGGAACATTACATTTTGGCTAGGTGACACTTCCCACTTAGGTACCATTCAGAGTGACTGGTGGTGCTCAGTACTTGCAGCTGAGGGCTAGAGGACCCAGAGATGGAACAGGAATCACCCTGCCTCATCTACCTGGAGCTGTGGGGCCCCGGGGTGGTGATGATGGGAAGACTGCAGAAGAGGGAAGGCAATACAGCTCTACCCTATTCCAGGCTCTGCTTGAGAGCTTCAAAGCTACTTCCCCTCCCCCACCACACACAATTCATTTCCCCCTGCAGATATATTTGTAATTAATAAAGTGGCCAATAGTTAAACCCAGCTTTTGGTGTCAGACTCTATTCATTGCTCAGGATTCAAGTGCCCCCAACTTGTAATTGCAATAAAGCTCTCTTTGATTTCTGCAACAGCAATACTTGGCCTGGGTTTGATCTCTCATTGTTTCTTGCTGGCAGCTTTGACAGGAAGTGGCTTGGCACTTCATGCTGCAGAATGACATAACAGCTCTGGAAATCTTGAGTTTGACAGATCTGACCTAGAATTTGGGCAGAATTAAATCCTAAATGACATTAAGTAAACTAAGTTCAGATCATTTTGTTGCTGCAGATCATTCCACAATCCCAGCACTAAGCGTTTTGTGCATGTGCAAAGTTCCAACCGAGGAAGCTTAAAGTTTGATTGAAGGGCAAAATTTTACTGAAGGGCAAAATTTACACTTTTCATTTTATAGTTGCTTAAGTATCTTGCAAAGCACAGCCAAGAATCGTTTTATTGAAATGGCTGGGTTATTACAGAAGACACCCTCTCATTCCCAGCCTAAAGGTTCCATTTTTAGTACTCCTGGGCTCACTAAGTGCAGAAGACCTCCTGCAAGACACTCCTGAGCATTGTCAGTTTTCAATTATTTCAGAGGGCATTGAAGACATTCAGTGTACTTGGAGATCAAGGCCTTTGTTGCTCCCTAAATGCTTCCATTTAGGCTTGCAAGACATAAAACTGCTCAAAATTGCTGCCTAGTCCCTGGCAAAGAGAAATTGCCTTGGTGCAGCTAAAGACATTCCAGAAAAGATCATGGTGACCCAATCTGATTTCAAGCAGCAATGTTTTATATTTCCCCCACTTTCTGGCTCTCTTTACCTTTAAGTGTTTATGATGAGCTCTCATAAGCACTCAGTCCAGGCGGATAAACAAATGACCAGACTTCAGTGAACTACTTCCAGGTATGAACAAAGTGCTCCCTTGGCCCCATATTGACACAATATGACATTCAGGAGAGATAGGAAAGCAGTCCCAAACATTTTTCAAAATACAGTGGTACCTCGGGTTACAGATGCTTCAGGTTACCGACTCCACTAACCCAGAAATAGTACCTCGGGTTAATAACTTTGCTTCAGGATGAGAACAGAAATTGCGCAGCGGTGGCATTAATATTGGTTGCATTGAAGTGTTAACCTCTAGCAAATTCCATCAGTTCAATATCTGCAAGCGTAAAAACAGAGTACAGTGGTACCTCGGGTTACAGACGCTTCAGGTTACAGACTCCACTAACCCAGAAATAGTACCTCAGGTTAAGAACTTTGCTTCAGGATGAGAACAGGATGAGAACAGAGGCGGAGCCGTGGCGGAGGCACGGAGGCAGCAGGAGGCCCCATTGACTAAAGTGGTACCTCAGGTTAAGAAGAGTTTCAGGTTAAGAACGGACCTCCAGAACAAATTATGTTCTTAACCCGAGGTACCAATGTATACTTTATTCAGCATAGTTCTAAGGATATTGTTCCACCAGCAGAAGCATCTCTGCTTGCTGAATGGTACAGTCTCTCCTCTGCTCCCCGTGCTCTTTGGAGTGTTCTCTTGACTCTCTGGAGCAGATCTGGGGAAAGAGGGCAATCTCATTAACCTAGCTGGGATCTGCTGGCCTACATTCATTTAATATAGCTTCAAGTCTGGGCAGGAATCAACCCTAATAGCACTTTTTGAATTTTAAGGAAGTGCTGTGGGCATCACATTGGATGCTGTGAGGGCATGGCTAGTTACCAAATGACATAAAGGTAAAAGTCAGATCTAATAAATAATAAAATATCATCAAGAATTTCTGCATGGAATGCTCCTCAAAGCACCATCAAATTAAGGATTATACTCATGTCTACAGGCTGCACAGTAAAATTCACGGATGTGGTGGTTACCAACACATGACATAAAAACATGGATCCAATACATATTTCTTTGAGCCATTGGCCTAATCCAAAAGGCTCTTATATTCATGTCACAAGGACAGATCAGCCAGAACAAAATCTCACTGAGCACACGGAAGCATGCATTGTGTAGCTTTTGAATACCAACCATCTCGTTTTGTAAGTGTTGTCCTGAACTCCTGGCCTACCTGGCAGTAAGTCAGTATGCCAAGTCCAATGTTCAAAGTCTGAAGATCAATCCACACAAGCAAAGTCCAAGGACCAAAGGTCAGGAAACACAATCCAGGGTCAATCCAAGTAGGCCAAGTCTGAAATCCAGTAGCCAGGATACAGTCCAGAGTCAAACCTGAAGCGCAGTCCCATAGAGGTCCAGGAGCAGCCAAGTCTAGGTCCATCAACGTTGACAAACACAGCACCTCAGCTCTGCTTCCCTTTTATACTTTGCATGTTGATTGCAGCATCTGAACTTGATGAGACCCTCACCTGTTCCAAGCTTACTCCAACTGAGGAATCACAGCATCCACCCCCAGCTAGCGAGCCCCACCTGGTTAGCTCCCTAGCTGGGCTGTGGGCCCTTGCCTGCCTCAGCTTCCTAAAGTGCCCCTCCTGCTGCTTCGTTTGCCTCAGACCCTGCCTTGTTTGTGGAGACAGAGACCCCTCTGGCTCTGGTGATGGGTTCTGTTACTCTGGTTCCTGTGCATCAACTCCCATCCTCTCTCCATCTTCCATCACACTGTGAGTGCTTCCTTCCCCATCCCTTGCTTGGCCTGGTGTGTCCCAGTCCCAGCCACACCCCTCACCTGGATTCTCTTCCTCCTCCCTGTTGTTTGATAGTTCATGACAAGTGTGTAAGTGTGTAGTTGGAAGGGAAGAGATAGTAGCTCAGTGGTATAATATCTGTTCTGCATGCAGATGTTCTCTGGCACTGGCAGGTTTAAAAAGGATCATGTAGTAGGTGCTCTGAAAGACCTCTGCTTGAGATTCTAGAGAGTTATTGATGGTGGCTAAACAAACTGATGTGATTGATAAGACAGCTTCCTGTGAATAATAAGGAGTTTTGAATGAAAATCCTCTAGAATGGCAGCCATCTTAGATGCACTGGCAGCACAGTAAGCCACAAAACAGAGGCTACACACTACAACTGCTAGGCTTTAAGGTGCCACAAGGTCCTTTATTTTGTTTTCTTGATGAAAATAGTAATATGGTATTACTTTTTTGATTCTCCCATGAAAAAAGGGAGTTTACAGAACATCCTTATGACTCCAGTTAATAATAATGAATAGATAATGGCAGCTGGCTTTTTGTTTGCGATTACTGCACTTCTTAACTTTCCTTTGCTTGGCATTAAAGTTAAAGGTCACCTATGTGTTTCTATTTTTATTTTACCCTCCTCCACACAACTTGTATCCTGACAGACATGTTTGTGTCAGGTACCAAGCTAATTTGCCACTCTCTAGGGATTTCAGAAGAAAGATCCTAACTTTTGTCAAATGATCTGACCTTTTCTTTTTCTCACATGTGGATTCTTTCCTGACTAAAGTTAGCTAATCAATTTTCATTCCAAAAATGCCTCTGAAGAAATAGTCCTACTGCAAACAAGCAAGGCTCTTTCTGCGGCCTTTAGAACTCCTCACAAAATGTCTTAGTGCCACAGCTGAATAGTTGGCACCAAATAGGCATTATAGAAGAACGTTATTTTTGATAAAGGTTGTCCTCCACCAAAATGTATTGGTATAATAGTTGCCCAGACCTTGATTTGATAAACATTTTTTTGGAGGGGCACCATTTTCAGGCCCCTCCTCTTCCTTTGCTTTTCAACAATTAAATGACAATTTTCTAAATTAACACAATTTTATAGCACCAGTATATTCTTATATATATCTTCCTGGGCTCTTGTTATCCATGAATTTCAGTCAACTAGATTTAAAGTTACTTTGTACTAACAGTTCAAATGTATCAGTAAGGCATCTTGTCAGATGTTGACTTGCATGTGGGGGGAATTTTTGGCCCTCCAGATGTTGGTGAACTACAACCTCAACAAGCATGGCCAATGACCAGGGAAGATGGGAGTTGTAGTTCACCAATATCTGGAGTGCGGAAGCATCCTACACCTTTCATAGAAGCTGATTATCAGTAGATGCCTCTGAAGAAAGCTGTTTTAACTGAAGTGGACTGGACCTGGCAGTATTTTACACTAACTTGATTTCATCAGATTGATTTTTAGCACTATTTTGAAATTTTGCCTCATGCCTCTCTTCAGTTTTGGTACTGTCACCCTTTTTTCCTTCACCACTTAATGGCCATGGAACCACCTTTTCCTTCACCAATGGGTGATTAATGCTCCATGGATCATGCAGGGTGGGGCCTGATGGAAGTTGGAATCCAACAACATCTAGAGGGCTACAGATTTCAGGGGATGACAATTAATTAAAAGATTGAGAACTGCAGCTCTTTTGTCACAGTAGAACAAAATGTATTTTTGCCCTGTGTGGATCCCTCACAAATTGTCCTCAAATCACTCTTGTAACTGTTATATGCTTTCCGTTAAATAGGCATATTTATATTGACAATGGAGGGCTTCAACTTGCCAAAATATGAAAGAGAGGATGGAGGTTATGTGCAGAAGTGTGGGTAGCTGCTATCTCCTTCTATAAAGGGACTTTAAAAATGATAAAAAGTGTTTTAGGGGGAATACATTGATCTACTTTTTAAAAAACCTTTTTTATTAAAGATTTCTTGGTTTACAAAATTATGTGCAATGTCTCTTTTTTCAAGTTGCATTTTTTACAGATCAGTTTCATTTGTTGAGACATTAGTGTTACATTAGGAAGAAAAGGGGGGAAAGAGGTGGAGGAGGCCATGGTGAGTGGGGGGTGGGGTCGGGTGGTGATGTTTCTATTTTACTTAATGTATATGTGGGGTTTTGCATCAGCGTTGCTTTTGCGGGTTGTCTTTACTATTCACTTGTGTTCCTTTGGTGGTGAGAGGTTGGGGTTGGCCTAGGGTGTAGTTTTTTGTTTGTGATTGGCTGTGATGAACTTTGTTTTCATGTGTGAGTAGGGTGGGTATTTCTGAATCAGGTTAGCCATATGATTCGTATGCTGTTGGTGGATTCTTGTCGTTGACTTGTTGGGCTGTGTATGCGATAAAGGGGAGCAATAATAATCATAATCATCATCATCATCATCTATTATCATCTATTATTACTGTGTATCTGAAGAAGTGTGCATGCACACGAAAGCTCATACCAAGAACTGACTTAGTTGGTCTTTAAGGTGCTACTGGAAGGAATTTTTTTTGTTTTGACTATGGCAGACCAACACGGCTACCTATCTGTAACATCATCTATTATGTGAGGGTTTTCCCACCCACTCTGGGCGGCTTCCAACAAAGACTAAAAATACATTAAAATGTCACACATTAAAAACTTCCCTAAACAGGGCTGCCTTCAGATGTCTTCTAAATGTCAGGTAGTTGTTTCTCTTTGACATCTGATGGGAGGGCATTCCATAGGGCGGGTGCCACTACCAAGAAGACCTTCTGCCTGGTTCCCTGTAGTTTGCTTCTCGCAGTGAGGGAACCACCAGAAGGTCCTCAGCTCTGGACCTCAATAGTCCAAACAGGAGATGACTAGAGCATACACCACTCTGGCGAGACAGTCCGCAGGCAGATAGGGTCTCAGCCTGCGTACCAGATGGAGCTGGTAGACAGCTGCCCTGGATACAGAATTGACCTGTGCCTCCATGGACAGCTGTGAGTCCAAAATGACTCCCAGGCTGTGCACCTGGTCCTTGAGGGACATAGTTACCCCATCCAGGACCAGGGTGAAGGCGTCTTCTTTCATTTGTCCCCGTGTCAGTTTCAGTTTATTGGTTAATTTTTCTAATAAGGCTGTTTCCCATACTATTTGGTACCATTGGTCCATGCTTACTCCTGACAGGTCTCTCCAGTGTCTGGCTATGTTTCTGGCTGCTGAGAGTAGGTGGGTTATGAGCTCTTTATGATGTGAGTAGGCATTATTGTCTTGGAAGACTACTTCTTCTTTTTTCACTTCTTTTTTTCCACTCCAGAGAAACTCCTACTCATCCTTACATTGTAAGGTGGGTGGGAACTAGACATCCAATCATGCAAACCAAGTTACCTTTAGAAACAGGAGGAAGAGCACTTTGAAAACAAAATTATGCCCAGTAAACACACAGCATAACATTATGTTGTCATTATGTTCTCCCAAGAAAGCATATTGTGTGCAGAATGTTTTATTTGTTTAAATGCTAACTCTCTTATATTCAGACAAACTATACATTTCACAAAACATTTCCTGTGTGAAGAATAAATTGCTACTATGATGATCACATATCTCTAGTTATCTGTAAACCACAAGTTTAGTTTGCTTTTATTGGAAAGCAGAGATCTTATTGCCATAACAAATCAGAACCACAAGGGGAAAAGCTAGACTCCCAATGTTTCATTATCTATCACTTCAAGCTAGAAGTTATAATGAGTGCAACAGCTTTCTGAAAGTTATTTTTTCTTGCCAAACTAGAAATGTCTGCAGGCCTTCAAATTATGATTTATTTGTAACTTCCCTTTGCAGAAGACTGTGACAACAGCATTTTTTACATGATCAAATCACAGGTTCGATTTGCCAACCAATCAAATGTCATTTTCCAAACTGGCTGACTTTTTAGGTGATAGAAGAGGGGACACAATAAAAGAAGCCATGGTCAGGGTGCTGTATGCAGGCTTTGGCTTGGAGAATGCATGACCTATGGCTGAGGACATTAATTTTATCTACTAGGTAAGCAAGGCAAATGTGTCCCATCACTGTCCACTTGAATTGCTATTTAATTGGCTTCCTCTTCCCTTGAGGAGGGGGGTGTCTCTCTAGAGCAGGCCAATGCTATATTTTTGTGAGAGATGGTACAGTGTAGATTGGTTTCATCTGGAGCATTGTAAATAGTGGCACACACACTACTGTTATAACATGGGCTAAGGTTGACAACGGGGATGCGGGTGGCGTTGTGGGTAAAACCTCAGTGCCTAGGACTTGCCGATCATATGGTTCGAATCCCTGCGGCGGGGTGAGCTACCGTCTTTCGGTCCCAGCTCCTGCCCACCTAGCAGTTCTAAAGCACCCCTAAGTACAAGTAGATAAATAGATACCGCTTTATAGCGGGAAGGTAAACGGCGTTTCTGTGTGCTGTGCTGGTGCTGGCTCGCCAGAGCAGCTTCGTCACACTGGCCACGTGACCTGGAAGTGTCTCCGGATGGCGCTGGCCCCCGGCCTCTTAAGTGAGATGGATGCACAACCCTAGAGTCGGACACGACTGGCCCGTACGGGCAAGGGTACCTTTACCTTTAAGGTTGACAACAGAATACAAGATAATGGAAAAGTTGAATGGAAGCTGACTGAGCTTCTACTTTTTGACAAGGATCACATTTCATTATAACAAAAATGTAGCTGCATTAACAGAAAATGTAAATTAAGATGATCAAATGACAATTTAAATTAAGGAGATACATGTTGTTAATATTCTTGTTTAGAATAATGTTTCAGAAACACTAAATGTTGAATAAACTAAGCAAAGTTTAGATTTTTTATCTGGTCCAATGCTGATTTATGTTCAAAGTCTGTATGTTTCCAACAAAGTGCTAATGGGAAAGTCTTTTCAAAGTCAAACATATTTATTTGGAAACAGAAATGCTGAATGCCTAAGTGGCTTTTAAGTTGCTTAGTTATCTCAACATGACTTTGTGGCCTTCCCAAGATATTATGTGTTCATTAAATGGACAGTTTACTGTAGGCTAGGGAAGTTGACCTCCAGTCATTGTGTATAACAGAACTGCTCTTAGGAAATAAAGGCACTTTTACTAGACTACAAACATGTCAAAATAGCCATGAAATACTGATAAGATAGTGAAGCAAAAGCACAATACCTCATATTTTAAAGGATGGTGGCTTCACTAGGTTAGTAAAAGGGGGCTTAAGTAAAGCAGATTACACAGATTTCACTGTGATCTTTGTATATATACTCTGAATTTTTGCAGGGTGCAGATCATGCCTGCAGAACCTGTTCAAGTTTAAACTTATACTGTATAATGTCTGTGTCAGAGTCCCAAACATTGTGTGGAGGGTGATCCAATGGTTAGGTCAGAACTAAGTACAAATAACCTCCATTTAGTTTTCTGTTATGAAAAATTTATCCCAGGTGAACTTTTGATTGTGCAGTTCAAACAATAGTAGACTACAGGGTAGTCCTTCAAGGATGTTGTCATAAATTGTCACCTGCATGACACCCCCAAATTTCAGCCAGTTAACACTTACTGTTTTCCTTTTGGGGACAACAAAAAGACGTGGGGGATTAAAAGCACAGACACCAAGAAATGCATTGGATTTTGCCATTGAGATGTGTTTATTACTCTAGCCTATGTTAGTGAATTGGGGTACTAAAATACCTTATCATATTTCTGTAGAAAAATAGTCAGGGAAAGGTCAAGAAACTGTGTATGGCAATATAAAAGATGAATTGAGTTGGCATTTTAGATTTGTTCACAAATTTGGTGTAAGTATCTTTATTTTGCATATGGATCAGACAAAATTCATACTTCTCCCTGGTTGTTTGGAGCTTATTTCCTCCAGAATAACATGTTCCTACTGAATGTTGTGATCCTAAAAGCAGTTGCTCAAACAGAGCTGTACTGACTTCAAAGGTGTTCTTTCTGATCAACTGCTTTTAAGAATGAATCTTTTGCCTGGTTTGGTCTCTCCCAGAATGCAGCTACCGGCAGCATAAGAAGTAGATCTGTCCTCAGCACCGCAGCCAAAAGATATTTCATTCTCCTTGTAATATGGATGATATGAGATGACTCATAGTTTCCTTTATGCTACCATAATGAAGCTTATAATGTTAATATTCCATGGCCCATAGAATATATTGATCTGGATTTTATTGACTCATACTTGCCCAGAGAAACAGCTAATACCTGCCATGAATTACAATAATAATGAAGGATGCGGTTGAAACAAAATATTTATCTTTTTGTTAACATTTTTGCAAAGCCCAAAACAATATTAACCATATAGTTACTGCATACTTCATAATACTGCATACTTCAAACGGATGAATTGTTAGAAGCTGGGAGCACGTCCAACATCCACCCACAGCTGATTCCCCCCTCATTCCTCTACCCAGTGGAACCTTAAAGCCCCCAGCTATGGGATTTGTGCAGGGTGGAGGAGAATAAAAAGTAGATTACCTGCAAACATTTTTTTAAGAGTTTACTAGCAAAATTATGCAGACAAAGAATTTTTCCATCTTTAAGAATTTTCCAATGAGACCCAGCTTGGAATACCTGCCTGCCTCAGAGTTTTAATCCAGCCAAAAAGGTTTTAATGAGGATTATGCAGTAGATTTGGCTAAAGTGAATTGAAGCCAAGCAAAACAAACCATGCTAGCTGGTCTTCAAAAAGCCTCACTGAGAATCTAGTAATGCATATTGATATATTCCCTGCTTTTAGGAGTAACGAAAGGGATTTGTGTGTGTTTGTGTCAATCTTATGTTTAATAAAACAATAAAGGAAGCAAAATTAATATTATTACTTGAAGCTCTCAACATACTGTCTTAATTGATAAAGGACCTCTTTGTAACTGCCAATAATGCTTTGCCTGTAGTGATGCTTTAGGCCAATTTCCAAGATTCTATGCAATTTGCAGAATGTTGTGCTTTGGTTAGTCATCAGCTGACATTGCTGAATTTCAGAGCCAGGCAATCTATATGGGAAATTGATGTGATAGAAGGTGTGTATGGTTGCACTCTTGGGGGTTTCCCAGTACAAACACCTTTTCAAAGATGTGTTGACCCGGTCAACAGTATCCCTCATTTTTTTAGATAGGAAATACACCATAAAGTTTTTCTCCTATTTCCATTTCCTAAAGGCAAGAAGAACACAGGGACATTATTTCCATTCCACATGTAGGATGTACTACTAATATATTCAGGATGGATTGATGGAGAACCATGCATTGGAAAGAGCAACTTTACTAAACTGGGAGTCAGTTGTATCAATGGCTTACACAATGTCACCCAGTGAACTGTACCCCATGTTCTTCATTCAGCGTCCATGCCGATGCCGCTCCCTCCTCACAGGCTCTGGACCTAGTGACTTCCATGGCAACACTAGGGCTCTCCCAGTTTGTTTTGGGCCCCACTCATCAAGCAGGCCACACGCTGGATCTAATCTTTGGGGCTGGCATAGATGTGATCATGCTCCCCCCTGTGGAAATGCCATGGTCTGATCACTACGCTCTGAAAGCCAAGATTGACTTCCTGCTCCTCCCCTGCTCGCGTGGCGAACCTATTTGGGCTCGTCCGCGAAAACTGATGGATCCTGATAGATTCCGAGAAGCCTTGCGGGACCCTGCTCCTCCTGGCGACTCATTAGATGACCTTGTTGAGGACTGGAATAACTGGCTCTTGGCAGCCATTGATGAGATCGTGCCTAAGCGCCCTCTGTGACCCTGTCAAAACCGGGCCCCTTGGTTTACTGAGGAGCTCCGGAAAATGAAATGGGATCTCAGAAGGCTAGAGCAAGTAGGGCGACGGACTCGTGACGGAGCCTAAGAACATCTTATAGGACGCTTATGAAAGCCTATGAGATGGCTATGAAAGCTGCTAAGAAATCTTACTTTGCAGCTTCCATTACATCCGCTAGCTCTCGCCCGGCACAACTTTTTATAATAATTAGATCAATAACGTCCTTAGGAGGACAACCAAATTTAAGCACAAATTCGACCCACAGCTGTGAGGCATTCGCAAGCTTTTTTGCGGAGAAAGTCCCGTTGCTCCGCCATGACCTCCCTGTCAATTTAGATACAGTGACTGAACTGGAGGCCCCTCGACTGACTTCAGGTCCAGTGTTGGACCATTTCGATCGAATACTCCCTGCTGATGTGGATAGATTTCTCCAAGTTAGTAGGCCAACCACTTGCCTCCTTGATCTGTGCCTGTCTTGGCTGATTAGGGAGTGTCCAGATGTTGCGTGGACCCCCCTGGTTGAAATTATCAATTTGTCCCTTGACACGGGGACATTCCCAGGGGAACTGAAGGAAGCAGTAATATGTCCACTCTTGAAGAAAACTTCATTAGATCCCTTAGACCTATCCAATTACCGCCCAGTTTCAAATCTTCCATATCTAGGTAAGGTAACTGAGAGAACGGTTGCTGAACAGCTTGGTAGGTTTCTGGAGGAAACATCGGCTTTAGATCCATTTCAGTCCAGTTTCTGTCCTGGTTTTCGGGACCGAGACGGCTCTGGTTGCCCTAACAGACGATCTCCGTAGACAGCTGGATCGAGGCGGGTCAGGACTGGTAATCCTTTTAGATTTGTCAGCAGCCTTTGACATGGTTGATCATGATCTTCTGGACCACCGCCTCACAGACGTGGGGATACAGGGCATAGCCCGTAACTGTCTGTGCTCTTTTCTCTCTGGTCGGGGACAGAGGGTGGCACTAGGGAGGGAAATGATGTCGCGCCACTCCTTGGTGTGTGGAGTGCCACAGGGCGCAATCCTCTCCCCAATGCTTTTTAACATCTTTATGCGTCCCCTTGCCCAGATTATCCGGAGCTTTGGGCTGGGCTGTCACCAATATGCTGATGACACTCAGCTCTATCTGCTGATGGATGGCCACACCGACTCGGCCCCTGAACACACTGAGAAGATGCTTGGAAGCTGTGGCTGGATGGTTTTGTGGGAGCCGATTGAAACTAAATCCCTCGAAGACAGAGGTCCTATGGCTGGGTCGGGATGGCATGGGGATGAGGGACCAACTCCCTTCTCTTGCAGGGGCCCAATTAGTGCCATTGCCTTCCGTTAAGAGTTTTGGTGTAATCCTTGACGCCTCCCTTTCCATGGAGGCGCAAGTTACAGCAACAGCCAAGGCGATATTTTTCCACCTTCGCCGCATCAAGCAGTTGGTCCCTTACCTTCCCGCCCCGACCTGGCCACAGTGATCCATGCGACGGTCATCTCCAGGCTTGACTACTGTAATTCACTCTACGCGGGGCTGCCCTTGAAGCTGTCCCAGAAACTCCAGCGGGTGCAGAATGCTGCAGCGAGACTCCTCATGGGGTCTCTGCCATGGGAGCATATTCACCCAGTGCTTTTCAAACTGCACTGGCCTCCGGTGGAGTACAGGATCAGATTTAAGGTGCTGCTTTTGACCTTTAAAGCCCTTCACAGCCTAGGACCCTCGTACCTATGGGACCGCCTCTCCCGGTATGCCCCATGAAGAGCCTCAAGGTCCATAAATAGCAACACCGTTGTGGTCCCGGGCCCTAAGGAATTTAGATTGGCTTCAACCAGAGCCATGGCCTTTTCAACTCTGGCTCCGGTCTGGTGGAACGCTCTGCCTCACGAGACCAGGGCCCTGCAGGATCTGATTTCTTTCCGCAGGGCCTGTAAGACAGAATTGTTTTGTCTGGCCTTTGGCTTGGAGCCAATTTGATTCCCTCCCTCTCTTTCTTTTTTCTTTTCCTTCTCCTTCTGTGATGAGGCTACATTTTAATATTTTAATGTTTCAATATTTTAATGTTGTATTTTTTAATTTTGTTTTTAAGTTGTAATCATTTAACTTGTTTTTATTATTGCTTGTAAGCCGCTCTGAGCCCGGCCTTGGCTGGGGAGGGCGGGGTATAAATAAAAATTATTATTATTATTATTATTCAACACCTTGCCTAATATGTTGTGCTGATGTTCTATCTTTGCCAGTAATGAACAAATATTCACAAATGTCCACTTATTCTAGCATTCTGGACTAGTAGGAAAGCAAAGGTCTTCCTAACTCTAGCATCCTGTTCCCTACAATGGTCAACCAGATATTTCTGGGAAGGTCATAAGCAGGACATGAAGACAATAGCTTTCCGGAGCCTTTTGCCCCTCCTACCTGGCAGATATTGTTTAGGGCTATGCTGCCCCTGAACGTGATGGTTCATTTTAGCTAACACCCCAGCTAACATCCATTGACAGCCAAATCCTCCATGAATTTTTATAACCCCCCTTTAAAACCATAAAAAATGGTGACCATCATAGTGTGGCACTGATGGCCATAAAATAATGATTGTACTAAAACAGTACTTTCTTTTATTTGACCTGAATCTACCGCCAATCAGTTTCAACCAAGTTCTAGCATAAAGTGAGCCAAAGGTTTGAACCTTTGGGTCATTTTAGGAGTGCTTGGGAATGAAATCTACCTGCTTTATTACCCTTTCACCCTAACACTGATGTGGTGACACCAGGGTTTTGCTTAATAGCTCAAGATGTTTCCCTTCCCTAATGTACCTCTGTGTGAAACTATGTAATCATTCACTAGGGCATTGTGTGGTGTGTGTGACTTTCAGTTCATGGTCAATGAGAGAATCAAGCATGCTTAGGCTCCCACTCCTGAAATTCACTGTTATTCCCCCCCCAAAAAAAAAACAACAGCAACATATATGTATTGCCAAATTGTTTCCCTATTTAACTTTGTTTGAATCACATTGCAAAATGAGGGAAAATTTTTGCTTAATTCCATGGCAACAGGAGGAAAATATCTCAATATATGGAGAGTATATACATAAATAGCCTTCCTTGCAGCCTTGCAGTTCCAGTTTTGATAGACAGAAATAATCTAATAATAATATTTTTTTTAAAAAAATATGATGCTATTACAACATGCCTCAAGCTTTAATTCATATAGGCCTAATTTTTTATCTGACTGCTGATATGCTTGTAAAAACATGCCCATCAATGACAGATGATTAATTAAAAACAGCATGGGCTAAGAGCAGCTGAGATCACAAGCAGGGTGGATTGAAGCAATCATAACACAAAGCACCATGGCAGAAGAACATGTCCACCTGACCTGTTTTTTAACTACAGGAAACAAGTTCCCAGCTGGAAAAAATGGCTGTTAGGACACATTTATTGAATATTCTGCTCCTTCAGGGCTGATCTCTGGACTCAGAAACTAGCCATATTTGAGGCAGGTCAAATCTGTCAGAAAACAGGAATCTATTCAGAAGTCTGTGAATGAACTTGGCTAGATTCTGTTTGACAGTGTGAGGTTGCGGAACTAGAGATGTAAGGATACAAGATGCCTCACTTTGTAGAGTAAGAACTAAGCATTATTTTTCAACCTGTGGTATATGAGGAAGATTAACTCCAAAGGGAAAGAATCCTGGAAGTATCTAAAGAGGAAGCAAAGATTTTCTTCTTGGAGTGTGTCTATCCAAGATCTACTGTTATTCTGACATCCTTGAAGGAAAGTTGAGGGCAGGGCAGGGTTTTAGCAAGTAAGACCTGAGGTAATAATTGAACTGGGGCGGCTTGCTTTGTGGTCACACTCTTGCCCACTATTCCACTGATGCATCATTCTTCCGTTTTCTAACTTCCATGGCAATTCATATTTAACTATGAAAGCAAGCAATGCTTTGCATGCAGAAGGTTCTAAATTCATTCCACAGCATTTCCACACAGGGCTGGGAGCGACCTTTGCTTGAAACCCTGGAAAGCCACTGCCAGCCAGTGTAGACAATGCTGAGCTAGATGGACCAATGGTTTGATTCAGTATAAGGCAGTTTCCTATGCCCTTTGTCTCCTAGATAATGTGAGAATCCTGTGCAATTAAGGCTAATATCAGGTTGTTGCTGATATTGTTTTTAAAAAGTTTATTCTGCCAATTACTAGATTAAACTTCCCTGCTTAGGAAATCAATTCCTACAAAAGCCAGCTATCAAACTCAATCGAAATATAGAACCTGTCAATTAAACTGGATTGCAATGCTTAGATACCATTTCCTATATTGAAGTTCCATATAACTGTTGCATTTGAATCAAAGCGTGAAAATGATAGGAAAGGAAAATGGTTCTCAAAACACCATATGGTTCAAAATATACTAACGAAGCATAGCTTCAAAATTCTGGGTATAAACTTCAGGATGCAAACACATTCAAGCCCAGTGAGCTGTATCCCTCTGTCAGTAGGCAGAACTGTTTATTGAGTTCTGTGGAAATTTCTGCTTTGGAAGCAATGAGCTGCTATGGCTCATTGTTTGTACATCAGAGGATGACGGACATGTACAAGGCCAGGCCTTTCCTGGCTTACCCATGCAAATAATAGTGATGACTTCAGGGGAACATAGACATAAGTAAAATGAGTAAGATTTGCCCTAAACGAAATAAGGTAATAGATCAAGAGCTCAAGCTGAGACTTATGTGCAATGAAAACTTAGCGGGTGCTGAAGAGGGCATTGGTAGCTGTGAGCAATTTGTTTTGAAAATGACTTGAGTTGTCTGAGGCATGCTTACCTTTGTGTTGTGGCCTTGTTGCTTGTAATCCTATGTATGAGAAGTGCTTAGGAGAACAATGTAAATGACAGAAAGGCAGATAAGGTACTCAGATGGTGAGATTTTGCTTCAGATGGATAAAAATGTAAGCAATGAATCTTCATCGGATATGCTAAGTTTTTCTTTTTAAAAAAATGCATTTTACCCCCACATCTAATCTCAGCATTAGAAGAACCTTCATGAATGAGATTATAACAATCTGATGAGGCTTCCCTATCTTAAAACAGATATTACTATAAAAAATGCTATCTGATTCAGATATGAAAGCCTCCTTGGTTTACATGAGTTGATAACAGTTATTGCATTTAGACTGTTTTCTATTTGATCAATTGTATGCGAAA
Organism: Podarcis gaigeae; assembly: GCF_964106915.1. NCBI lineage: Eukaryota > Metazoa > Chordata > Lepidosauria > Squamata > Lacertidae > Podarcis > Podarcis gaigeae. The sequence goes on along the minus strand of NC_139677.1, from coordinate 59,673,035 downwards.
TTGATTTCTTTTCTATTTGGCTTATACCATACATTCAAAGAAAAGACCATATGAATCTCCCGATACATGTATTGAGTGTCCCAGTCCTCTCCAGGGCTGCATTTCATCCATTTGATAGATTTGTTGAGAGAAAAATCCCTCTATTACCATTAAACCTAATTTTTGCTCTGGAAAGAGTTTTTGGTGTTTGTATGTGTATTGCGCATCAAGGTCCCCAAGACACCCTGAATAAGAACACAATGACACTTGATTTTTGTTTAAGGTTTTTGGCATAATTTTGGCCATAGCTTTATTAAAAATACAGCTATGTGAGTGGTTGCTTAGGCATTGGTAGCGACTAACTGACCCCGCCCGGGGACAGCTCTGACATTCACACACCCCGCGAAGTCAGGAAGGGTAAGTCACCTGGGGAGAGAGACGGGACTGGGAACCATGCCTCACCTCTCCCCAGAATGCTCCCAGGGGCTCTTGCGTGGCCCTAGCCCCTTGCCAGGGAGTTTGGACAAAAGCATGGCAAGCCCCTGGGTTCCTTTAATGGAAAACCCTTGCAGCAGCAGCATTTTGGAGGGACAGGCACAGCCAAATCCATACCCCTCCACCAACCAATTCCCATACCAATGCCTAACCGCAACCTTACAAGTTGTGATGATTTGCTACACAGTAGGCAAAAACCAAATGGCACCAGCCAATCAGCCAAATGGACAAAATTCCTACCAGGCCCCTGCCCAAAGAGCAGACGACCCCATGACAGGCATAGCAAGGTCAAGCAAACAGCCTAACATTAGGGAAGGGAGGGCGGGTGATCCAAAGCATGCAGCGAAAGAGGAAGCTTGTCACTGCGTGCAGTGTATTTAACAAACACAGCTGTCTATCAATAAATGGCAACTTATAATTCTCCCCAGTAACAGCCTGCCCCTGCTTAAAGATGGCCAAACACTTTTGCCCAGCAACAGTGAGGTGTCTTGTCAGCCCCCACTGCAACACGTGCTCTCCATGAGGGAGAACACACTTTCTAAGACTGTCTATTTGGTTTACTATTGCCTTCATTGACTGGCAGTGGCTTACCACGGGAATATTTCTAAGCTCTATTTCAAGATGCTAGCAAGTGATACTGGGACATTGTGTATGTAAAGCATGTACTGTATCACTCAGCTTTGGCCATTCCCCATGTTATGGTAAGCACTAATATATGAGCACTTGATTGCTTATTTATTGATTTGTGAGATGCCTCTTAAAATAAATACAACTTGGCTATTCCTCTGTGGTGGGTGACATTGTGCTCCCAGCATGCCAGGTGGTGGGGAGCAGGTGGAGTTGTGGGTGGTGCAGCTTTGACTGTTGCTGGCAACCATCCAGAGAATTTGGCAGATTCCCAGGGCTGGGACTGGGGTGAGCACACAGAAGTCTCTACTTCACTGCCAACTGACCCTCCTTCCTTCAGTTAATAGAATCTTCTTGTGGACGATGATGATGATAGATAGATAGATAGGTAGATGATAGATAGAAGATCTAAACTTTATTTGCAGTAGCCACTAGCATAGAAATAAGATAAGTGGACTATTGGTTGACAGGGCTGGGAAGGAATTTTGCCCACAACTAAATAGACCTAGAGTTTTCGCTTTCTTCAAAGCAAGCTTGTGGTCTTCTTCCAGTTTGTCCTGCATACATCTGTCACAACTTGACAGGGGGGAGAACTGGTCAGGATCCATAGATTATGAGGGGATTCCCTTAAGGAGTCCTGGGGTGGTGTGGTAATGCCCTTAGCCCTAGCTCATAGGAAACTACGGCTAATTATAGAGGGATCCCTGAAATATTTTGCAGTGTTTAAGAGCAGGAGGAACTTGTGCTATGAAGGATGAAGGCAGGAATACCTGAGGAAGGTGTACCTCAGAGCTTGCTCAAGCCAAAGAGTGGCAAATGTCATCTTCTCACAGATGGACATTTTGGAACTAAGCTTAAAGAGGAACATCCATTTAAATAAATGTTTTTGACAAAATATGTTATATCAAAGGTGATATTGTAGTTATCATTAATTTTCCCTAGGCATCCAGAGCTGCTGTAATGCAAAGATTATTAACAAAGACTGGTCTTGTTAGAGTAGATAAACTACTAGTATTTTACCTCCATCTTGTTAAATACTTGAATGACTCCTTTATTAATCTACATTGCAAAAATTTGTCATTATTATAAATCTTTTTAGTAAATGGTAGTGCTATAACCCTCTTTTACACATGGTTTTTCATGAAGGCTGGATGTGATCCAACCAGCATAAGTACTTTTATGTTAAATTGATTCCAGTGTGAGACAATAACATATGTGACATAAACGACCCTTAAAAGAGGTTATCTTTGGCTGGATTTCATCCAGCATTTGGTTCATGTGAGTCTAGTAACTGACTTTTCCCAGTTTATACAATAACAAATCAATTGGAAAAGATAGGTAAGCAAAAAATGAATTAAACATTTAGAAAATAAATTCATTTTTATAATTGCAGTCTTATCTGTCCATGATCATGTGGAGCTTGAGATTTTGTTACCGTGGGCCAGGATTGTTTTTACTCAAAGCTTACTTTTAGTGGTCAAAAAAACTCCCAAGTGTCTCAAATTAGTTTCCAAGGTTTGTTTCCCAAAACTGTGAAGTTGATCATTCAGTATCTTCAGTGCTCCTTGTATTCATTAATTGTGTGTTTTACAAGCTCCTTCAACTTCAACTTATATCCTGAAACTTCACAATATTTATCTCGATGGAAAAAAAAACTTCTGTTAGACAACAGGACTGCCAAAATAATCCCACCAACATACATATATACTTTCAAAATTATTGCTTTCTTTTATACAGAGATGCCTTTTCAGGTTTCAGAACTGAGAAGGAGAAATTCACCTCAAAAGCTGTTTATTGGATGTATTCAGAATTAAATTGCAAGCAGTGTACTTAAAGGCGAAAGAAGTTAGCAGTTACTTTGGACTTACAAAATGAGAGATGCTTCTGGGGGGGGGGGGATCTGAGAAACAGATGTTTATCTCCTGTTACAGTTGTAACAAAAATCATCTCACATAAATAGCTGTTTCAGTTTCAAGGAAAGTCTCCATTGACAGCTGTGGGCGCTTCCTTTGAAATATAAATAGCAGCTTTGAAGAGTTAATTTATGTCAAGACCTTACCAAGGAAAGAGTTAAAATTGCCCTTCCTCTATTACTGAGGCTGCTCAGGAATACTACTCATAACCACTATTTACATTACAAAAATAAGAACAGAATAACACAATGAGCATAACATCTAGTTTGTCCCTCTGTCCTACTGAACTATAGTCGTGGTCCCCTTACAAGCTCAAGCTTCCCTGTTGCTAATATTTACATAACAAAAATGATACATGTTCATTGCATTTGTGTAATGAATGTCAAGAGAGTGGACCCTAACCTCCATCAATGTACATCCTTGGAGAAAAAGGTGGGAATGGACCACACAGAAAACCTCTTCCCTCTGGTTTGCTCCCTGGCTATAAAAGCCGACCGTGTCCAGGCCTTCAGTTGTCATATTTGGGGCCAGGGAGGAATTTGCCTGCAGACAAATTGGGCCAGTGTAGGGGTTTTGTCTACCTCATAGAAATGGTCACAGCTTGATGGTGGATAAGGCATGGGGTTGGATCCTTAGTCTAGGTGGATAGGATATCAGGATCCCCCCCCCCCCAAGCCTGGTCCAAGGAATCAGGGTATCCTATTAAAGGGACATGCTTCTGTCCTGACACCCAGACGGGAGCAGCTGATGGGCCATAGCACACCCCAAAATGGTGAGCTGGAGGAGGGTTGCCCCAATTTGATGTATGTCATAGGGTGATCCTTAACCTTGGTTAACCCTGCCAAAGAATCAGCCACCAGACGGGTTGTTTGAGTCAAGATACACATCCAGTGCCTGTGCCAAAACCTGCTGACATCTGTAATCAATAAAGCTGTGACCTGTTTAAATCCCACAGGGCTGTCCTGCAACTTAAACCTTGCACTGGCACCACCATCCGCAGCTTCAATGTGCCTGGACATGCAACTAGTTTTCTAGAATCGAGCCAAAATGTAAACAAAACCAAGAGATATAAGTAACTGAAGACAAAAGTTCTTTCGAAAGATACTTTAAAGTTTCCTTTTATTGTGACACACCTATAGCTGTCTGGAATATATCAAAGGACTCTTGTTTTAGTGCATTAAAAAAAAGAAAGGAAAAAAAGACCACAGCTAAACATCTCTGTTTTGTTTGGAAAAGTAACAAACAATGCAAATCAATGACTCACTAGGCACAGATTCAGTCAACATCTGGGGTTTTGCATAGGCACATTATGAACTGCATTCTCTTTGTAATGTGATGGGGACGATGTAACAATTTACTGCATACAGATTAATTATTCCATTCTATATATAGATAAACCCAAATGCATGGAAATGCTAGAGTTGGGCATGGTTTGGAACTTTGCATGCAGAAAATACTCCCTCGTTTGCCTCTCCTCCTTTTCCCCTTAACAAACAATAAATTATTGCATGCGTGCATATACGCACGTGCGCACACACACACAAGTATTTAGATCATTTAGCTGGATGCCCTGCTGAGAGTTATCTTTCAGCTAATACAATGAAATAAATCTAGAGTTAGATGATGCAAATATAAACCCATTTATGTAATGGCCTTGAGTCATGCTTAGATTTCTTCTATTTGTGCCCCGAGGGCCCCAAGTTATTCCCAGTGAATAACTTCAAACAGACACATAATTTTAGTTTAAGTTTTTGGGCAAAATTTAGGCCACAACATTATTGATTACAAAACAAATTGAGTGGTATTGGCCTAGGCATTGGTCAGGGACTATAACTGACCCCTGCCTCTCTGGCTGGCAGTCTGAAAGGATAAACACCAAACAAGGAAGCAACATCAGTGAAGATTGATTGAAGCCCACCCCAGGGTCCCTGTGGTCCTGGCATGATCCTAGTCCCTCAAGCAGACATCGGACAAGATCCAGGACCCCCAGATTCCTTTACTGGAATACCCTATTTCTGGAGGGGCAGGTGATGGCCACACCTCCCCTTCTGCACATTTCTATAAACCAATGCCTAACCCCAAACCTTACAAAGTTGTAACGATTACTAAGCGGGTAGGCGAAAACCAAGTGGGTAAAGTGAATCTGCCAAACGGAAAAATTCCTACCCAGCCCCTGATCCAAAACAGGTGACCAAATCCAAAGCAAGGCCAAAGCAGCAGCACTTAAAATAGGGAGGGAGGGTGGTTGTTAGGCAGCATGAAGGAAGTGCCCCCACCCCTGTCGTCCTGCTGCATTTATAGGTCCCCAGGATCACACCCACTCGCTCCAATTAGCCCAAACAGCCAAGCGCGATCCCGGGGCCCAGCAGACAAGGCTTGGGCTACGCCTAGCAACAACACACCCCGTGGGGGTGGCTTAAGGGCAACCAGGACCCTTGATTTAGGAGGATCCCATTTCTGCATCATATACTGTGCAGGAGGAAACAGGCTACTAGTGAGGGTGAGTTGTTAAATCCCACAAAAATTGTTAAAATCATGACAGAGTGGCTGTTGCTTCCATTGTTCCCCAGGGTAACACCACAGACCACTGGCATAAAGAATGGTCAGTGGACCACACTTTGAGAACCCCTGCTCCTGAGAATGCTCAGCCAGACTGATCAGCTGGGGTAGGCCACAAATCTAAATGACAGGAACTTTAGTTAAGTGTTCAGCCTGGTTGTATGTGTGTGGGGGGTAAATGTTTGTAGGGGGCTGAGCTGTTGCATGTTTCCTCTGCTCCAAATGCCCCTTGCCTTCTGGGTATATGCCCCCTCCTTCCCCAACTTTTGCATTTTTAGAAGGGGACTTCTAAAAGTGATATTCTGCTGAGTGCTGTTAGAAATCACTGCACAATCAGGAAACCTGTCTCATCACAAAGGTGCTTCTTACTGCATTTAGCTATTTTCCAGTTAGAAGCCCCATTTGGCTTGTCAACCTCTTTCCTTTCTAACCTTTGGCAGCAGCTAACCTATCATTTTGCTTTTCATGTGATGAGAATCGGTCCACAATATATAAATGCAGCACAGTAAGCCTGAAACTTACATGGGGGTTATGTTCTGGGGATTGTGCCTAACCGAAATTGCATTTGGCTATATTGGGTTCAATGACGGGTGGGATTGCCAAAGCCCTTTCCCCCCAGATGCCCAGCCCCTGTACCTTACTGTACCTTTGTATGTCTCATGAGATGAGTTTTAGTCATGGAAGTGACCTACATATCTCTCAAAGGAGAAATAGTACTGTACAAAATGGCCAAATGCTATATAAAAAGTTCACTACCTTGTCCAGAGTCCAGACTCCCCATTATCAGGCCCTCAAAATGAAATTAATAGTAATCACTCTGGAGAAAATATACCTTCCATAAAACCAACAGAATGAATTAACAATAAATTATAGGAAGGTTAAATGGGCCACTTTAATTATCTCCATAAGCAAATTAATTAGTTGCCCTTGGGGAATCATCCTTAGCCAAACTGGTAGATCACAGCTTAGTCAGTGATCTTGGCAAGGAGGGAATAGTTCACCAATCAAGTCCCAAAACAAATCAATAATTTATCACTAATTTATGAAAGGCAATTATTAACAGCTACAAGGTAATTGCCCTGTATCATCAAAAGTATATATTGGAATTAGAGGTCATTTTCTGTGGGCTTGTGCCCAGGTGTAATCGCACATCCATACCTCATAGCATTGCAAATTAATTGCAATAGTCTCAATTCCCCATAATTCAGATTCTGAAGTGATATTACTCTTAATTAATTAATTACCCTGTTGAAAAATGGGTCCATTAAAATATTCTTAAACTAACAATTATTCCCCAGGTAGTAATTTTTCTTTCTTTCTAGGATCTTTTTCTAGTTGAGACACTATCCACTGAAAATCCCATTATGTTTAAAATCCATTGGTTTGAATAAAACAACCATAACCTTAAGTTATGGCTCTATTATTTATTATTATTATTATTATTATTATTATTATTATTATTATTATTATTATTATTATTATTCTAAATTGTGCTTGCGAGCTGGGGACTTCCTAATGATAGAAAGATACATCTGGGCAATTTACTATTTAGTAGGATACTAAGAGCTGCATATTGGTCTGAAAGACTTTTGAATGTGAATTTCTAGAACCATAAAAACCTAGCAAGACATTGGGAGAGAACTTTCAAAGTGGCTTGTGGCATGCTATTTATGTGTGCTGTAAAACAAGCAGGCAGGGAGACAAAAATCTTGAAAGTATTTGGTTAGCCACTGTGGGCTAGATGGACTAGATCAGAGCTTCCCAAACTTTTCAAGTTGGTGAGACACTTTTTGGGCATGCATCATTTTGTGATATAGTAATTCATTTTTGTATTATTTCACGACACAGTAATTCAATTTTACTAGCAAACCAGAGGTTAAATTAACACTTTCTAGCCCCTGGAGGAGCTTAGGGAGCATTCATGCGATACACCTACACACTCCAGCCGACACACTAACGTGTCACGACACACAGTTTGGAAAGCTCTGGACTAGATGAACCCTTGGTTTGATCCATCAAAACTCTTTTTATGTTCTGTTCATACTCAAATAGTAGTGAGCTCGAAACTTCACATTAATTTGATTGTAATCTAAATGGATGGATCTTTATGTAGTGTGGGTGATTTGAACATGGCTCCACATCACACCCTTTACATTCTCTATGAACTTAATCGTGTCCTCACCATTCTCTAAGAGGAGCACAATTCTCATTGGGTTCAGATTATTCTGTGGGTCTCATTTACTGGCCGGATCAGACCGTGATCCACAAGTTGTAAACATATACGCTGTGCATTAGTTGCCATGCACTCTCAGTCTGAATGGAATGCATAGCCCTCTTCGAGGTGTTGTGTTTACATGAAAAAGTAGCAGGTGAGTGAAGACAATCTCACTAAGCTACACACACACACACACACACACACACACACAGTTGCCCCCACCCTTCATGAGTTGGATGGTGTGCTTCTGAAGCACAGAGCCTCCTGTGATCATAGTGTGTCCCTGCTTCAAATATTTGCCCTCCATGACTTGAACAGGGCACAGCAATAGAGTAGGTTGGTTGAGAGAGCTTAGTGTGATAATAGCCGCTCTTTCCACTTGCATGTTGCTTTTACACTGTGGTAGAGTGTTTTTAAACTTTGGGCATCCAGATGATTTTGGAGTACAACTTTTGTCATCCCTAGCTAGCTTAGCCAATGGTCAAGGATGATGGGAATTGTACTCCAACAACATCTGGGGACTTATCAACATTGAGTGGCTGTACTCTCCAGGGTTTTAGACAGTGGTTATTTTCAACCCCACATAGTGATGCTGGCAGTTAAACTGTGACCTTCTATATCCAGAGTAGATCCTTCACCTCTGAGCTGTGGTCCATCCTCTAAAATGGAATCGGGGAATTATAGGAATATGTAGCATAAGGAACAGCTACTGCAGCCTATAGTGCAAATAGCAGCACTCTGAGCATGGAGACTTTTGGCTCTTCTATGAGAAGCATGTGAAGTATTGATTTCAGTGGTGATGCATCAGAGATCTTTTCTTCTTCTTCTATGCTTTTTTAACAGTGTCAGATTTGCAACCTCAACCTGACATTCTATTTTTAGTTTTTACTCTCTTCAGCCTTGGGTATACTTTACTGTAGGGGGGAAAAAGTTGTAAGGCAGCATTGTGCACAATGGCTTCAGAAGTGAATGCAGTGTAAGTGAATTGCTCCTTTGATCTGGTTCCCCCCTCCCCAAGCTGGATGGAGCAGGTGTACAGAAATTAATGAAGCAACCACCAAATTGCAGGGGTCATTGGTGTGTTGAAAGCTATAAATTAGCCAACTCTTTGGGGAAATTATGTTCTACCTCTGAGATGCTGTCATTTAGAAATCCTAGTTAAACCCTGGAGAAGCAGCAGTCAGAAAGCCTGGAAAAGGGGAGAAAATATCTATTGACATTCATTTTGTGTGATTTTTTTTTTTAATCCCTCTCCAAACTGAAGGTATCAGATTTGGAAGGCTGGAGTTTATTCTAAAGTCTATATATCTGCAGGTCGATTAATGTTAGTTAAGAAACTGGATATACTCTGATTTTGTATATGTAAAACCTCTTCTGCAAATAACAGTCAAAAGCCAGTGAAGGCAAGTTATATTCAGCTTACTGTGTTTGTAAAGTACAGTGAAAGTCATTCTGAGAGTTGTTGGCATTTTGGTCTGTTTTAGGTTATAGAAAACAGATATAGCAGTATTGTATAAAATACTGTCATTGTTACTATAATTCATTACTCCCCTTCATCCAAAGGTCCAAAAGCAGGTTACAACAATTAAAACACAACATTAGTATTAAAACACAATATTGTTATGATATTTTAAATACTGCTTTTTAAAATGATAACATTGGAAAGTAGCAGAAGTTTTCAAATGCCAGTGAAGGGAATAGAAGTGAGAACTTCATGTCATTATTTGAACACAGAAATGGTGAACTTGCTCCTATACATGCCAGTGAGTGTTTAAAATGTATTACATCAGAATAGGATAGCATAAATTGTCACAGACATTGAGTCTGAAGATTCCATCCAGGTTTCACAACCACCAAACAACAAAACATTCTGAAAAATAATAATTAGTTCTCCCAAAAGTGACTTTTTACCTGTCTCTTTTACCTGATTTTAGTTGTCTTGGTTTGCTTAAGGGCTGTTGCTGTTGTACATCTTCCTTCTCTTAATGACTTCCTTGATGAGTTAATGACCAGCCATCACCAGACTTTGTTCCTCCACACTCAGCTCCCTCTGCCAAGCTGACCTAGCGTGTTAGCATAAACTGAATCCAGGGTTTTTTGTGTTTGGCACAAGGTTAGTCACACCTTAACTGATTCTAATATTTGCTGAAAACAAAAATTATTGGTGACTTGTGTTATGTACTGAAGTTCTCACCCTGGGCCAGCAGGAGGCTACTGTAGAAAGTTTTCACTCAGGTCCACATATGCAAATAAGGAATTGAAAGTGACGTTCAGCGATTGGATAGTTACAGAAAGTTGTTACTGTTGCCATGTAGTTGAGCTCTATATAAGCAGGTTGGCTGAACCCTTCAGCCCTGTTCTGTTCTCGCCTGTGAATAAACAAGAGCTGCCTGAAGAATCGCTGTGTTGTGTGTTATGTTCACCCACAACTTAACAACTTGCACCCACAAACTCTGGCACCCAAAACTTTTAACAACGCACACCACTGAAATCCACATTTACACCTGGAATCTGTGGGTGGCATGAAGCATTAGGCTCTGTAAAATGTGGAACATCCTTTCTGACTGTTGCATTGCCATGCTTTGTGTCTCTGGGTCATATAAGGATGCACGTGTATGTGGACATTCACTTCAGGGTGCATCAAATAAAGGAAAATAAGCTGATTTGTGGCTTTAAAGATTTCACACCAGAGTAATCACACACACAAACTTTAAAGCAAATTGTGGGTTCTTGATTCTGTTGTCATGTTGCCTTGGCTATAAATCTAATGATTGCTAAAGGTGCTGTGGGATCAGGGGCTAGCAGTGCAGAAAATGAAAATGCAGAGCAGGAACAATATAAGGATCATGCACTGCTTATCTCTGAAAGAGGGAAGTCAGCACAGCAAGAATGCCAAAATATGCAGCAGCTGTTGCTGCACACATGTTGTGAATAGACTGTGTGATGTGTATGATATATTTAATATATTATAAATATTAAAGATTGGTCACATTAAATAGGACCTAAATGTCTTCTAAATTAATAACCTACATCTCTTATTTTCCCATTTTCTCTTAAGCTGTGACTAATTTATATAGATAGTTTTCTAGAATCTGTAATTAAACCTCCTGATGCTGATTTTGAACTTTGTCAAAATGCAGCCTCTTCCATCTTAAGCCCTCTTTTTACCCCAATATAACAAACACATTGTAATCTTTAGACCCTGAGTCCCCCCACCCCAGCTCAAATAACTTTTCTGTAGCTAAAAACACATCTAGACCCAAACCCTTAACCCGTGTGAATCACAAGTCCCAAAGCAGTTGTGGTTAGTTGTAGTTGGATTTTATAAGACATCTCTGGTTGTCCTCTAAAGCAGAGGCTGCAGTACTACATGGTAGAACTCCCAAGCAGGCAATACAGAACAAAGTTAGAGGTGACACAGGGAAATAGAAAGATGGAGAAAGCATGCATGCTTGTGCAACTTCACAAACACGGATGAGGTACATCAGAACTGGAGGTATATCAATAAATCCTGTGCAGAGAGATGGAAATTTAAAAGCATTCTTACTTGAAAAATGTAACCAGAAAGGTTTTGGTTTTTTTAATGTTCTACATTAGATTACTCTCTTCTGTCATTTTGTTGAAATATAGGTTTGTATTCTAAAAGGCCGGGGCTATGAAATTGGCAAAAAGCCAATAAGAACTGGCAGAATCCAAGCAGAGTCCAAACACAGAGGCTGACTGATCCACCGTAAGAAAAAAAAATATTTAGGAGATCCTTTCTCTCTCTCACTATGTTGAAAAAAATATTGTCACATGTTGCTAACATCTCATCTATCTCAATCTCTTCTCCTTTCTCTATATACCAGCCAATTAAATGTTCAAACATTTATAAGAAACAAAATGCACTTTTCTCTCCTCCCACTGCTCGTAGCCTTCCCTCTCAACCAAGAAAGGTATCATTAAAAAACACACCAAAAAAACACACCACTAAACAATTGGCATATAAAACAGGAGGAAAGGAACTGCTCTTGCTAGGGCTATTGTGTTCATCTGCTGTTTAACTCATAATGAGCTTCAAGATGTTTCAATAGAATGGAGACCCTGCTGGTAAAGATTTCAAAGAATGTAAAATAAGATCACATGAACAGAAACTGCTGAAGCAGTCTATTGTTGTGAGGTCTAGTGTTAACAATAGGCAGCTTTTCATGGTGGATTCATTACAAGTGATGTGAAAGACTGTGTTGAGTGAATGCTGCTATTTCAATAGAAATCAAAGGCTACAATTCTATACATGGTTACCTGGGAGTAAGTTCCATTGAACTCAATGGGAATTACTTCCAAGTAGATAAGTATGGGATTGTGCTTTAAGGTCATCTAGATGCTTGGTCATTCTCTCCAGGTGCTCGATATTCAGCTCTATCTCTTATTCTAATCTATTAATCTCATGGAGGCCTAATAATTATTGGACCAGAGTCTGGAGCCAGTTTTGGAATAGACTAATAAATTGATATTTATTAGTATTGGAGATACTGTGGATGGAGAAACTGATTATTCTAGATAATAATAATAATAATAATAATAATAATAATAATAATAATAATTATTATCTGTACCCCGCCCATCTGGCTGGGTTTCCACAGCCACTCTGGGCGGCTTCGAACAAAGATGAAAAATACACTAAAATGTCACATATTAAAAACTTCCCTGAACAGGGCTGCCTTCAGATGTCTTCTGAATGTCAGGTAGTTGTTTATCGCTTTGACATCTGATGGGAGGGCGTTCCACAGGGCGGGCGCCACTACCGAGAAGGCCCTCTGCCTGTAACTTGGCCTCTCACAGCGAGGGAACCGCCAGAAGATCCTCAGAGCTGGACCTCAGTGTCCAGGCAGAATGATGGGGGAGGAGACGCTCCTTCAGATATACTGGACCGAGGCCGTTTAGGGCTTTAAAGGTCAGCACCAACACTTTGAATTGTGCTCGGAAACGTACTGGAAGCCAATGTAGGTCTTTCAAGACTGGTGTTATATGGTCTCGGCGCCCGCCCCCAGTCATCAGTCTAGCTGTCGCGTTCTGGATTAGTTGTAGTTTCCGGGTCACCTTCAAAGGTAGCCTCACGTAGAGCGCATTGCAGTAGTCCAAGCAGGAGATAACCAGAGCATGTACCACTCTGGCAAGACAGTCTGCAGGCAGATAGGGTCTCAGCCTACGTACCAGATGGAGCTGGTAAACAGCTGCCCTGGATACAGATTTGACCTGTGCCTCCATGAACAGATGTGTGTCCAAAATGACTCCCAGGCTGCGCACCTAGTCCTTCAGGGGCACAGTTACCCCATTCAGGACCAGGGAATCCTCCACACCTGCCCGCCTCCTGTCCCCCCAAAACAGTAATTCTGTCTTGTCAGGATTCAATCTCAATCTGTTAGCCTCCATCCATCCTCCAACCGCCTCCAGACACTCACACAGGACCTTCACCGCCTTCACTGGTTCTGATTTAAAAGAAAGATAGAGCTGGGTATCATCCGCATACTGGTGAACACCCAGCCCAAACCTCCTGATGATCTCTCCCAGTGGCTGAATGTAAAAGTTGAAAAGCATGGGGGAGAGGACAGAACCCTGAGGCACCCCACAAGTGAGAGCCCAGGGGTCTGAACACTCATCCCCCACCACCACTTCCTGAACACAGCCCAGGAGAAAGGAGCAGAACCACTGTATGACAGTGCCCCCAGCCCCTCAAGATGGTCCAGAAGGATGTTATGGTCGATGGTATCAAACGCCGCTGAGAGATCCAGCAGAACTAGGAAACAGCTCTCACCTTTGTCCCTAGCCCACTGGAGATCATCAACCAGTGCAACCAAGGCAGTTTCAGTCCCATGATGAGGCCTGAATCCCGACTGGAAGGGATCCAAATGGTCCGCTTCTTCCAGGCGTGCCTGGAGTTGTTCAGTGACCACTCGCTCAATCACCTTGCCCAAGAATGGAAGATTTGAGACTGGGCGATAATTGGCCATCGTGGCCGCATCTAAAGATGGTTTTTTAAAAAGCGGTTTAATAACCGCCTCTTTCAGCGGGTCTGGGAAGGCTCCCTCACGGAGGGAAGCATTCACCACCCCACGAAGCCCATCGCTCAGTCCTTCCCGGCTAGCTTTTATAATGGGCAAGGATCCAGGAGACATGTGGTTGGCTTCACTTGTCCAAGCAGCCTGTCCACATCCTCGGAGGTAACAGATTGGAATTGTTCCCACACAACTTGACTAGACAGGACTCTAGTACTCTCCCGCCCTGGCCCTGCTCCCATGGTGGAGTCTACTTCTTCCCGAATCTGAGCGATTTTATCTGCAAAAAACTTTGTGAAATCATTGCAGGAGATCATGTGGCCTGATGTCACAGGTGGTTCCGCTAAATTGTGAACCACCTGAAAAAGTCTCCTGCTGCTGTTTTCTGCAGATGCAATAGAGGCGGCGAAGAAAGTCTTCTTCGCTGTCGCTATTGCCAATTGGTAGGCTCGACGTTGAGCTCTAACCTGTGTCCGGTCAGATTCGGAATGAGTTATCCGCCACCAGCGCTCTAGCCGTCTCAATGATTGTTTCATTGCCCTCAGATCCGTGGAAAACCACGGGGCTGCCCGGGCTCCATGCAATCGGAGAGGGCGCTTCAGAGCCAAACAGTCAATAGCCCTGGTTAACTCCACATTCCAGCAGGCCACCAGGGAATCAGCTGAAAGGCCATCAACATGGGATAAAGCATCCCCTACCACTCTCTGGAAACCATTTGGATCCATTAAGTGGCAGGGGCGGACCATCCGAATCGGTCCCACCTCCCTGCAGAGGGGATGGGTCGCAGAGAAGTCCAGTTGCACCAGGAAGTGATCTGACCATGCCACTTCTTTCGTTTCGCTTTTACTTAGTGTCAGATCACCAACATCCATAGAGGTAAACACCAGGTCCAAGGCATGTCCGCGGCGATGGGTTGGGCCAGACTTATTCAGGGAAAGCCCCATAGAGGCCATGCTTTCCACGAAGTCCCGAGCAGCCCCTTGTAAGGTCGTGTCGGCATGGATGTTAAAATCCCCTAGGACAACCAAGCTAGGTGTCTCCAGGAGAACATCCGCCACAACCTGAAGCAGCTCGGGCAGGGAATCCTTGGTGCAGCGGGGAGGTCGGTACACCAAAAGGAATCCTGTACTGCCCCTTTTGCCCAACTTCCAGAACATGCACTCGGAAAACTGGGTCTTCCCAATCGGACGGCTGGTGCAAACTAATGACTTCCTAAAAATCACTGCAACCCCCCCCCCCCTCCCCACCCACATGACCTGGGTTGCTGTGCGTAAGAGAAACCTGGTGGACTAGCAGCGGCAAGGACAGGCCCATCTGCTTCATCCAACCAAGTCTCTGTTACACATGCCAGGTCAAGTCCTCCATCCACGATCAAGTCATGGATGGCAGTGGTCTTATGAATCATTGACCTGGCATTGTAGATGAAGATTTACAGCTTATCCTACAATGCTTTTGTACTAAAGTACATTTTTTTAAAAAATAGAAGTCTATATTAGAGGAAAATGTGCATAAAATGCTTTATTAGCAGTAATGGCATACAAAAGTGCCTTATATTACATCCCAATGCACATATAGCCTGGAAAGTGTGGATCATAATGGCGGTGCATATTCGAATTCAGAAAGATCACATTCTTTAAGCATCCCTATTATTGCCCAGGTTCTAGAAGTGTTCTAAGATGCTTGGCTCAGATTCACATATGAGAGTTTGGTTACTAGAAAGATTCACATATGGATCATTCTCAGGCCCTTCTCTACATACAATTTTGGTCATGTTAATCAGAAGTGGAAGCAACTATGGAAGAGAAACAGGTGTGCTTAACTTCTGAAAGTTCAAAGGAGACATTTCCTTCTTTCTGTCCTGATGATTTGAGATGATGATTTTGTACCCAGGACAAAGTGAATCCACATATGTAATACTACTTTGTGTGGATTTAGTAAGAGCTGCCTTAAACACTCACCTAAAAACTTGTTTGTAACTATGAAAATTCCCAAAGAATAGAAGCAATGCAATATAATCCTCCTTGCTTCAATGCAGAAAACCTCTCTCTCTTGACACAGACAATAAACTATGCAGCCACTGTTAGCATTTGCACAATTCAAGTACATTCCTTCAGTTTGTTTTTCTGCACCTTTTGTTTGGATACTGTAGACAAAAGCTGACATTCAGCTTATGGAAAAGTAGTTTTCTGTCATTCAAAATTAGCTCTCCTTTTGTTCCCAAACTTATTCGTAAGTTTACTGTACAGTGGTACCTTGGGTTAAGAACTTAATTCGTTCTGGAGGTCTGTTCTTAACCTGAAACTGTTCTTAACCTGAGGTACCACTTTAGCCAATGGGGCCTCCTGCTGCCTCCGTGCCTCTGCCACGGCTCCGCCTCTGTTCTCATCCTGAAGCAAAGTTCTTAACCTGAGGTTCTATTTCTGGGTTAGCGGAGTCTGTAACCTGAAGCGTCTGTAACCCAAGGTACCACTGTACTCTGTTTTTATGCTTGCAGATATTGAACTGATGGAATTTGCTAGAGGTTAACACTTCAATACAACCAATATGTTAATGGGTCCCCACCCCAATCCCCCAGGGCTCTTTATTTATGTACTATTTCCCCAATCAGCAAGGAAGATAAGCACATGGAAGCAGATTTCTGCATACTCAGACAATACCAGGATTAAATTGGCTAGTTTTGTCAACCCTTCTTGGCTATCCTGACAAGTAAAATATGGACAAGACTAGACATAGAAGCCTTCTGATGCTGGGGGGGGGGGGCAGGCGGGTACTTTATTAGAGACTGCATCGGGATCCCTTAGAACGTGAGTGTTCAACCCCCACCGCAAAGATTCAGCATCTCATCAGAAGACTAGTGGTCTTTTTGCACATGCTTTGTTTGCCTAAGAACAACGTCTCCTCGATATTTTAATGGGTGTGTTTTTTTAGGACCCATGGAAACATAAAGGCATGAGGTAATCCCCAAAGCAGGAGTAAATGGAATCACAGTAGGAGCCAAAATTAAAGACTGGGCTTCTCTGGGGAGACTCCACCAACTACTTCAACTTGAAAACCAATCACAAAGTGAGATTAAAAGATAGATTAGACCACTATACATAAAGCAACTGATGGTGGCTAGAAGTCAAAATACTTCTATCCCCACCTTGAGTGGCATAAAATTAAAAAGGCAAGCAGAAACAAGTAACCAAGACTTACATGCAGTCTGACTGCAACAGAACTTCTAAACAGTTAATGTTGTTGTTGTTGTTGCTGCTGCTGCTGCTGCTGTTGCTGCTGTTTAAGTAAGTAGACAACTGTGGGGCAAGATGCCAATGGACAAGTAACAAAACAAGAATTCATGCATGCAGGATACTAAACAAGTAATAAATGCCCAAGCAGATAAATAGACATACAAAAGAAGGCCACATAAAACTTGTTCAAAAACACCTCCCACTTCAGAAAGAAACAGGCCCTGAAGTCCTGCCACTCTTCCAGGGAAAAATGTCACCTAAGCTAAATGGTGGGCCACCACCAAATGGCAGCTGCCCAGTAAAGAAAGGTGGGGACTGGCCCACATGGAGGAAGGGGGGCTACTGGGAATCACTGCAGTCTAAATGCAGAGCTGAAAAACCAACCCCCTCAGACCAACCCCTGGAGAGGAAAGGGAGCCTCCACTTAGCCACAGGGATGTTCCCTGGGATGTTCCCTCCACTTGTAGAAGCTTTGGTTTTCCAGTCCACCAACACTGATGAGGAGGAGATGTTCCCTTTAGATAAGTCGTCTCCCTTCACTGACCTTACACGACAGGAGAGGGCAAGGCAAAAGCAGGTAGAAGAGTGGGTGGGGCATTCAGGCTCTCATGACTCTCGACCCCTCACCTTTGGAGAGACCAATTTGTGTCTTTTCCCCATTTGGTGGGGGGTGCGTTAGGCAAATTTGCCCCCACAGAGAACAGGGATGTTGTTCTCTTATAAAGAGGCTCTAAATTTATTAAATTTAACAGATTGTCACCAAACCCTCAGTGACAATTCATCTTACCACATCTGACCCACAGACTATATCTATGCTATAGCTAAATATAAAAAGGACAGAAAAATGTTGCGTGTCTTCCATGCTTATTTGTTCCTTCTACATTCTTGTGATATATCCAATACATGTCAATAGACACAGTAAAGAATGAATTTTATGGGTGACACAAAATGTTTATTCTATGACCACAGGCTCCTTTGTTGTCAGAGCAACAGAATTTAGAGCTGAAAATCTATAATTTTTGTTTTCTATGCAGTATTGTAAAATGTTGGCATTCTACAAGAAGGGAGGCATTTACACTTATTCACAGATACATGCAAACATTTAATCATAACTTAAGTTTTTTGAGATTTACATACAGTTTTCAATAAAATACATTTGATTACATGTCCGTCTTGCCTTAGTTTGGCTACAGTCATTGTTCTGGATAAGTCAAAGCAATCTGACTGATCCAAATTGATGTGACTCATTAACGTACAGATATTTCAGAATAAACATCCAACACAAATCTCTCTGGACTTTTAAAAGGTAATTGTTTGCATTTCTGCAATTGATGAATTCCAACTTCTCCTTTTAAGAAGGGAGGTTGTTTTCAAATTGTCTTGGCACAAAGCACTAAAATATAGAAATTGGCTATAGTCTGAAATGCTCAGCACATCTCTAATTGCAAAAGGAATATTATTTTGATGTCTGATACTGCAATTTTGTTTAAACAGGGATAAAATACTGTGGAAGCTGTGACACTGTGAGATGCAAGAAAATGAGTGTTCCTAAGCAAGCAAGAAAATCCCAAATAGTGATAGCAAAAGCACTTAGCAAATTGCGCTAATTCCTTCAAGAAGAAAAACATGCAGTTTATTTGTAGATAAGTAAGTGCTAATTGTGTACTCTTTCTTTTCCTATTCAAAATCACATTCTGAACAGAAGTTCTGAAGGGATGGGATGAATGACCAGTTAAGAATTCTAATAGCCCATTAATTTCAAGGAGAGGCATTTAAGTATTTGCTTAGCCTTCCCAATGATTTTAAATGGGTTTTTAAAAGGGTTTAACTCACCCTGTATTATATTGCGTATCTGACATAACAGATACAAAGAGAAAAAGGCATTGCTCAAACATTCACACTATCATATAACTTGGAACCTTCTTTATCAAGCATTTCGGCGGGGGGCGGGGGAGACCCACAAATATGCCAAAACCAAATTAGTGAACCATTTGCAGCTGAGTTCCTATAAATGCCCTTTGAAATTATGCTTGAGCAATGCATTGAATAATTAATGGCTTAGAATCTAAAATTTTGTTCTGTTCTCAGAAGACGTTTCCATTCAAGGAAGGAGAGTTGCACAGGATCAGGCCCTTCCATTGGGAGAGTGAGGGAGCCACTTCAAATGGCAGGTGCTGGAAGCCAATGAATTGCAGAAAGCTGTTGGGCAACAGGGTTCAATATATGATGATGATGTGGCTTGCCCTCTGGCTAGCCTGCTGCCCTCAGGAGCAGTATGTGAAATGGTCAGGGACCCCCTTTCACTTTCATCTCAAGCAACAAACTGTCTTGTGCTAGTCATAATTTGCATTCTCCCATAAATTGGTTGGCCATCAGTCAGAGATTATTTAGCAGCGATTCAGGCACTGCCAGAAGTGGTACTAGATCATGGGTAGGCAAGCTAAGGCCCGGGGGTCGGATTCGGCCCAATCACCTTCTAAATCTGGCCTGTGGACGTTCCAGGAATCAGTGTGTTTTTACATGAGTAGAATGTGTCCTTTTATTTAAAATGCATCTCTGGGTTATTTGTGGGGCTAAGGAATTCATTCATCCCCCCCAAAAAAAAATAGTCCAACCCCCCACAAGGTCTGAGGGACCATGGACCAGCCCCCTGCTGAAAAAGTTTGCTGACCCCTGAATTAGTTGACCATTTGGATCCCTTCCAACTCCCTAGTTCTATGATTCTAAGTTCAACTTTCTTTCTGTGGATGGAGTGCAAAGTTAAGAGCTAAGCTAGTCTCTTTGGGTTTTAAAAATGATGTCCTGAACTTCATTTTCCCCTCTGCATAGAGAAGTGTATTAAACCATCTTTGTCTGTGTTATCTGTTTGCACTGTAAGTATTTCAGCTCAAATTCTTAAACAGCTTTTCTTATTTTTAGGGGGAAATATGACTGTCAGCCATTCTGACTTCTGTAATACTTCTTGCCTGAAAAGCAACTACTTAAAATAAGGACAGATTATCAGGCCAGATTCTTGGGCTGAACCTTGCCTCAGATTAAGCCTTGAATCGAAACAGTATTTTAATGTCAGTTTAAAGCTTCTAATGAACAGCTAGCATTTTTTCCCAGTTTTTAAAATAGAATTTCTCATATTGGAAGTCTATTTATTTTTGCAAGTTGATAAAATGAATAAGTTCAGGACTTTCAGGCATGCCTTGTATAACCTTGTGTTTACAGATGGTGTCGAACATATACTCTGACAGTGCTGGGGGTGGGGGGAGTCATAAAGGTTTGGTGTGTCAGCCAAAACATAAGGTATCAGGACCAAAGAGTTACTTGTCAGGTTAGCAGTGCCTGTTCTTTCCATGGCTCCTGAGAAAGGAATCTAGAGCTGCCTCAGCAGCGGTCAGTAGAGCTTAGCAGGTAGGGCAGGGTTGCAGGTCTGGCTTCCCAATGCTGAGCATCACTGCCTCTTGCAGAGAGGCAGAGGCATGAGGAGCTCAATGTGGAGTGGCTGAGCAATGGAAGACACTGTTTGGTCTATTTCCTTGCTCACTTCCCTTAACATCTCGGCAAACAGTACTAGGGATCAACTGTTCCACATTGATGCAGGGCCGTAGCTAGGGGGTGGCGAGGTGGGCCCCTGCCAGGGGTGCAGGCGAGGGGGTGCGCAAAATTGGCTTAAAATATGTCTGCAAATATGTCTATAAATAAAAATATCAATTATTGCCTCATAAGGAAAGGTTTATAAATGGAGGGTGAATTGAATGGGTGGAGGGGGCGGGGTTGGAGGAGAGGCAGAAAGAAGAGCTCATTTATCCGTGGCTAGGGGGCGCAATCTGGATGGGTCTGCCAGGGGTGCAAGGTCACCTAGCTACGGCTCTGCATTGATGTCTCTATTGTTGCACACCACCCTAATCTCCAAGTGGTGTAAGATTTCAGGAGTTCCAGGCACTTACCTAGGGTTTATGTTTCCTTTTGGAAATGAGGAACAGTGCAGACTGTGGTGTCTTTATGATATATGGTTTCTTGACACATCTATACAACCAGAGCCTACGATGGAGGGGTTCACAACATTAACACACCAAGAGAGTCTTGTTTCTTCCATAGCCATAGCCTTGGATTAAATATCTGGCATGTCTCTCTTTCCAGCTTGTTGCTTTGATTCTAGCTCACATCACTGCAAACTCTCTGCTCTCAACTCTGTTGAGGGAGGGACCTCACCCATTTGCCATCTCCCACAGGGCCCCTTCCTCTCCAGGAGGCTAGCTTGGCTATTCTAAAAATTAGAAGCCGTGATTAAATTTTAACCCTTGCTGGATCCAGGAATTAGAGGGGTCTCACATACAGCCCACTCCCCTCCCCACAATAACAATATGAAATTATAATTTGAATGGCGTATGCCACCCTGAGTGGTGTGCTTTGCTGATAGAAATAGTTAAAAAATAAAAATAAAAAGGTACATCCACAGGTTTACAAAAACCTGGATGTTTAAACCATTTCCCCCCAGTTAGAACTTTCATTGTGGCCTAGCATTGTTTCTCTGAGGAACATTAAGGGGAGCCAGCACCTTCAACTTCAACTTTATCTTCATGAAATGAAACAGTGGCAAAAAAGTGGGGAATCATTTTGACTGTTTATCTTCTTAACATCTCCTCATTAAAAATCTCCCCAGCTTCAGAAAGAGTTCCTTAGTTTTGCACAGAGGGCATGTGAAATGCAAGAAAATAGCAAAGCAGCTTAATGGTGTGTGTGGCTGGATGTGTGCGGCTCTATAAGTGTGTGCTCTATAAGGAAGGATTTAAAAATAACCCTGAAAGTGAGGAGTATCTTCTGTTTTTCTCTTCCTTGTACCCCCAACATCCCTCCCCGCTCTACCTTTTCCCACATGCAATCCCCCTCGTCCTTAACAGTCACTCAGCTTTATGGGGACAGAGAGAATGTTGCAGGAAAGACCCATGTCTGCATGTGTGCCCTGTACTGTGTGTATCTCACTTTCCTTCCCTGCAATGACAAAATAGTTCTGCTTCTGATCTGTATCTTGGTTTGTCCTCTCTGCACGCACACACCATGTGCACCCAAATTTTGGGGAAAGGCAGGCTGGGGCTGCCATGTGGAATGTGTGTTCTCACTTACATGTGTGCCAAAATTGTGCTGAAAATGGTGCAGATTGGAACAGTAAACAGTAAAATCCCCAGTTATGTGTGTCCTGTAAGTCAGCTAACCCCCCTTTAGGGGTGTGGTTGCATTGTGGGATGGCCAGCGCACCCCATCAACGATGCAGGGCTGAGTGTTGGGGGTTCAATTCTTGCTGGAGCATGAGCTTCAGGCTTGAAATCCTATTCTGTGTCAGCCTACCAAATTGGCCAATGGCAGGCTGACGTGAACATCTGGGCCCTCTGTGGGATGAGTCTGAGGGAACAATCAGGCTTCCCTCAGGTCCACTCCCGGGGGGTTTAAAACAGCATGCCATTCCCTGGCATCCAGCTCTTCTTTGTTCCAGTTTGAGTGGCTTCCACAAGGAAGCCGCAGAAAGAATGTGGTTGGTAAAGTGAGCTGTGGACTCAAAAAGGTTTAGAACTACTGTGTCAGCTATCTTTGACTCCAATGACATATTTGCAACTATATTGTTTAATTGAAATAACTATTATTGCTATTATTATCTTGCAAATACTATTGTGCTTAATAGTTTGGCTGGGGAAACCCAGCCAGATGGGCAGGGTATAAATTATTATTATTATTATTATTATTATTATTATTATTATTATTACTTTGTTGTTGTTGTTTAGTCGTTTAGTCGTGTCCGACTCTTCGTGACCCCATGGACCAGAGAACGCCAGGCACCTCTGTCCTCCACTGCCTCCTGCAGTTTGGTCAAACTCATGCTGGTAACCTCGAAAACACTATCCAACCATCTCGTCCTCTGCCGTCCCCTTCTCCTTGTGCCCTCCATCTTTCCCAACATCAGGGTCTTCTCCAGGGAGTCTTCTCTTCTCATGAGGTGGCCAAAGTACTGGAGCCTCAGCTTCACAATCTGTCCTTCCAGTGAGCACTCAGGGTTGATTTCCTTCAGTATGGAGAGGTTTGATCTTCTTGCAGTCCATGGGACTCTCAAGAGTCTCCTCCAGCACCATAATTCAAAAGCATCAATTCTTCGGCGATCAGCCTTCTTTATGGTCCAGCTCTCACTTCCATACATCACTACTGGGAAAACCATAGCTTTAACTATACGGACCTTTGTTGGCAAGGTGATGTCTCTACTTCTCAAGATGCTGTCTAGGCCTGTCATTGCCCTTCTCCCAAGAAGCAGGCGTCTTTTAATTTCGTGGCTGCTGTCACCATCTGCAGTGATCATTGAGCCCAAGAAAGTAAAATCTCTCACTACCTCCATTTCTTCCCCTTCTATTTGCCAGGAGGTGATGGGACCAGTGGCCATGGTCTTCGTTTTTTTGATGTTGAGCTTCAGACCATATTTTGCGCTCTCCTCTTTCACCCTCATTAAAAGGTTCTTTAATTCCTCCTCACTTTCTGCCATCAAGGTTGTGTCATCTGCATATCTGAGGTTGTTGATACTTCTTCCGGTAATCTTAATTCCGGCTAGGGATTCATCCAGCCCAGCCTTTCGCATGATGAATTCTGCATATAAGTTAAATAAGCAGGGAGACAAAATACAGCCTTGTCGTACTCCTTTCCCAATTTTGAACCAATCAGTTGTTCCATATCCAGTTCTAACTGTAGCTTCTTGTCCCACATAGAGATTTCTCAGGAGACAGATGAGGTGATCTGGCACTCCCATTTCTTTAAGAACTTGCCATAGTTTGCAGTGGTCGACACAGTCAAAGGCTTTTGCATAGTCAATGAAGCAGAAGTAGATGTCTTTCTGGAACTCTCTAGCTTTCTCCATAATCCAGCGCATGTTTGCAATTTGGTCTCTGGTTCCTCTGCCTCTTCTAAATCCAGCTTGCACTTCTGGGAGTTCTCGGTCCACATACTGCTTGAGCCTTCCTTGTAGAATTTTAAGCATAACCTTGCTAGCGTGTGAAATGAGTGCAATTGTGCGGTAGTTGGAGCATTCTTTGGCACTGCCCTTCTTTGGGATTGGGATGTAGACTGATCTTCTCCAATCTTCTGGCCACTGCTGAGTTTTCCAAACTTGCTGGCATATTGAGTGTAGC
Source organism: Podarcis gaigeae (assembly GCF_964106915.1). Classification (NCBI taxonomy): domain Eukaryota; kingdom Metazoa; phylum Chordata; class Lepidosauria; order Squamata; family Lacertidae; genus Podarcis; species Podarcis gaigeae. The sequence continues at coordinate 59,648,828 of NC_139677.1, read as the reverse complement.
ACCTTAACAGCATCATCTTTTAAAATTTTAAATAGTTCAGCTGGAATACCATCACTTCCACTGGCCTTATTATTTGCAGTGCTTTCTAAGGCCCATTTGACTTCACTTTCCAGGATGTCTGGCTCAAGGTCAGCAACCACACTACCTGGGGTATACGAGACATCCATTTCTTTCTGGTATAATTCCTCTGTGTATTCTTGCCACCTCTTCTTGATGTCTTCTGCTTCTGTTAGGTCCTTTCCACTTTTGTCCTTTATTATGGAAATCTTTGTACGAAATGTTCCTTTCATATCTCCAATTTTCTTGAACAGATCTCTGGTTCTTCCCATTCTATTGCTTTCCTCTATTTCTTTGCATTGCTCGTTTAAGAAGGTCTTCTTGTCTCTCCTTGCTATTCTTTGGAAATCTGCATTCAATTTCCTGTATCTTTCACCATCTCCCTCGCATTTTGCTTGCCTTCTCTCCCCCGCTATTTGTAAGGCCTCATTGGACAGCCACTTTGCTTTCTTGCATTTCCTTTTCATTGGGATGGTTTTCGTTGCTGCCTCCTGTATAATGTTATGAGCCTCCATCCATAGTTCTTCAGGCATTCTGTCCACCAAATCTAAATCCTTAAACCTGTTCCTCACTTCCACTGTGTATTCATAAGGGATTTGACTTAGATTGTATCTTACCGGCCCAGTGGTTTTTCCTACTTTCTTCAGTTTAAGCTTGAATTTTGCTATAAGAAGCTGATGATATGAGCCACAGTCAGCTCCAGGTCTTGTTTTTGCTGACTGTATAGAGCTTCTCCATCTTTGGCTGCAGAGAATATAATCAATCTGATTTCGATGCTGCCCATCTGGTGATGTCCATGTGTAGAGTCGTCTCTTGTGTTGTTGGAAAAGCGTGTTTGTGATGACCAGCTTGTTCTCTTGACAGAACTCTATTAGCCTTTGCCCTGCTTCGTTTTGATCTCCAAGGCCAAACTTGCCAGTTGTTCCTTTTATCTCTTGACTCCCTACTTTAGCATTCCAATCCCCTATAATGAGAAGAACATCCTTCTTTGGTGTCACTTCTATAAGGTCTTGTAAGTCTTCATAGAATTGGTCAATTTCAGTTTCTTCAGCACAAATAGTTGGTGCATAAACTTGGATTACTGTGATGTTAAAAGGTCTGCCTTGGATTCGTATCGAGATCATTCTATCATTTTTGAGATTGCATCCCAGTACAGCTTTCGCCACTCTTTTGTTGACTATGAGGGCCACTCCATTTCTTTTACGGGTTTCTTGCCCACAGTAGTAGATATGATGGTCATCCGAACTGAATTCACCCATTCCCGTCCATTTTAGTTCACTGATGCCCAGGATGTCAATATTTATTCTTGCCATCTCATTTTTGACCACCTCCAACTTACCCAGGTTCATGGTTCTTACATTCCAGGTTCCTATGCAATATTTTTCTTTACAGCATTGGACTTTCCTTTCGCTTCCAGGCATATCCGCAACTGAGCGTCCTTTCGGCTTTGGCCCAGCTGCTTCATCAGCTCTGGATCTACTTGTACTTGCCCTCCGCTCTTCCCCAGTAGCATGTTGGACGCCTTCCGACCTGAGGGGCTCATCTTCCAGCGTCATATCTTTTATATGCCTGTTGTCTTTGTCCATGGAGTTTTCTTGGCAGGGATACTGGAGTGGCTTGCCGGTTCCTCCTCCAGGTGGATCACGTTTGGTCAAAACTCTCCACTATGACCTGTTCATCTTGGGTGCCCTGCTCGGCATAGTTCATAGCTTCTCTGAGTTCTTCAAGCCCCTTCGCCACGGCAAGGCAGTGATCCATGAAGGGGATTATTATTATTATTATTATTATTACTACTACTATTACTATTACTACTACTATTATTATTATTACTACTATTATTATTATTATTACTACTACCAGGTTTTTTTCTCCCTCTACTGCTGATAGAGGATAGATGCAGCCAGTTTTTTGTTTTCCTATTGGTGGGTTATTTTAAGGATTTGTAATACAGCTGTTGATACATGATACACTAGTTTTCTACTATGTGAAATATTGAAGAAAGATAAATAAACTGATTTTCAGCATGGATCAACAGGTTATTAGGACAAAACTGTCCTGCCTCAAGACATTTATTTGAACAAACTATCACCATTATCTTCTATGACTAATTAGTTTCCCAAATAAATGTTATGACTTTATCTCTGGATTGTGTTCCTCTCTTTTGCATTTGCAATAGCAAGATGTTTATTAAACAGCACCAAAAGAAATGAGCAAGTAATCAGTAAAGGAAAGTGTCAAAGAAAGTTCACACTTTCATTTATCATCTTTCAGTTTCGGAGGCTTACAAAACTAAATTGTGACAAGAATTGTAATCCCATCATGAATCCTGCTGCGAACTAGAAGAGGAAGAAAGGATAATTTTTTTCTCACTCCCACATTACTCCACCCTTCTATGTTCCTCTGTGAATGTGAGACATAACGTGTCCCTAAATTAGTAAGGAACACCACTGTGTCTGTAAAGTTGTAATTCTGGTTTGCTATTCTCTGCGAACAGCTTTCAGAAAGTTCACCAAAAAATGGAACAACCTGTATCCATTCTTTTGAAAGAGGTGATTGCAAAATTGAAAATAGGAATCCATTAAAGGACTTCTTTGCAAAAGTAAAATTACAATATCACAGCTTTCCACAGTTATCTTTGAATCCACCATCCACAAATCAAGGAACTAATATCCATAATTTGTACCTATTACCTCTTTAACTGCTATTTTCATGTCAGTGTATACAGAATTAGAGGTATGTTCCGTAATAGCTACAAAATGTAGGTAATCATGAGGTAATTACTGATGTTCGTAACAAGCAGGAAATGGTCAGAAGTTCTGAACCTTCCCAGAATTTGGTCCCCTAGAAGAAGTAACATTAGTTTCTGTGTGAAGGAAAGAAGGAAAACCATAATGTTTTGTAGAAAGTTCATCCATCAACTTTAGATCAACTGGAACATCTAAACTGTTCCATAAGCCAATGGAATGTCTCCATGTCACAGCCATCTGTGTGTGGAGGATGTTTATCTGATTGAACATGCCTATGGCTATAGGTGGCATTTCCAAGCAGTGATTTGTTTGAGTATGGTGGTGTATCATCAGTGAATATGGTCCTATGTTTTGACTCTAGGAACTGATGCCTGTAACTATTGATATATTGTGTTAGACATGATTTTATGTGTTGCTGCATCCATGGGACTGCATGTATGGAGAAGCGTAAGAGCACAGCAAGAAGAACTGTCTGAATCACATCCAGAGATGGTGCTAAGATTCTTGGCATACTTCTTGGTATACTTCTGAATGAGTAGAGAAATCCCACTGTCGGGAGCTCATCCTACACTCAAGTAGGACCCTGGCAGAGACACATGCCCTACTGGCATGTTCCCTCCCTCCTAGTCAATCGTTCGGGAGCTTCAGTAGCTTACTTCAGCCCGAATATCACAGTGACCAATGCCAACAAACACCGGCACACTTAGGAATCCGCAGAGTTTGCGCAGCTTGCGTAACAGACCTCAGCAACTCAGCATTTTGGCTAATCTACTTTTTTTACATATAAACACACATGGAGCACTGCAACATGGCTCCCTCTCTCTATCATCAGACAGCAAAGAGAAAAAGGACAAAGGACAATAGTCCCACTTCACGGAACACTGTAACACAAACATCCTGTCTCCGTCACTTCCCACTTTGTGGAGTCAAAACATATACCGTCATGTGATAGACAACAATCCCATGACTGCAATCATGGAGCAGGAGTTCTAACACCTGCAAGTGCAACAGGAGTGCCAATCTAGCAGGCCTGCCTGTGGTTTACACCATGCTGATCACTTCAACCTTGCCCCTGCTTCTCTCATTGATGATCTGCATGGTGAACATAAAAATGTATTTTTAAAAAAGCATGTTGTTGTACACTATCCTGATGTTTTCCATTCCACCCCTCTCCCTTGCTTGTTCCTTGAGGCTGAAGTAATGTTCCTTGAGCTTGAAGTAAAATTTAGTTTTGTGTGTATTCCTCCTAAAATACACATTTTTGAAAACAATTTCCTGTAGTACAATGCATTTTTCATGTTATTTTCACCAACGTATGCTTTCTTTGCACACACTTCCCCCCTCACATACTTTTTTTGTACACACTTTTTGCTTGGAGAAGTAAATCACAATAGTTGGAGAAGTATAGATTTTGAAGGAGAGCTGTGGGTTTAAAAATATGAACTGAAGGCATTTCTCCCTGATTTCTATGCTGAAATGATAGTGACTTACATCTCAGTAGACATGGTTAGGATTATTCTGTAAGTGCATAAAATGTCAGGGTGTTGAATTTAAGAAAATTATGAAGGGGAAAAGACTAATGCACTGGAGCATGAAATGTGATGATTCATCATCATCATCATATCATCTCAGGACAAGATTCTTCAAATGAGGATGTTTCTCCCAGACTTTGCTTAATCTGTAGCTCTTATCCTTATTCTTCTTATTATTATTTAGAATTAGTATCCTTTTTAAGAAAAAGATTGTATCCGTTCCCCAAACAATTATACAATTTACTTTTGCTTTTGCTTACTATACCAATTACTATACCAATAGAAATTTAAAATAGCTCTTAAGATTTTAGCAGTTAGTCAGCTTCAATGACTCGGCAGAATAAAGCAATTTTACATTCCCAATAACAAAAATAAAAAAATAAAAATAAATAAGTGAAGAAGCTTGAAAGCTGTAAGAAAAATCCACAGAAAACTGTTAGCCTTCATTTAATCTGCTTGGAACTATTAAATTTATGTCATTCCGCCAGTGTCAAATTGAGCTGTTTAGAAGTCATTGCTTGCAAGATGGGAAAGTATGAAGACGCGACTTTACTTTTGTCCAACACTTTGAAATGACAACAGTTCAATAGACCCGGATTTCTATTTACTTTGAAAGAAAGGCTTTCCAGTAGGGTATCTGAAAATTTACACACATCCAGCTACCTTGAAGCTGCATGAAGCTCAGAGTTCAAGGGCTGTGCATTGATCTCTGACTTCACACAACTAAAGATAAGATAAAATAATGGGAACATCTTGTTTGGCTCAGGATTTCTTTTTGACCATTATCTCTACCCTAGCAATCTATAAAACAATGGCATTTTTCATTCATCTTGGCATCAGTACAGCTGTTTCCATGAGATTGCACTGGTGTAAGCATGATTGCCACCTTTTTGTAAAATCAGAGATAGGGGCATTTTATTCTTGCCTTATTAAATGTGTGGGAAAAACGAGTGGCAAGGACGGGTTACGAAAATTGCACCTAATTTTAAAACAATGGCAGGCAACAAAAAACTCATTAACCACTTGGCATCTCACTAGAGCTTAATTAAGTGCACAGATCAATGCACTAATTACATATTGTTGCAAATCAGTGGCTGACTAGAAACGTCATGTTTATCACAGTTTTGCATGCCACGGGCTTTGGGGGTTTCTTCAGAGGTAGCTGACATACTTCCCAAAAGACACTTTATGAATTAAGTAAGTTCACCTCTTTGCCTGATCATGTACATGAATGTTGAGAAGAGCCCCGTGTCTCTGAAACAGGTTGCTTTGAAATGACCTAATTGGAAACTGTTGAGCTTTTAAGCCTGTCGATTGCTTACAAACAAAGTTTGCCACTATTAATTATTAGCACTCTGAGATTTATCATTATAGTCATTGCCGGATTTGCATCTAGATGAGGATCCACATGACAGGCAGCTCTACAGTGGGGTGAGGAGGTAAGCTAGGAAACAAGTCAGCTTCCAAGTGCAACATGTTAGGCAAGCGTTTATTCTTAAAGCTGCTGTAAGAGATTGATCCCCAAAAGAATAATCACACGGTTGTGTTTTTTTCTTCTTTGTAAGACAGATGGCTTTAAAAAGAGTGTATACTTGAGATCAAGCAGGATGTGGATATTAGTTTATTTAGAAGAACAAACAAGCGAAATCTAGAAGCTGAATGCCTGAGCATAACAAAGTAACAGATTGAAGCAGACTAAAGCAACTGGGAAACAGAGCAGATTTTTTTTTAAAAAAATATACAAATAAAAATACAAAGCTTTGCACATATAAAGAAGAAACCCTCCCAGAGTATACAGAGGTAGGAGCCCCCTTCGGATACCCCCTGCTCAACATGGGAACGTCTGGGACTTGGTGTGTTAAGGATGGGGACAGCATCCCTGCCTCCACAACTCCTGCAGATAGATATTTCCTATTTAGGCGGGACTTACAAGAAATGAGAAGGTGATCTTGAGAGGTCAAGATCACTTCCCTCTGATCACTAGATGATGTGAATTGACTCCAAACATGCGCTTCAAAATGAATAATCCACTTATACTGATACAATTTGACATCTTGTTTTGCCTGAATCTATTCTGGACTTTATAATAGCACACTTTTTACGACTCTGATCAGGGGGAGCAGAACATTTTTACCCATTGACACTCTGCTCTTGACCCAGACTGAGCACCCTGCACCAACAATTTCTGTATGGGGTGAAAGCTACAATTGTAGGAACATGGGAAGCAATTTCAATTTAGATTGTAAAGGGACCCCTGACCATTAGGTCCATTCGAGGACAACTCTGGGGTTGTGGCACTCATCTCGCTTTACTGGCCAAGAGAGCTGGCGTTTGCCCGCAGACAGTTTTTCTGGGTCATGTGGCCAGCATGACTAGGCTGCTTCTGGTGAACCAGAGCAGTGTATGGAAACTCTGTTTACCTTCCCGCCGGAGCAATACTTTTTTATCTGCTTGCACTTTTTGGCGTGCTTTTAAACTGCTAGGTTGGCAGAAGCAGAGACTGAGCAACGGGAGCTCACCCAGTCGCGGGGATTCAAACCGCCAACCTTCTGATCGGCAAGCCCTAGGCTCTGTGGTTTAACCCACAGCATCACCCATGTCCCTTGGACTGTAGCAGGGGACAAAAGTTAATCCTACACATTTAGCATCCTAGCCTAGATCTGGGGCCCCATGATGGCCATTTTTGAAGGCAAAAAAGCAAGCATCCAATAGCTATGAAGTTAATGTTACATGTACTTCACATATGGAAAATCTCTCTCTCTTTGGAGTGGCCCTTGTGGCACACTCCAAATTTGTTTATTTATAGATTGACCAATCAGAACTAGGCACAAAAGACAGGCAATTAGAATGAAAGTGCAGGGTGCATCTGAGCTTAAGGTTTGCTTTCAATACCTAGAACATAACTGAGTTCACAGTCGTTCCATAAAATCCCATTCATGCTCATATTTCTGCATTTCTACAGCCCAATTTATGTGCCGAACATTGCTCTGCTACAATTGCTAAGCAACTGGGAGTCAGAAAGCCCAGCTGATCTACTGCAGATCACCTAGAGGACTACCACCTCTGTTTTATTGGGGAGAACAGATTTCTATGTCCAGATTATCTTTGCTTGCATGCATCGGGGGGGGGGGGAGAGAAAAGGGCTGGTTAAGAATAAAAACCACAGCCCAGGGATGGCTAACCTGTGATCCTCCAGATGTTGTCATACTACAACTCCCATAACCCCCATTCTGGCTGGGGCTGATAGGAGTTGGATTCCTACAATATCTGGAGGACCATCTGTCAACCTAACCTCCCTCATTGAATTTTAAGAGTGAAAACATTGTGGTGAAGTCCTTTTAGCGAAGTACAGATAGGAATATAACTAATAATTAAAGCAATGCAGGCTTCTGATGTGTATATATTTTGAGTGTTCATGGGTATGTGCAGAATGAGTACCAAGATGATCAGACCAGTTGCATGTTAGACCTCACATCATTTGACCAACTAAACTTACCTTTCATTTCAGCTGCAAAAAAGTCTATAAAATTTAAGTGGTGACCAGCAATGTAGAAAATAGGCCAATTTCTATGAACATGACTTGATTATTTTTATTATACTACAGAACAAAGCAACTATAGTTCAGCCATATAAAAATGTTAAGAACTGTGAAAAAATATGGAGCATATTACAGAAAAGGATTATCAATGAATATTCACATTAGGGTTTCATGTCCAACTCAAACTGCTGCTTATAAGGATGCAACCTTTTTTGGGGGGGGTCATTCTCTTTTTTGCAGAGCTAAATGCAATTTAACTAAATTATTAGGATGAAACACTTATGGGATAAGGGAATGTTAATTGCAGCTGCGTCTTGAATTTCTGCAGGAGCAAAATATGCTCCTGGGTCAAGTGTTTAAAAAGTAACTACAGAGGATTCTGTCCAGCACTGTGCCTTCAGAGTTCAGCTTATGCAATGGGACTTCTATTTCCTCTCCTCCCACTGCTTCAATGAAGCCTGCTCTGGGGGTTCCACAATTCCCCAGAGCTGATTTTGAGGGTGTGTGAGGGACGGGAAGAAAGAGGAGGTTTTGGTTTCTGCATTAAACACTGTTGTGTGCAGTGTTGGATACAACCCATAATTTATGAAAATCCATCTAGAAGATCCATCTAGAACAGTGATGACCAAACTTGGCCCTCCAACTGTTTCAGAACTACAACTCCCATTATCCCTAGCTAACAGGACCAGTGGTCAGGGATGATGGGAGGCGTAGTCCCGAAACAGCTGGAGGGCCCAGTTTGGCCATCACTGATCTAGAAGATCTCAGTAAGAAAAGTTGCTTTGTGGTGCCCCATTAGATCAAAAGCTTTCTAGTATTTGGTGAACGATGGCAGCTTTATATAGGAATTATATATGTCATAACTACGTAGGAGACTCTTGAGAGTCCCATGGACTGCAAGAAGATCAAACCTCTCAATTCTTATGGAAATCAACCCTGAGTGCTCACTGGAAGGACAGATTGTGAAGCTGAGGCTCTAATACTTTGGCCACCTCATGAGAAAAGAAGACTCCCTGGAAAAGACCCTGATGCTGGGAAAGATTGAGGGCACAAGGAAAAGGGGACGACAGAGGACAAGATGGTTGGATAGTGTCCTTGAAGCTATGAACATGAGTTTGACCAAACTGCGGGAGGCAGTGGAAGACAGAAGTGCCTGGCATGCTCTGGTCCATGGGGTCACGACTAAATGACTAAACAACAACAACAACGTAGGTATATAACTGAACTACTCTGGTATTTCCAGTCTGGAAGGAAGATCCATGTCTTCAAACATGCCATGTGGTGATAGATTTTGAGGCAGTTGACCTAGGCATTTGTGGTGGAGGGTAGAGCAGGCATAGGCAAACTTTGGCCTTCCAGATGTTTGGGACTATAATTCTCATCATTCCTGACCACTGGTCCTGTTACCTAGGGATGATGGGAATTGTAGTCCCAAACATCTGGACGGCCAAAGTTTGCCTATGCCTGGTTTCGAGAGTTGGACTAGGACTGGGCATATCCAGTTTAAAATCTCCACCCAACTATAAAGTTCATTGGGATGATCTTGGCCCAGTCATCATCTCTCAGTCTGCCTTACCCCTGGGATGTTCTGAGGCTGAAGGTGAGGATACATGCTCCCAAATTTGGATACATAAAATGAATGGGAGTATTCAAAAATACTTCACTTGTAACCAAGTCTTGTCTCTTTTTCTTTCTTTCTTTTAATTCTTTGCTAGTTAGACTTGCATTATGTGCTTCCACCCCAAACACAGGCTTTTATTGACCAATAACACTAACAGATAAAATATACATAGATACTCTATAGCATTTAGATTATTAAAAGCATTTTTCACCCATTATCTTTGTAATGTTTATATCAGCATTTATAGAAGCTAATGATTATTATGCTGATATTGCAAATAGGAGTCTGAGGCTTAGTCCAACTTGAGCTCATAGGAGTAGTAAAATTTGAACAAAGAACTTTCTGTCTCACAGTTCAGCATCCAAGGTACTAGATTGCAAATATATCAAACTTGGTTTACAAGCCTTTTTAAAAAACATTCCCTGCCTGAAAGAAATATACAATTTGTACTGAAGTAGCTAAAGTTCCAATCCTCTGACCTTTATCCATTGTAACTTAATGGGAACTGAAAACTCAACAAGCTAGAATGGACACACTCTACTGGAACTTGTCCTTGACAAGTTTCATTGAAATTAATGGGTATTGCTCCATTAACCATGGTCTGGTGCAACTGCTATTCATGTCAATGAGGCTTGCAGGGAAGAACATTTTGTGGATCATGCCCAAAGTAAATGTACAGGTGCTGCACTTATGAAAGTATAATGTGAGTCTTCACTTACTGAATTTTAAATGTCCACTCTCCCCTTCTTCCTAATACTTTAAGTAACGTACTCCCACAAGGTTTGAACTCAAAGAATTGAATATTTTTATTTTAAGATTTTAAGTAAAATGGATTACTTGCTTTATATATATAACTAAAGTGGAATATTTATAGCTCAATTTCCTGGTGACCCACACAGTGTGAACCTAGCAGTGTAATAGAAATCTATATACAGTTATAAATTAAAGGAAGAAGAGGGGAAGAAGACGACTTTGGCACTACAATCTGATCCTTCTCCGTTGATTCTTTGCTCCATTTATATAGTTTGAGGCATCATATGCCTTTGAATATTTGGGATGACTGAAGCTGGATCTTGAAAATGCTTAGAGAATGATTTTTACTGGGAAGGGAACAGTGCCAGTGTGCAGACAGGATGAACTCTCTGATTTTGACTTTTTATGATAGAGATTTATTTTAGAATCAGAAACTTTTCTACTACTCTATTCAGTATTTTTATGCTTCCTCATAACAGCAGCCCATGTGTGTGTAACAACTGGTCACATGCTTTGGAGGATTTCCACCCTTCTACTCCCATGAACTGTTGTTGTTTCCATAAAGGGTTTCTAATGGTGTAAAGAATATTCCCCAGTAAACATATGTGCACCCAATGATCTCTCTCAGCGAATGGTGACACATCAAGAGAAGGGAGAAGGTTCATTCTTCTCAGGGAACCACCCTCTTTGAGATCAGGAAGCAATGGTTGTAGGAATAGGGTTTCTTGCAAGTAGCTGAGACTACTTTGCCCCCTTCTAAAAGCCTGATAGGTAGGTGGGGAAACTTCTTAAAACTCTTAATACTAATCTTGGACCTCTGAAATTTGTCCTTTGCTGGCGGACTGGTAAGAGGACCCAAATCAGAAGATACTATTTCCTAGCCACTAAGTCTCTATTAAAGGTAAAGGGACCCCTGATCATTAGGTCCAGTCGTGACCGACTCTGGGGTTGTGGTGCTCATCTCGCTTTATTGGCCGAGGGAGCCGGCATACAGCTTCCGGGTCATGTGGCCAGCATGACTAAGCCACTTCTGGTGAACCAGAGCAGCACATGGAAATGCTGTTTACCTTCCTGCCGGAGAGGTACCTATTTATCTACTTGCACTTTGACGTGCTTTCGAACTGCTAGGTTGGCAGGAGCAGGGACTGAGCAACGGGAGCTCACCCCGTCACGTGGATTCGAACCACCGACCTACTGATCGGCCAGTCCTAGGCTCTGTGGTTTAACCCACAGTGCCACCCACGTCCCTAAGTCTCTATTAGACTGCTATAATAAAAGTTTGCGTCTTTATTTAAATACAAACACTTCTGCTGTCTGGTTTTGGATGGGAGCCAGGACAGCACCCTTAATCATGCTTAGACTTAATAATTGAAGTCCCATTGATTTCAGTGAATGTGCTCTAAACATAACTAAGACTAGATCCAAATCAATGTAAATTACTTCAGGATTAAAATATGGATTGGATTTCTGACACACTTAGAAGGGCACTGATGGACCAGGGCAAGAACAAAATGCAATTCACCAAGTCTTGTAATTTGAGGAACTACACTTTAGAAAATAATACTGCATTCATTTGCATGCAGTTTCTCAGTATTCAGAGATGGGATTCATGACGTGCTTCCGTTTTCTTTGGTCTACATATAAATACTATCATTTAGCCTCTCTAGCTTGCACAGCTTTCTATGCTCTTCGTTGCTTTACTTTATGCAATCATCCTGTGATCTATCATCTCAATGTTGACTGTAAAATTTCATTTTACTATTGAATTTCTTCCTCAAGGAAACTGGTTTAAGTGAAGCTAGTGGTGGTGTTTCTTGTTTTTAAGAGGCTACAACATTTTCAATGTTACATGTCATCATCTTCTAAAATCTTTTCTTTTTTAAAAGAAAGTCACTGTAGGTAAGCATTTCAGAAGAAAGCCATGCACTTTCAATGCAACTCTAGCTGTGTGTGGCCCCTATGCTTAGTTGCACCAGATTTTGGTTGGAAGTGTCCAAATGACTCCAAATGTTCAGACAAGTGCAGATCCCACTGAAGGAAATGCACTGCCAGTGGATATCTTTATTCAGACGTGCCTTTATGATTATAGTTCCTGATCTAGTAGTGGTGATGTGGATCTCTTATGAATTGGGATGACTGTCTTTAAATATATTCTTAGCAAACCCACTTTCTAAAGAAGCATTTAAACTGACTCTTCAAAACTTGAAGGCTGTAATGCCTCAGCAGCGTAATAGATCAGCAGAGGCTGCTTTGAAGATTGTCATATGAGATATGTATGTATCCATTATCTTCAGGTTCAAATTTATGGTTGTGACAGAGCAATATAATGGAAAGTAGATTAAATGGTTTGAGTGATGAGTAAATAGAATAAGACAAGCATACAAAAATAGTACATCATTTTTCAAATTTCAATGATATATTGAGTTCTCTACTTTCATGCCAACTCAGAGTTCTTTCACATAGGTCATATGTCCATGATCACAATAAGGGTCTTGTTTTTGAAAGCAATTCCATAAGCAAAAATAATGAAATGAAGTCCTGGCACATGTCATTCTTGGGTTGTTTTCTCCTCATGTAAAACAATGGCTTTGTTTGAAAATCGTCTAGATTACTGCCTAGTACTCACTACTAATGTATACTCTAGCCCCAAATCAGCTTTTGCCGTGCACAGCTAATACTGTCAACACAGACTTCATTCATGTTGCAGGTTATTTCTTTTTCGTGATGTTTCTCTCTGGGTTAAATCACACAATGTATCTGAGCTTTCACACAACGTAAGAGCCATTTCCAGAACTGTGGTGGCATATAGCACAAGTATAGCCTTGATGTCCATATTATCTGAAAATGTTTTTTTTTAAAAAAGCAAATAATACAGAAAAGAACACCGAACTTGCACTATATTCCAACACTGGAATTCACATCAGAATTGGCCCTGAGATAGGAGAGGAACAAAAGCTATGGTTATCCTTAGGGTGTATTGTTACAACTCATGTGTAATATGCTACACTCCTCAAATGAACACTTAAGTCATGAGTTTTAACATCTTAGATAACCATTCCTATATCACACACACACACACACACACACACACACACACACACACACACACCTGCCCTTAATAGTTAGCACTGAATTAAAAACCTGGCAAAGAGAAGAGAACCATATTTCAATTTGCTACTGCCAATGAATTCCCCTTTAGTGAATTGTTTAGCTTTTCTTTTTTAAGGTTAGAAAAGGTGACATTGTATAGTTAGCAGCCCAGTGCATTGGGATGCATGAATATCCATGTATTGCTTAGGGTGTTGTTAATATGGAAAAATTAAGCACGTTTATGAATCTAAATTGATTTCTCTGAAGGCTCTATTCCAAATATTTTCTTAATCAGCTCTGTGGGATTTTTCAGTCTTCCTTGCAATATAAGTCTCAAGAAAGTGAGACCTTCATCAGTCCTATTAAATCCCAAAGCACACAGCTTTCCTTCACATTTGTTGCTGCTCCATTCATTTTTCTATCAGCTACATCATTCAACCTAAATTTCCTTGATCTTGCATTTCTGCACACTGTTTTGTTCCTGCAGTATTACACAAAGTAATACAGCAGATAACAATGGCTCTCAAAGTAAACCATTCACAGTGGAATCAGGTTTTAAACAGGGTTGTGCTATTACCCCAACTCTATTCATTATTTTCATTTCCATGATCCTACACTTTGTCAAAGAGAAACTCCCCATAGAAATCATATATCGAACAGATGGCAAGTTCTTGAGCAGGCTAAAAGCAAAGAGTAAGGTTACCATAACTTCCATCATAGAGCTTCAGTATGCTGATGACAACGTAGTGTGTGCACGCTCAGAGGATGACCTCTGAGGATGACCATCCTAAATATCTTTGCAGAAGCTTACAGAAAGCTTGGCCTTCACTCAGCATCCAAAAAACCAAAGTGCTGCACCAACAAGTACAAAATAAACCCTCTGCAGTGCCACAAATCCAACTCAGTGGTGTAATGTTGGAAAATGTCAATCACTTCTCCTACCTGGGCAGTTATCTTTCCACAAGGGCCAAAATTGATGCCGAAATCCAGCATCGCCTGAGCTCTGTGAGTGCAGCTTTCTCCCAATTAAAGTGCAGAGTGTTTGAGGACATTCACAGGGAAACCAAAATGCTTGTTTACAAAGCTATTGTACTACCAACCTTACTGTATGCTTGTGAAACATGGACCACATATAAACGCCATCTCCAATTCCTTGAAAGATTCCATCAACAACAGTAACTCCAAAAAATTTTACATATCACTTGGGAAGACAGGCGAACTAATACCAGTGTACTGGAAGAAGCAAAGATCACCAGTGTTGAAGCAATGATTCTTCAACATCAACTTCCTTGGACTGGTTATGTTTGTATGCCTTATTATCGTCTTCCAAAGCAACTACTCTATTCTGAACTTAAAAATGGAAAGCGTAATGCTGGTGGTCAACAAAAGAGGTTTAAAGACTGTCTCAAGGCAAATCTAAAACAAAATGCAGTATAAACACCAGCAATTGGGAAACACTTGCTGGCTAGCGCTCCAATTGGTGAACAGCCTTTACTAAAGGTGTCATGGGTTTTGAAGACACTCAAACTCAGGATGCAAGGGAGAAATGTGCTAAGGCACGCTTGGCAAATCCACACCGTGATCAACTCCTGCCTGGAAACTAATGTCCTCACTGTGAAAGGATGTGTGGATCCAGAATTGATCTCCATAGTCACTTATGGGCTCATTGTTAAAACCGTGTTTATGGAAGACAATCTTACTCGGCTACGAGTGATCACCAAAGAAGACACAAAGCAGCTATTCTGCCACATTTACAGATTAGAAAAGGAAAGTTTAAGTTTAAATAAAGCAAATTCACTAAATGCATATTGCTAGCGTATGGGCTTTCCTTGTCTAAGGTAGTTTCTAGCTTCCTTGTTTCTAGGTAGTTCACATCTTACTGATGTTAGATGCAAAAGTCCCATATACTTCAAGTGACAAAGATTATATTCTGAGAATTTGTTGCAGATCATTTCTCAGTTATCCTACATCATCTATATCAAAATTTCAGGGAAGTAATACATACACATGCATGTATCCTAGACTTAGGGTATATAATTTAAAGGTACATGGGGCCATTACCCTTTGAAGCTAAGCAGGCCTACGTCTGGGGTGTGCTACAGGTAGATGAATGCTTGGGAACCACATATACACTGCCTGGGACTCCATAATTTACTATATATTCTGGGAAATGGTTGGTCCATGTGTCTGTTTCCTATGCATTCAGATGCCTCTTGAAATATCACCACCAAACCTGGCATGATGTCTTTGCAGCAGCAAGGAATGGCAGTGTCTGAGGCATTTGGGGGAAAGTAGCTGGGGCAACAAAGCAGAACTTGGAAAATAACCTCTGCTTACATCCTTTTTCCTATAATCCCAAACTACATCATACTGCTATTCTCTCCTGTGTCAGGAAACTTCTTAAACTTAGATATCTCTCTTTATTTCTGTTGAGTTTTCTACAGTCCTGCTGAATATGATAGAAATTCTGTGTGCTATGTCTGCTAGCCATGGAGTGTCAAACTACTTCTGCACATGGCTTCTGGACTTGCTTGAGTGACAGTTTGTACATCCATCTGCCAGTCCTAGAAAAAAAAAGCCACAACACTAAGAAGTTATAGACAAAACCAACATTTTATTTAAAACTTTTCTCAGTTTTTTTCACCACTCTGTGATTGCAAAGCTGGGAGCTTGTTCCAGGTGTTTGTGCATCTAACCATGTGCATTTATTTCTTGTCTCTGAACAACAGCACAAGTTTGCACAGCCTGCCACTAATTATTTTCCTTCACCCTAGAAATTAAATTGAGTAGAAATGGACATAATGAGTGTCCAATATACTTGCCAGCACTAACTACAATCTCTGTGTCGGAAATCAAACCTGGTTAATTAGTGGGACATCCGTACTCAATATCTGTCTTTTCCATTTGGCCTTCCTTCCTGACTACAAGCAATCTAGCAACCAGCAATTCTCATTTACACTTAGGGCACCATTTCCTTTCTTGCTATTCCTTTAACTTCCCAATCTCTATTGCATGTTTATTGTTGGCTGTTTTGCATTCATCTCAACTTGCATAGTAAAAAGGTAAAGGGACCCCTGACAGTTAAGTCCAGTCGCAAACGACTCTGGGGTTGTGGCACTCATCTCACTTTACCGGCTGAGGGAGCCGGCATTTGTGCGCAGACAGCTTCCGGGTCATGTGGCCAGCATGACTAAGCCGCTTCTGGCAAACCAGAGCAGTGCATGGAAATGCTGTTTACCTGGTACAATATCAAGCACACAAATAATTGTGGAATGGCTTATTCTTTTCCCCATATTTTGTGACTTCTCCAAAGACTGAGCTGCATACCTCCATTCTCTCTCCATTAGAAAATTCAATGATATCTCTTTCTCTCTCTCTCTTTGTGATATGTGCAGGCACACCTTTATACAAGCATAGGATCTAAATCACATGCTTAACATCCAAGGATGCAACAAGAAGGAGGGAAAAACAGAACCAGATGAATTAATTGCCTGCTTTTAATGGGGCTACACTCCTTCTGAAGGAGTGGATATACAGCTTGAGGGTGATTCTGGATCCATTGCTGTCACTTGAGGCTCAAGAGGTCTTGGAGGTGTAGAGTGACTTCCATCAGCTATGGCTAGTGGTCCAGCTATGCCCCTATCTGAACATGGATAGCCTAACTTCTGCCATATATGGCCTGGAAACCTCTAAGTAGAGTATTGCAATGCATTACTGTACATGTGGAGCTGCCTCTGAAGATGGTTTGAGCATATAACACTGGGCCTGGTCTGATTGCACTGGCTGCCAAGTAGTTTCCAGTACAAAGTTTCGATAAAGAGTAAGCTGTCTTGCTAGGCTTAGCCATGTCACTTTTCCGCACCTTGGGAGGAAATAGGTAATAAAAACTTTGTTCTCCATGCAGAGGCAGAGCTAGCTGCTCCGGCACCCAGAGCAACACACATGCTCTGCACCCGGTGGCAGGGCTAGCCACCCGTGGGGGTGGGGCAAGCATCCTCAGGGATGACACCCGGGGCGGACCACACCCACCACACCCCAATGTCTCCCTGCAGTCTACCTGATGAACTTAGTGCATGAAGCAACTTGAGCTCTTTGCTCCAGCTTAGTTGCACTGCTCTCACAAGACATTCTTGTAACAAAGCAAGTTTTACTGACTCTGCACCTATTCTGAAGCACATGCATCTGACCTTTGGAGAGTTTGTAAGTCAATCATTTTTTAAACTTACCAAACGTGCGGTCTTTTCATGCTGGGGGAAGAGAGAAGCTTTGGAAAGAAACTTTTCAAGGGGACATATTGGAACTCACTTTAAAGGGCACATTTTAAAGGTCTAACATCCTATATTTCCATGCTTTACTTTGCTGCATATTTTGTACCTTTAAAATTCTGCTGGGGTTCTCTCACCAAAGAGCACTTGCCCCAAACCTGGATCATGGCATCCGGGAATTCTCGACTATGAAATGAAGACTGAAAACTATTCAGAAACAATTCAGAGATGCTTTATATACCACAACAATACCAGTTATTACCAAGTGAGGACTTGTTTGTGAACATATGCAACAAGCCCAATAAAAATAGTAACTCTTCAGCTCACTGTTAAATACCACTGTCCTCTCTAATTTCTATAAATAATCTTTTAGAGATTATGTTATCCTGCTGGATATGTATTACCAGAACTTGAAGTGTTCAGTGATGCCATTTTGGCCTTTTCAGTTTGATAGGCTGTTGGCTTTTATTGACACCGATTACAGTATACTTATTTGTTAACTAGGCATTCTGGAAATAGAGGGGATATATTCACCAGATTGGTACGATTTGGGCCATGTGACTTACGAATTCTTCTAAATGATTCACTTGCATCACATATTACTGTAGCATATCCACGTAACCCCTATACAGTGGTATCTCGGGTTAATTACTTAATTCGTTCCGGAGGTCCGTTCTTAACCTGAAACTCTTCTAAACCTGAAGCACCACTTTAGCTAATGGGGCCTCCTGCTGCTGCTGCGCCGCCGGAGCACGATTTCTGTCCTCATCCTGAAGCAAAGTTCTTAACCTGAAGCACTATTTCTGGGTTAGTGGAGTCTGTAACCTGAAGCATATGTAACCTGAAGCATATGTTACCTGAGGTACCACTGTAGTATTTTTATGAAAATGACCTTACTCTTTAATATGTGACCTCTGTGACCATGAGTGAACTTTGCTGTGTTATACTACCTCATCTTGGTTGTAAAATACAATGGCAGGTCTGGTAAAGCAGCAGGAACAAAGGAAAGGTGAGATCATATCCCTGCAGAGCCAGAACTTCCTAGCTGCACATGGGTGCCATATAGTTACTATTCTTAAAGAACTTTGATAAGGGGTCCAGAAATTCCGACATGTAAATGCTAGTATAATATAATAACATAATAAATCAGATATGGGCTACGTTAGATCATTCCAAAAAAAGGATGTTCTTTCTCTCATACCAATATCAACAGATTGTGTGCAAGAATATTTTTTTTATTTGCCTTTAATATTCCCCCTACAGCTGTAGTTATATAGCCTTGTTTATTGATCTCGGATCTCATGATCAGCATATAGTTCCATTCTGTCCTCCTGCAATGCACTCATAAATCTTTTATAACTATCATGACCCCATTCCTTGGTGACCGGTTATGAAAAACTGTTTGATTCATCCCTTGTTTCATAACTGGGTGTTCCAGTGAGCAGCGAAAGCATTGTAATTAACATTTTAGAATCTGAGTAAACAAGCACTTGTCAAATGAAACAACAGTAGCTTTATGTAGTATATCTTTGGGAAATTCTCCTTTTTGATCCAGACTTATCTCTGCCTGCCACAAAGTAGCTTTTAAGTCATCCTTTGAATGTTAAATTATTTACAACTGGTATGGGAAATTGTCTATTCTGTTGCCATACAAAATGTCTCTTCTCCTCTTGAAGTTAATATATTATCAATATTTCCTTTTCTCTAGCTTTAAAGGCATTTGGATCTTGAATTATCAAAGATACACCGTATTGCCAAGTACACGGAGGACCTGATTTTCTCAACTTCTGTTAGAAATGTACAATTTTCCTGTAGAACTGCTGTGATTCAAATAACACAAATTAACATTTTGCAAAATGACTAAAAAAAAATTTATTCAACAAACTCTCCTCCTCCTTCCTGACTCCCTCAGTTTTACTGCTTAAGTCGGGGGTACAGTCATGCGGAGGTAGCCAAAATGAGAAAGGAAATGAGAGGGAAGATGCAAAGATCAAAACAGAAATTTGTTCAGGAATAAGGATGCTGCAGAATGACAAAAATAGGAAGTGTGGATCCTGTATTTGCAATAGGAAGAGAATTGAGATTGAAAGCTTACATATGCTTTCACCAACATTTGGAAAGTTGTCTTAAAAGCTATACCAGATCAAACAGTTGATCCATCTAGCACAGAACTGTGTACTCAGACCAGCAGGACCAATATTGTGAGTGAGGAGGGTACAATTTACAAAGACCCCTTACAAAGAAGATCGGGGGGAGTGGCAGCCCACATTGCGACCTCATTAGCAGGAGGGGGGGAAGCATGACTGAAAAATTATAAAGAAAACAACTGCAACTAATTTTCAGTGAAGAATTAAAATATAAATGTTTCTCCCTTGACTCATGAGTCTGTATGTATAGGCTGGGATTGTGGTAGATGAGCAACAGAAGGCCCATGTCACAAGTCTGTAATGAGACCAAAAATAATGCTGAGACCACTAACTGACAGCACTCTCTGGGATTTTAGCAGAAGTCTTCCAAATCATTTGCTTCCTTATCCTTTTAAATGAAGATCCTGAGGGAGATTTTGCCTGCAGACCATTTGCTGTGCCACTGAACTATGGCTAGAGATGAAAGAAACAGTCCATTTCTAGGCCATGTCAATTAACCATGTACCCATTCTATCCCACTGTCAAATGAACATGTGGGTTTTTTTAATTAAAAAAAAGCTGCAAAAATTGAATTTGAATGTTTTCCCCACTCTCATTTATGTATCAATGTACAAAATTAAAAACATAGTCCGTCCTAAAAAATACATATTTGCATTTTGGTAATTTTTTAATGAGCTGAAAACTATTATAAAAACTCAGGAAAGTAAAAAATCCAAAGGATTATATTTCTATCCATCTATTTGCCTAGGAGGTATGAATTAGGTTGCTTCACTTAAAAATGTTGACTAAAAATTCTCCTCCATCCCCAACTGCGGTCCCTTTCCCTAAAGCTGATGGGCCCTGTTGAACCTTGCTATTTCAATCTCTCAGACTGCTGAAAGGCTATGCTGAGCCCCAAATGAACCTCCACAATAGCTGCTAATGTCACTGAGGCTGTTGTGGTACTTTTTACATGTCAGTCACGTCAGCAACCCATGTGATGCACTGGAAGTCGCAATATATGAGCAACAAGGCCTAGCACAACTGGGAAGCATTGCATAACCCAACAAAACTGGCAGATTCCACTAGGCTGTAGGCCCTATGCTCCAGAAACTGAAACTCTAAATACCTAATTTAAAATATTGTTAATAGTCTGAGTCTCCAGCTCTATACCACTTACCTGGCAACAAGTCCCATGACATTTATTTCTGAGTTGACAAAGGATTGCAATACTGGACACAGACCAACGTGAGATAACATGACCACTCTTTTTCATATAACAAAATTGAATAACAAGTTCGTGAAACTTAGGACATGCTGAATAATAAATGTCTGAGTGCACTGAAGTTTTTATTTTACTTTAATTAGATAACTTGATGGTCCATTTTCCCCTGTCTACATAACAATGACTTGTTCTCTGTATTCATTGCAAGGGCAGCTTCACAAGGGCACTTAAACATTTTAGTGCAAAATTACTGTGCATATACTTAATCATTCATACTTATCAGCTATGGCCTGACATGTCTAATAGTATCTTGATGATTTTTTTCATTGCATGGATGCTCTGTTCTGAACTATGAACAGTTACAGATACTGAAATTCATTTAAAGGTAAAGGTAAAGGTACCCCTGCCCGTACGGGCCAGTCTTGACAGACTCTGGGGTTGTGCGCCCATCTCACTCAAGAGGCCAGGGGCCAGCGCTGTCCAGAGACACTTCCGGGTCACGTGGCCAGCGTGACATCGCTGCTCTGGCGAGCCAGAGCCGCACACGGAAACGCCGTTTACCTTCCCGCTGGTAAGCGGTCCCTATTTATCTACTTGCACCCGGAGGTGCTTTTGAACTGCTAGGTTGGCAGGCGCTGGGACCGAGGAGCAGGAGCGCACCCCGCCGCAGGGATTCGAACCGCCGACCTTTCGATCGGCAAGTCCTAGGCGCTGAGGCTTTAACCCACAGCGCCACCTGCGTCCCATGAAGTTCATTTAGCCCTACCTATATTCACAAAATTTCAGGGACTAAGACTTTACATTTCCTTATGATAACTCTTAAATTAAGAGTCTTCAGAATATAGAGAGATAGATGGACAGACAGGCATCTGAAGGTTTTCTTGCTGTTACTTTGCTAGTTCTGCTTTGTCACAGCTAATAGCTGCTGATATCTACTTACAATAAAAAGACTTACAATTTAAAGTATTCACAAAATGTCCTTCAAGGACAAAGCTGTTGTGCTGCTACATCTTTTTTCAACCTATGCAAAATTTAATACCAGCTGAACAGTGATCACATGTTGACAAGTGTCTTATGACTATGGAAGATCTTGAACTATCTAGCCAATTCATTACTTTTTGATTGCTTTTGGAACTGTAGCCTCATAGACCAACGCTGCTAACACTATGGACCCATAATAGCTCTTAGAACAGGATTCACAGCATAGCTGTTTTCTCCAATCAACCTTCTCAAGGTAAAGTAATTGACTGTATAAGTCACTAAACTCTTCTCAGCAGCAGAACAGCCCATCATTTTTGTAACACAATGATGGACTGTATTGTTCTAATAAGATATAATCAAGCCATTTAAATGCTGAAAAATAACTATAATTTTTACTCAAAGAATTACAGTTTTTAGACAACTCAGTGTGAATCCTGAGGAAAACTGTTGCTTGAGAAAGGGAGTTAGCATTCTTTGAAGCAAAATCCTAATGTTTCCTGCAACTATTAATATCTCTAAATCAGTGGCTTTAGGCTACAAAACACAGTATTTAGTGGTAAGCCACAGCTACCTATTTTCTAAAGCAAGTGCAGAACTAGTGCATGCAATACTAATCAGTTACACAAGAGGGAATATAAAAGAATATGGTCTCAGGCTGACCACTTGCAGGTGTTTGAAATTCTATCCATATACGTAAGTGAAATACTAACCAGTATCTCTCAGAATCGTAGCACTGTAGTGTGGAAGGGACCCTGAGGATCAACCCCCTGCAATACAGGAATATGAAGCTGTCCCATATGGGAATCAAACTTGTGACCTTGGTGCTATCAGCACCATGCTTTAACCAACTGAGCTATCCTGGGAACCAGGCAGAGGGACTTCTCGGTAGTGGCGCCCTTCCTGTGGAACGCCCTCCCACCAGATGTCAAAGAGTACAACAACTACCAGACTTTTAGAAGACATCTGAAGGCAGCCCTGTTTAGGGAAGCTTTTAATGTTTGATATATTACAGTATTTTAATATTATTAACCTCAGGGACCTCTTTGTTGTGGGAAATCTTCCACCCCACCAAAGTCCATTTTCCAGGTGGGACTATACAAATAGATACCAAAAGCACCTGGGAGAGTGATGTGTATTTCACTGCTGCAACAGGATCTCTCACCTGCTCAGTAAGATGGGGGCAAGAGATTCCCATGGCATAGTACAGGCATAGGCAAACTTGGCCCTCCAGATGTTTTGGGATTACAATTGCCATCATCCCTGACCACTGGTCCTGTTAGCTAGGGATGATGGGAACTGTAGTCCCAAAACATCTGGAGAGCCGAGTTTGCCTATGCCTGGCATAGTACAATGAATTCCTACACATCTTCTCAAACCAAGAACTTTAAGCTAATTGGTCACAGCTACATTCCTAGTCTATCAGGCTATCTTTGAAGTAGACTCTGTTCCACTGCCTCAACAGCAGCCCCTCCTGCTCACCTTTAACCTTCCTCCCCATCCATCTCACAACTATCAGGCCTCATAAACATTAGGCATTCCACATGTCTGCCCTTCACCTTGCTCAAATGCCAGCATTGTTCAAACAGCTACATTGCTTCAAATTATTTCTTCGCATCTTGATCCCTAAGATCAAACAGGAGCACCTTCATTTATGTGATAATCTTCTAAACAGCAATGGCACATAAAGTGAAATTCTTAGGGCTGGCCCACAACTTTATGTTGTTTTATTTTATTGTTGTTAGCCGCTCTGAGCCCTGCTTCGGCTGGGGAGGGTGGGATAGAGATAAAAAATTATTATTATTATTATTATTATTATTATTATTATTATTATTATTATTTCTCTTTCTTGGAGACTAAAAACATTGGTATGTGCTTCCTTAAAAACAAAACAAAACCATTGTTAACTTCTCTCACCCTTTCAATGAGACAACCCAGCTGAAGGATTACTTATAAATATATGCCCTGAAACCTATTTTACATTCACTATCCCATTTTATCTAACAAATGAGACAAATCAGTGATGATTAATCTTGTTATGGCCAAAGAGCCACATTCAGTTTTGGCAACCCTCTAGGGGTGCATATCCATGGGGTGTGTAGCTAAAGGTGAGTGTGGTTTTTCTCTCTCACATAGACATTCACGTGTGCACACAACAAACACGGGCAAATAGCTCCACCTTCTCAGCTGATCCATGCCAATCAGCTGAAGAATGGGGGCTGTTGCTCCCTTCCTGCTCATCAAATGATTGATTTGATGACTGGGAAGGGGATGATTTGCATCGCCATCAGGACAAAGCTCCAGCTCTGTGTGTACTTTATTTTTAAATTCCCTTGGCCCCAAAATTGGTCAGGTCTTAATCAGGGACAGGAGTCAGGAATCAAGCTAAGGGTAAGAGTTGCAGTGGGGAGGGGCATTAAGCCAGGAGTCAGTGCTGGGTATTTGGTCAAGGGTCAGAGAGGGTCATTCTTTGGTGAGAGAGTCCCAGCAGAGATTTGAAATCACAAAACATGCAATGAAGTAAAGAGTGGAAATATAGACTGTTAGATGTTTAAAATATCCCCTTCTAAGTTGCTTTCAAAGTTCCCACTTCTCTTAGCATAGAAAGAGACCACACACTTGGTAAGGTAAAAATGGTTTACTTCAAAGGTCAGATTCATGTGCTTTTCCATACAGCAGAAAGAAAAACAGGCAGTATAACTTTGGTTCCCAAATGATAAATGTTTCTAAATTGTTTGCGTAAAAAACACAAAGATGGCTTGCTTAACCCACACAATCTAAGCTTGGAGCATCCCGCTTAGACCTCCTTACTGGTAGGGTTCACATTGTGGAAGTGAGAGAACAGAGTTTAGTAGCCTTCCTCCTTGGCTGAGGGGGGAATGACTTGGCTAAGCCTGACAGAACAGCTTACTCTATGCTCTTAACTCCTTCATGCATTAATTAGATTTAAGCATGTTGGTTATATGGGGCTGGATATATCCCACATAAAGGAATGGGGCAGTGGGTTTCTGATTCTACACTAGCAGTTCCTGAAACCAAGAGAAGGAATTTCAAAAGAAGGCATTTCAATACATACAAAAAAATCAGTTGCTAAGAACAAAATGTAAGATTTCCATTAGCTGTTGAAATTTAAAAATTTGATGATTTAATTGAAACCACAAAATATGCTCACGTTATGGGATTTTCCTGAAATATTGCCCTTGAATACTTATTGCCCTGATTCAATGTACAAAAAAGTGGAAATGCATTATTTTAATTAACCTGTAAAGTTTATCTAGTTTGGGATAAATCCATAATGTACTGGGTCATAGTTCCGCCATTAGTAAGGAAAGCTTCTTCCTGGTTGACTGCAACTTGACGTTTCATTTTGGAATGATGCACTATATTTTAAGCTACCAGCAATCTTTATGGTTCCCTATATTGTCCAATGACAGAGCAATAAAATTGCAGCTGAACTTGGCTCGTTTTCCAATGTATAAACTTACAGACACAAGGCACCCTTAGGATATTTATTTGTCTCAATGAGCTAGCCCTTGGCAATGATGCCATGGCAGACTTCAGCTCAGCATGACAGTCCTAGCTGGATGGGAATTAAGGACAAATGATTCTATACATATATCTCCTGAACAGAGGACGATAGATTAGCTCACTAGAGAGGAGACCTTAAGATGTCAGGCTATTCATCTCTTACTAAACATAAATATTAGACATGTAATGTTACATATGCATGGTTATGTTGTATACTATTGAATCAGATATATTTCCAGCAACTGACATTTAGAGTGTGGAATACCAGTGTGGTGTAGTGGTTAAGAGCGGTAGACTCGTAATCTGGTTAACCAGGTTCGCGTCGCCGCTCCTCCACATGCAGCTGCTGGGTGACCTTGGACCAGTCACACTTCTTTGAAGTCTCTCAGCCCCACTCACCTCACAGAGTGTTTGTTGTGGGGGAGGAAGGGAAAGGAGAATGTTAGCCGCTTTGAGACTCCTTCGGGTAGTGATAAAGTGGGATATCAAATCCAAACTCTTTTTCTTCTTCTTCTTCTACTGCCCCTGACACTGGAGATAGAACATAGCCATTGTGCCTTGCTTCCTATAACAATTCATCTTGCAGGATGGAGGCAAAGTTGCTCTGTTCTCCAGCTTGGTTACTGGGCTTTGAAGCATTGGCAAACTCTACCAATGCACCCTTGATTCTAGGTTAAACCTTAAATTAAGATTACCAGATCATTTTCAATGAATCCGGGACACTTTTCAACTTCCTACTAAATAGATGGATTTTGTCAGGGGACCGATTTGTAAATCTGGGGACTGTCCCCAGGAAACGGGGACGTCTGGTAACCTTACCTTAAATGCCTATTATTAGCAGTATTTTTACCCCACCTTTTATGGTGTATACCTTATCAAGGCAGATTACATAAAATCAAATCAAATCTACTCAATGGGGTGAGCTCCCGTTGCTCTGTCCCAGCTCCTGCCAGCCTAGCAGTTCGAAAGCATTCCAGTGCATGTAGATGAATAGGTACCACTGCAACGGGAAGGTAAATGGTGTTTCCGTGAGCTCTGGTTTCTGTTAGGGTGTTCCGTTGCACCAAAAGTGGTTTAGTCATGCTGGCCACATGACCTGGAAAGCTGTCTGTGAACAAACCCCGGCTCCCTCGGCCCAAAAAGCAAGATGAGCGCCGCAACCCCATAGTCGCCTTTGACAGGACTTAACCATCCAGGGGCCCTTTACCTTTTTTACTTCAAATTAACACTGTTGCGTGGGATGCGGGTGCCACTGTGGGTTAAACCACAGAGCCTAGGACTTGCCGATCAGAAGGTCAGTGGTTCGCATCCCCGCGACGGGGTGAGCTCCAGTTGCTTGGTCCCTGCTCCTGCAAACGTAGCAGTTTGCAGTTTGAAAGCACGTCAAAGTGCAAGTAGATAAATAGGTACTGCTTCGGGGGAAGGTAAACGGAGTTTCTGTGTGCTGCTCTGGTTCTCCAGAAGTGGCTTAGTCATGCTGGCCACATGACCTGGAAGCTGTACACTGGTTCCCTCGGCCAATAAAGCGAGATGAGCGCTGCAACCCCAGAGTCGGCCATGACTGGACCTAATGGTCAGGGGTCCCTTTACCTTCAACACTGTTGCCGCTACCCCAATCTCTGAGCAGTGTGAGATTCCAGGGGTTACAGGCATTTACCAGTGGTTTGTGTTTCCTTTTGGAAATGAGGCAGAGTGAAGGAGAGGTTCACAGCACTAACATTCCCCCAAAAGGTCTTGCTTTTCCTATAGCTGCAGTCCTGGATTCAAACAGAAATCAACCATCCATCTCCCTCTAGCTTTTCCGCTTGATGTTTTGCTTTTCTGTTACATCACTGTCCCTAAACTTTCTACTCTAAACTCTGGCTTAATCTGTTGAGGGAGCCTCCCTACCCCCACTTATTTGTTGTGTCTCTTTGAGCCCTCATGATCCTTTGTTCTCTTAATGGCCCATCACCCATGAGATCACAGTCAGCACAGGAAGCTAGCCTGACTTAAATAGCTTCTAACTCTTGCTGGACCCAGGGATTAGAAGTGTCTGGCACACACCTTAACACCTCAAGCCTTGATTAAATTCTAAACACTTACTGAATCCAGGAATTTAGAGAGATCTGGACCCCAAAACTCATAACACTACAATGCAACATCTCTCACTTTGCACCCTTTAATTCTGAATGAAGCTTTTAAATATATATTTAGAAATTTAGGTACGTTGCTGGAGTATAATATCTCCTTTTGAAATGTTTTGTAATTATTGGGCCTATTCTGCTAGTGAATATTCTCTTCTCAGGGACACTAAAGAAAGAAGTTGCCATAGTAACTGTTATCTAGTACAACCTGGTGCTTGTGTTAGCCTGCATTTGAGTTAAACAGAACTAACTTCTTAATCCCTTCTGTGCTTGTAGCTGAATACTGTATACCTACTAAATTGGCTCTTGTAGGTCCCTGGATTCTACTCTCCATTTTCTGTGTACTTCTTGATCAAATAACAGCCTGGTCTGAGAGAAAGGAACCAAAACAAAGCAGAATCATACCCAACAATAGGGATCTGTGAACATTTTACAAACAAAACATTTCCATAATATTCAAACATTGGTGATTTCTTTTTAAAAAAAATAAAAATATGACAGTGAATAGATTTCCTGCATTCTTTATTGGACTGAAATAGTTTCACATGTCAAGATACACAGCCCTCTTAAACTGGATATTTTAGGCTATTCGTGTTGCATCTGCAAAATAGGCCTGCATCACACATGACTCACCAGTAGTTCACCCATTATATGTATTGGCCTCCTATCCATTGTGGCACAGCTGACCTTATTTTTGCAGTCACAGACAAGGGGGCGGGGGGAGTTGTAAAGTTTCTAGTGCAGAGGTGGGGATCCTATTCCAGGCTGTGAACCTCAAACCTTTGTAAGCTCCGGAATGCCAGTGACTCGAGGATTTAATTCAAGAAAGTGGGAGACCTGAACTAAAAGTGGTGGTAGCAGCCCCAATCCTGAAAGAATTGGTGGAGTAATCAGAGGGATAGGGTCCACATGCATGGACCCAGGTGAATTAACCTCTGGACAGAGAAGAGCCATCTGTATGATTCAACAAGGAACTTGGTCTTGAAGGTTTAACCTTGATGTACTTCACTTGCCTTCTGAAAGAAATCAAGTAGTTCATGCACATACTGAATCAACATACCTGAAAATTACTCAGGTTGTACTTTGTGTTTTTTTCTGTTTTTTTAATCTTCAAAGTGCTTATGGATTATTCATACACAGAGGTAAAATTTACCTAATTAATGTTACAGATTAATCACCCTAGTGCTGTTCCACTAAACTAGGTAATTGTTTCTTAGATCCATTTTTAATTTGCATGCTTTCTATATAGCAATCTTTCATCCCTCACTTTGGTATAAAACATTTAAAATGAGCAAATGAATCAGGCATAATTAATCCTGTTGGGTGAATGTATTCCTACAAGAGGCCACATATATTGCATTGCCTGTCACATCAGTCATTATCACACAGGTTTTACCATTGATTGAGGGCAGATGGGTAATCCTAATTAACAAGCCATCTGTTCTTAATCAAAATGCTATATTAAGCTTCACCATTTTCAGTGACTTTTAGAGACAAATTTATTTAATGTTATCATGTTAACATTTAGTTCAAATATGCAGGCTTTTCTTCAATGAGCAGTGTTACTTCAAGCTCATGTAGGAGATTTAGTACAAGGAATCTCACGAGAGAGGAATATGAACACATTAGACGATCATTTCTGGAATTCCAGAAGACAGCCTGTTAATAAATCATCCATGCAATACATTTAGACAAATAAGCCTGTACCTGCAAGTCACCAAGTGATGAATATGCATGTATGAGATAGTCCATAGTTCAACAAAAACAGAAAACCTGTCCATAACTTTTAGGATAGGGGTGGCTAACCTCTGGTCCTTCACATGTTGTTGAACTACAACTCCCATCAGCCCCAGCTAAGGACTGTATAGAGCAGGCATGGCCAAACTCTGCTCTCCAGATGTTTTGGGACTACAACTCCCATCATCCCTAGCTAACAGTGGTCAGGGATGATGGTAATTGTAGTCTCAAAACCTAGAGTTTGGGGATGCCTGGTATGGTGTCCTGAAAGGCCACATTTGGCCCACAGACCTTGGCATACAGGTTAAGTGGGCTGTACAGTAAATATTTTGGAGGCATATGCTTGGAGTTTAATACTAGAAGTCTAGCTAGTGTTCATTAGCAGCAGCAAATTATTGTAATGTTAATTAATACAAACTACATCCTTTTCATTTACATTCACAGATCATTAAGTGTTATAGCCAAATCAAATGAGTTCTTTGAGAAATCAGAGCGGTTTCCAAAAGCATTAAAGATCCTGATGGAAAGCCAATTGGGAACTTCAGTAGATTCTTAGCCAGGATAAAGGAAATTAAATTTTACTCCATTTGTATTCTGTAGTAAAATGCAAGCAACCATGCTATCTGTATCTACGCCTTATACTTTCTAATAAGGGGGAGGACAATATCAATAGAATAAAAGAACACACAGAGAGATAAAATGTAAGAAAAGAATAACATACCACTTTGCTGTGCAAGTCAGTGGCTACCCCTCACTACTGAAACTCAGTTAACATCCCAAGTTTTTTTTTAAATAAATGATAAATAAAAAAAGTGCATCTAAACATGTTTCTGAATAATAGCAAGATATTCATCTTTACTTTTAAGCTTCCACAATTATTAAAATGGATCCTCAACTACTAAACTGTTTAAATTCCTAATCCAGCAAGTTTTCTTTAAGAATTTTTCTCACATTGCATCTTACAATTTAATGATACCAACCCAAAATATTCTGAATGCATCTTATTGAGTGGTGTATTTTGTTTATAAGACCAAATTGTACTCTTGGGTTAAGTTCAGAATCAACTAAAGTGGAAGCTAACGATATTATTTGCATTGTGGCCGTCAGGAGACATTTGCTAATCTATTCCTAAAGTCCACCCAGTGTGTATGAATGATGTGTACTGCTCAGAGGAAGAAATATGGTTGCGCAAAAGGTCTATTTTAGCTGCTTATGCAATGAGATAAACATAGTATAAGTATCCAAGCGATTTCTTTTTGAGGCTTAAATACACAGCTTTTGAAATAAGATTTATAAATGAAAAGGAGTTTCAAGATTTGTTTCTAAACTTGACATTCAACATTCAAAGTGAGTTGACTAGGACAAACATTCAAAGGATGTGATAAACATTGCTCATCAACTACACACACACACATATACAAAATCTTATCAATTTTTTAAAAAGAGAAATCAAACCAGAAGTTCAAATTAGGGAAGCAAAGCCCAGCTGCTATCCATGTCATGAAATGAAAGCGAATACACAGTAGTCTCCATATTAATGCAGCTCCTTTTGTAATGATAATGAATCCAAGTGTGAAGTTTAAACATACAAAATGACAGTTTTCTTCTTCTTCTTCACTGGTCGGATTTGAGGGCAAGGGAACTGCTTAAAGTATTAGAAAGGCTACTGCATATATATCTTATTATCCTTCAACATTTATTTGAACTACCCCAAGGAGCATAAATTCCTAAGATTACTACTGTCTATGAGAAAACTTTGGAAGCACTTTTAAGTCCAAAATTTACAGGAGAGAGAATGTACAGTAAAATCCAGGACACAAAGAAAGATCATACACAGAAAGAACAATGAAATATTACCATGAAACAACCTGCCCACCTTCACTTGTTAAGCCTCTCCTACTTTTAATCCCATTCTCAAAATCTACCATTTCTGAAAGCATAACAACTTGTGTTTCTGATGCTTAGAAAGCACTCTTGCCCTTACTAATTTGGCACAGATTGTGTCACTGCTTGATTTGAGGGATTTTTCTCGGAGAAGAGCTTGACAGCAGACAAATCCACAGAGCCACCGTGAAATGTGAATGAAGCAACCAGATGACAGCAATTTGGCAAAGCCTGCAGTACGGTTTCTTTCCACCCCAGTTTACCCAATCTAGAATGAACAAATGGATCAGCTCAAAGAGTCAACCATAGAGATACGGGAGATAATGTATTCAGTCTTAAAAGCAAGCCTTCTTAATTTTATGATGTGGAGGTACAGAAATACTTTTACAAATTAAATAAACTGTGCATAAAATGGCTATATTTTAGGCAAAATTCCATAAAAATGGATATACAGTCATACAGTGGTACCTCAGGTTAAGTACTTAATTCTTTCCAGAGGTGCGTACTTAACCTGAAACTGTTCTTAACCTGAAGACCACTTTAGCTAATGGGGCCTCCTGCTGCCGCCGCGCCGCCAGAGCATGATTTCTGTTCTCATCCTGAAGCAAAGTTCTTAACCTGAAGCACTATTTCTGGGTTAGCGGAGTCTGTAACCTGAAGCATATGTAACCTGAAGCATATGTAACCTGAGGTACCACTGTACCTTGGAAGTTGAACAGAATCCTTTCCGGAAGTCTGACTTCCAAAACATTCAGAAGCCAAAGTGCTGCTTCTGATTGGCTTCAGGAAGCTCCTGCAGCCAACCGGAAGCTGCAGAAAGTCCATTAGACATCCGGGTTCCAAAGAACTTTTGCAAACTGGAACACTCACTTCTGGGTTCGTGGCATTCGGGAGCCAAAACGTTTGAGTACCAAGGCGTTTGAGATCCAAGGTATTAGAATAAATTCATAACCTCTAAAAAGGTAAAATGGAATTTGTGAATGTTCCTATATTTTTATATTAAATAAAGTATTAAATAATAAGCATATTTTCTGAATTAAATTTCTATCTCAACCTTCCTGCCAAAGGAGCTCATAGCAGCAAACAAGAAGGAATAAATCAATAAAAACATCTTAAGAACAATTCCAATACAGATGCACACTGGGCACATCTTGACTTAAAAGACTTGGTGAAGGAGGAAGGTCTTCCTTAGGAATAAAAAAGCAACAGAGACAATGCCTGTCTAATAGAGACCTCCGGATATAGGGAGGTATATAAATTCAATAAATAAAATAAATAGTCAAGGAGAAGGAATTCGAAAGGTCCAAAGGAAACACCAAAGATCCAATTTCAACATTATGTGGAATGGAGCCCCTGATAAGATGACATCTGTGGGGGGCCCTCACCTGCAGAGGGCAGTGGTCAATTGGGTATGAAAGGGTGATTTTTCATATATATATATTGGTCCTGAGCTGTACAGGGCATTAGACACCAAAACCAGCATCTTGAACTTAGCCCAGGAGCTAATTGGAAGCCAGTGCTATTCTTTTAACAGAGGGTTTGCAATATCTTGCTCCAGTGAGCAGTCGAGTCAACACATTTTGAAGCAGCTGAGGCTTCTGGACCAACCTCAAGGGCAGCCCCACAAAGAGTTAGATATGTGTTGTTAGACATGCATTGTGCTTGTTTCAGAAAGTCCCCTCTTGAGCACTTGGTTCTACCCTTTGCGTCTCTTTGCATCTTTTCTATCATATCATCAAATAACAAGAGATCTCTTATATTTATTCTTCAAAGGCTTCAGAGCATTGTGATGAAGCATCTATCTTCTGCTTTGAACTCAAAGGTTCCATTGTAGGAACATAAAAACATCCCAAGGCACTTGCAGTGATTTCTGTCTAAACAGATGTGAACTTCCTGCCTTTCTGTATTTTTAATTGGCTTTAATTGCCCTAAAGAAATTAGACAGACAATGAAAGTGTAAATATTACATTTGTCTTGAGTTTTACAACTAATTGTACCTCTGATGAGTTTCATATAGATATTGTGCCTAGGGCACAGTGCAATTAAAAATGAACTGTCTGCAAATTAGCATACCCTATCACTTTCCTGAACAACAGACTCCTGCAAATACCTTCATGAACTTGTCTTTTTCCTAGATGCTTCCCAGTTGGAAAACATGAAAGATGGGATTTCTAATTTGACATGCTTTCTAGTTACATATTGTGCATTGTACATTTATCACCATGTAGGAACAACTTCATAATAAACATGTTTATAGTGCTTGTGATAATTCAAAGTGCTGTCCATACATATGATCTACATAATCTTGTGAGTTTGGCAGGTGGGGATGGGCAGGTAGGCTGTATGATACCTGTAAAGGTAAAGGGACCCCAGACCATTATGTCCAGTCATGAACGACTCTGGGGTTGCAGCGCTCATCTCGCTTTATTGGCTGAGGGAGCCGGCATACAGCTCCCAGGTCATGTGGCCAGCATGACTAAGTTGCTTCTGGCGAACCAGAGCAGCGTACAGAAATGCCATTTATCTTCCCGCCAGAGTGGTACCTATTTATCTATTTGTACTTTGACGTGCTTTCGAACTGCTAGGTTGGCAGGAGCTGGGACCAAACAACAAGGACTCACCCCGTCGCGGGGATTTGAACCGCCAACCTTTTGATCGGCAAGTCCTAGGCTCTGCGGTTTAACCCACAGCACCACCCGCATCCCTGTATTATGCCTGAGTCCCTTCTAATTCCTGGATCCAGCAATGGTTATTATTATTATTATAATTTATTATTATAATATAATTTATTATTATTATTAATATAATTTATTATTTATACCCCACCCATCTGGCTGGGTTTCCCCAGCCACTAATTGAATCTAATGGACGATTCAATTGTTGAAGTAGCCAGGCCAGCTTCTTGGTAATGGGCGCAAGTATGGTCCTTGGTGTAAGAAAGCTGGGCAAATGGCCCCCTCTCTCACCTGGCTGGTAGTGAGAAAAACCAGTGTGTGAGAGAGCTGATCTAGAAGTGGGTAAAGCCAGAGAGTGAGAGTCATGCCTGATTTCTGCTGGAGCCTCAGGCTGTGTCTATGGAGAAGCAAGGTCTTCTGGAGTGATAATGCTGTGACCCCTGGTCCATTGTAGGCTCAGACTATATATGTGTGCAAATAATCCCTATATCATTAAGTTTCCAGAGTCTTTGCTGTCTCTCAGTCCAAGGAAACAAAACCCTGAGTAAATGCCTGGAACCCTGGGAATCTTGCATTGCTCAGAGATTCAGTTGATGCACAATAGTAACGATTAGAATTATCACCCATATTACAGCTGTGGGAGAGGCCACAACTGATTCATATTACATTAAAGACAGATATACATTTGAGAATAATATTATAGAAATGTAACAACAGTTTATTTAAGACTGAGTTTATATTCAAAACATTGGCTGAAGGCATTCTAGACATCTTATAAAGAAAATAAATATATATTTGATGTGAAAAGAAAGTGCATGCCTACATACATTCTTTAAAGGATTAAAAGAGATAGCATTTTGCTTACTCAAATATCTAGTACATTTCTACCGTCTTACTAGTTATAAGGTAGAGATGTTTCATCTGTTGGTTTATAATATGAGAGCACCACCACTTTCACAAAGGTACACATCTATTTTTTTGAATATTATCTTTTGCTTATATGAAACTTGGAGTATGATATCTAGTTTTGAGTGGGTGTAAATTTTGAAGCCTAAAAAAAAAAACAAATCTGCTTTGGAATACAAACTAAATTTAATTCCCCACTTTCCATAATATCTCTATGTTGCAAGTAAATTCCTCCCCTTCTGACTATTCAGAAAGCTTTATACCACAAACCTGTACCATGAAGAAACTTTTAAGCTTTCCTAACTATGATTGTATTCTAGAAACTGATGCAAGATGGTGAGTTTTACAAAACATATTGGTTGTATTTCAGACAGCTACTTATACAGTAGTACCATGGGTTACAGATGCTTCAAGTTACAGGCACTTCAGATTACAGACTCTGCTAACCCAGAAATAGTACCTTAGGTTAAGAACTTTGCTTCAGGATGAGAACAGAAATTGTGCGGTGGCAGCACAGCGGCAGCAGGAGGCCCCATTAGCTAAAGTGGTACCTCAGGTTAAGAACAATTTCAGATTAAGAACGGACTTCTGGAACGAATTAAATTCTTAACCTGAGGTACCACTGTATTCCTACAAGGGTTTTGCTAGATGAGTGTTACAGCTGTGTGCATAGGAGGTGTTGCGGGCGGCACTGGAGTGCAGACCCTACTCTAGGAAAACACACAACTAATTTCATCTCTATTGGTGGATCTCACCCATTACAGAATCCTACCCTGTGCTTTTTTATGCTTCACACATGCTTTCACCCAACTGACAGAAAATCATATAAAAGTTCAATATAATTGTCAGGAGGCACAAAGTGTGAACAGGAAGTAAGTAATGGTGGAAGTCTGCAACATGTGTCAGCCTGGCTTCTGAACTGGAACTGATCTATGGCAAGCAAAATCCTTGCCATGTCTTCTTAGCAAAGACTTTGTGCCTGAAAAGTTCTAAATTGCTGCCAGGAAAATGTCTTATAAAACCATAGGTGGTTCTTAACCGAAATTGCTCATAACAGTGATATTTAGGTTGATGATAAGAACTGTCTACCACCATTCAGGATGAAAAATATATATTGTCTAGATGGGGTAAGGGGGAAGGCTGTAGGGATATTCTCTCTGATTTCACTATTAATATTACAGAACCCTGAAAGGAAGCCAATCAATGACTGTCCCATCACTTGAATGGACTTTGCTATCAATATCATGTCAGTTCCTTAAATAAGGTAGACCTCGGGGCTCGTGTTTATCTCTGAGTCTGCAATAAATATGAAAAGATATCAAGCAAGCACTGCTTTCAGAAAATGTAGCCACCACGGTCTTTCTGTGCCCTTGTTTTTCAAAACTGGAACAATGTTAAAAATGAGCTTTATCACACCGACTCTTGCTAGGCATCATTTGTCTACTGTTGCCTTTCAAATGACTTTGTCATTTTGTTCAGCGATGAGCGATCAGAAAAGACAGTCATTGATGAATAAATGACAAATATGGCTTGACATAGTAATGAGCTTCCGGCATTGTTTTGCTGCCCTTTCATTACTTTTGACTTGAGGATATAGGCATTTCTAATACAGCATCAGAAACAGTTCCTTTAGTGTGCACAGGTTCTGTTGAGGCCCAACTGTTTTGCAGGTCTTTCAGAGCTTCGGTAAAAGTTACTTGTTGCTTAATTGAGAATACGCATTTTAGAAATGAGGGAAATGAATGTGGACAGATGGACTGCCTGCATGAGTGTAGGAAGATCCTGCTTTGATACAGAGCTGGCTCCTGTTTCCTGAAATGTCGTATTTAATGACTAACACACTTCTGTGGTAGTATACCAATCAGTATACTTTCAGGGCATTCTCATTTTTCAAACCTGGCCAGAATTCAAAATGGTCCCTTAAAACATTCCAATGCAGTGGCAGAGGAAGGGTGTGGGGGGGGGGTCATCACTGAGGGGGGTGACAAAATGACAAAAACTGAGTTTTTAAAAATAAAAAATAAAAAATTGGGCTCACAAAACTTTTTAGTTCAGTCAACAAACATAACAAAATGTGGCTGGCACATGCAACATGCCCGAGCCACCCATTTCTCCTGGGACGTGGTGGCTTGGGCATCTGCAGGCTCTGCACTGCCTGAAACGGCAGCGTGGAGCTTGAGTCTGCCCTCCGCCTCTTCCTCAGCCACCCTACAGCTGAGGGGGAGATGGTGGAGAGGCTCCATGCAGCAAACCCTGCCCCAATGGGTAGGTTGCCCTACCCCGAGCTGCAGGACACACACGCTGCAGCCAGCACCCGAGCGGCTTGCTAAGCCACTGTTCCAATGAATCTCACAAGGCCAGATTGGTCGGTGCATAGGCTGGGTAATATTGTGGCATACTCCTAATATTTAAGATAGTGTCAAAAATAATAAGCAGAGTTGCTATATTCTAGTTCACCAAATCTGGACAGTAAAAATTGCATTCAATGCAAAGCAGCAGTTATACAAATTTTGCTTTTGTTTTGCACAAAAGCTTACTTTTTAAGCTTTTAAACATTTGAAAATGCATTGTATCTGCATATGTCCATGGATCATGAGGCTGCTGCATGTGGTGTGTCATGAACTGGCAGGACTATGGGGAGGAGGAAGGATCCCTATGAGGGGTGTAGCTGGTACTGGGATACACTGGGGCAAGTTGGGGATGGGGAAGGAGAGGTGGGTGCAGGAAGTACTTATGGGGTGACAGAGGATTACGAGGGGATGGTGTCAGTGCACAGGAACCAGAGCAGCAGGACCCATCACCAGGGCCAGAAGGGGCCCTGTCTCTATGAATACGGTGGACTCTGAGGCATAGGGATCAGTGGGGAGGGTGCTACTCGAGGAAGAGGTCCACTAGCTGGCCAGATGGGGCAGGCTAGCTCTGGGAAGGAGAGTGTGATTCTTCAGCTAGAGTAGGCTTGGAGCAGGTGAAGGTCACATGCCTCATCAAGCCCAGATGTTGCAATCAGCAAGCAAAGTACAAAAGGGAAGCAGAGATGAGGTGTGCTGTGTCTGCTGAACTGCTCATGTTGTAGGACCTCAGCTTGGATGTTCCAGGATCTCTGTGGGACTGTGCTTCAGTCTGGACTCTGAACTTCAGACTTTGGACATGTGGACTGACCCTAGACTGGGAACGTGGCCTACCGACTTGCTGCCAGGTAGGCCAGGGGTTCAGTGGTACACAGGAATTGGGTATGGGGAGGGTTTATATTAGGCTGTCTTGTTTTTAGTTGTGCTGAAGGTATATGAGACCAACAGGGAGAAGAATATGCCAAAGGTGTTGGGCTGAGAATACATCCCTGCTTCACACAACTCTTTATAAGGAAGACATCCAAGGACGGTGCCATGCATGTTCTTGTGGAAGGGAACCATCATTGTGAAACGTAGGTGAACACCCTATCTTTTTCAGCTGTGTAGAGTTATTTTCAGCTGATGAAGTCAAAGGCATTTGTTTGGTCTATGAAGGCAATGTGTCTCTGCTTTTGGCATTTCTCCTGCCACTGGCACAGTGACAAAATTCATGTCAACTCTCGACTTCTGAGCTCTACAACCACATTGTGATTTGGGATAGACCCTGTCAGCAATTCACTTTAACAACACAATGCTCTTAATGAAAAACTTTATGGAGGGTACAAACCATGCAGAATATTGCTGCTTGTAATACAGAACTGACACTAAAAAGCACACTGCCTTGAGAGCTGACCGAACAGTTCCTGGTATGGCAAGCCAGGAAGGTCAATACAATAGTTTGTTTTTCTTATTGGTGATATAAACAAGTGAGCATGTCAAGGAGTGAGATATTGGGCGGAGTGAGATATTGACTCTTGTGTCAACACCATTAAGATGGCTCACACACTTGTAATATGGTCAGTTCAGTCCCACAGTGAGAACAAAACTAAGATATCTTCATGAGTTGTTCTTCAGTAGCTTTCCAAGGTGAGTGTATCATCACCTTGCCTACTATTGAAAGGACAAGAAGCGATGAGTTTGATTGTCAGAAAGGTAAATTTAGCAAGCAGTTGCTACTTTCCACCCACTGGATCTCTCCAGTCAATGTATCAAAAAGAGCTTGCATAATGTACGGCTGTAGAAGACTATTTTCTTTAAGTGCACCACATAGTGCATTGGATATGTGATTTATCACCATGTTAATAAGGCTAGAGACTTACTTAAGACACACAAAGCACACCTTTGCTTTTCTCTCAGTAATGGCATGTAACACAATGCACTTCAAATCATGCAAGTGCTTCTTAAGAGCTGAGGGACACTAATGGAAAGTTCAGTGAGTTTGTCATTAATAGTGGCATCACGAAGATGCACAGGTAACAGAAAATGCAAGCCACTGAAGTCTGTCTCCTGGCTTGGAGTACAAACTTCTTGAGCTTGTAATGCTCATCTGCATCATAGAGTTTTACTTCTGCTTAGAAAGTTAACTGAGTTCCTGGCATGTACAGCATAGGATTAACCAGGGATGTGTAGTCTTCCAGGATAGCCAGCTACTCAGTAGAGACATCTGATGCCCATCTAGTGATGCGTGGTGTATTGAAATCATTTCTATGACACACACACACACATAAATAAATTTCAAGGCGGACCTTCACATGTTTGTTATGAGCCTACTAATGTATGTATTTATACAAGTATTGTACAAGTCTGGGACACAGTCAGCAGAGGTCAGCAGGCAGGAGGTAAGGTGGGCCTGTATTGCTCACCTGGCTTCCCAATGTTTAGCATTCCCAATGTCACTTTCAGTTTCCAAGGGAAAGGTGAGAAGTGGGAGGCAGTGGAGCTTGAGGTAGCACAGTGGTGGGAGCATCATATTGGCCCCACTGCTGCACCTGAACTACACTGTGGTCCTCCAGCAGTGATGTTTGGCATTTGGAAGCCAGAGAAGCAACACTGCCCCACCCACGCTGCCCCATTGACTGCTACTGGCTGGAGTCTGCTTAGGAATGCCATTTGCCCTGACATTCATTCTATTCCATCTTCTAAGGCTTAGAGATGCTAATAATTTTTGATGAGCCATTGGAGGAACTTAACTAGTTGCCCAGGGCTTCAGTATTTATTTTGCACTGCTGTGTTTTACTGTTTTGTAGGTGATCGTTTTTATTGATTGTATTTTATGTTGCACAATGGCGAACCACTTTGTGGTCACGTGGTGTAATGGAAAGTGGTGTAGAAATTTCACAAATGAACAAAAAATCAATAGTGCATCCATTTCAGGGCCTGTGATGATGAAAGAAGAGGCAAGCCCCCAAATTCTTCTCTGAAATTAAAATGGAAAGTAGTAGCCAGCTCTTTACAGTCCATGAGTGTCCATATGGGTCTTTCTTCAATGGTAGGCTTTTGTTTCTTCCCCATCAAGCATTTTCAGGGCTACAACAGCTATTAACATCCCTTCAATTATCAAGGCTCCATTGAACTAAATAGGGAGAGTTTAAAAGATTGCAGCCAAAAAAAGATGCTTACTGGGAAGTCAAAAACAAAACCACCTTCACTGCTGCAGCCTTGATACCTTCCTGTCACCTTGTAGCAGTCACCTTGTAGTCCCAGATCCCAAGGTGCAAAGCAGTGGCAGCACATGCTGCCCTGCACTAGGCTGTCTGTTTGCATCTTACAGCTCAAAATGTGGGTCCTTGCACACTCAAGATGCCTATGACTTTCGACTGCTTACTACAGTTCCACTTCCCAGAAGAGATCCTACTGGCCAGCATAACTGTCATTCACAGTGATGGGACTTGGAGCAGGACAAGTTTGCATACAAACATAATTTTGAGGCTAGGTGTGGAGTGAAGGTGCTGAATTTGGAAATAATAATAATAATAATAATAATAATAATAATAATACCAATATATTCTCTGGTAATCTTCTTTGGGGGGGGGGGATAGGAGAGAGAAATCGTCTCAGTTGGTTTCTAGCCCAATCTGACCCAAGCCATGGGGAGCTTCCCCATCTTCAATAAGGAACCATATGTGTAGCCTTAAATGGCAGAATGTAACCAACATTCACCAATGTCTTGGGGAAAGTGTTGAGTAAGAATACAGCTTTATAAACTGCTTCACTATCAGAAGTATTGCACACATGGAAAATATAACTGGGCTCCCAAACATATATTTGTTAATACTGGCTGCAATTCCTTAACTTTTATATTATTAGAATATGATGCTGATTCATTTTATATGTACCATATTTTAAATTAGCCAACGCTACTGCATGGAAGGAATAATGAAGTAAATGTTATATCTCAAATACTATTTGATGCGATTCCCATTCAAGGTATTGCCTTACTTGCGCTGTTGCTTTCAAATGCCTTATTCTTCAAATTAGCTAAGCCTTATTAAGGCTGCTTCAAAGGTGCTGTACCAAGTAATGGTTCATTAGTTCACATCAGTACTCTAGTGCTTGGTAAACCACCTCATTGCTGCTAATACATGACTTGCAAAAGGTGGTGGTCAGAGATCAGAATCAGCATTTGTTCTTGGGTATTAGTAGTCCCTATTTAGGGCCAGGCAATTATCAAGACCAGCTCAAACACTTTATTATAAAGCTCAAGGTTGAGAAAACATTGGAGCAGGTAACCTTTCAAACCAGTGAAGGCAGTAATGGCTATTTCTTTCTTAAAAACCTTTCTAGACCACCCTCCATTCATGATGGTGTGCATGAATGAAACTATTCAAATTGGATACAGATGTGACAAAATATATTCCACATAATATTTGGGTGGGGAAAACTCCTCACCACCACCATCCTTACCTAGAAGATCAATATGTTTGGTACCATCTTGGCTGCCAGAAGGATGTGTAAAAGGTGCAATCCTCTGGATTTGTGTAGGGTTTACTATGTAGCCTTTTCTTCTTCTGAAAATATTCCACAAGGTTGAGGATCAGAGTTTCCTTTCTCCTAGATGGGCTACCTGGGTTGATGAGTCTCATCTATCCCTCACTTCCCTCTACAGCATGTGCAGAAACTGCCTTCTTGACCATTGGACCCAATATTAAGTCTGGTCCACTCAATCTGCTGCAGCCTG
Source organism: Podarcis gaigeae (assembly GCF_964106915.1). NCBI lineage: Eukaryota > Metazoa > Chordata > Lepidosauria > Squamata > Lacertidae > Podarcis > Podarcis gaigeae. The sequence goes on along the minus strand of NC_139677.1, from coordinate 59,606,975 downwards.
ACTTTGAATGTAAGGGAAGCCCCTAACTCACCAAAGATTTGAGACCCATCTGTTACCCACACCTGGTGTAGCCAGGCAGTCAAAGCTGTTTCCCAGGATATGGCCACTGTCACATGCTGACAGCTTCTAGGAACCACAGATGAGAGCTGAGTGCAGGTAGGGACCAAAAATGGACAAACTAACCCAGAAGGGGCATGATGTGTCCCACATCAGAGGTCCAACCCCTCCCCTAACACTCCATACAGCCCATGGGGCTGTAGTGATTAGAAAATGAGACAACCCCATACTTGTTGCCCTTGGAGGAATCACAGGATAAAAATACAATAATAAACAGATCAAAAACCAAGTCACTGAAAAACATTTTCACTAGCATAAGCTGCATTTTTACTAACATAGTGACTTTAAGCATGATTATGTAAATAAGTTCATTTAATCAATTAGGTATGTATATTAGTCTGCACAGTAGAGAGTAATGTGAAACAATAAGCACACACCCCCCACATAGAAATCCAAGCTGTCTACAAACAACTTGCAAAAGAAAATGGAACATATTATAGATGTACAAACACAAGATGGCAGTGCCATCCTTTAATAATAACTCTTAGGTGGTATGTGTTATATACTGTCCTTATATCCCACTCTGTGACTTTTGTTTAGCGGTTATATATTATTCTAATATCCTCATCTTGCCATAAGGAAGCTAAGTAGTTCCAAAGATTTTCAACCGGAAAAAAAATAAAATATAAAATTATAACTATTTGATATTTTCCCATCCTGCCATACTTTCAGAATACCATGTTCTCTTGGATGCGAAAGTGGTGTCATTTAAAATGTCAAGAAATAAAAAATCAGCCACCATGGAGAAAAACAGTTTTTCTTCGTGTTTATGGGTTTGTTTGTTTTTTTTGCAGTAGTCTGAAATTTGGCAAATATGTAAAATTCCTTCCAAAAGCATTAATGCCCATTCACATTTGTAAGAACTCGGTCATTTGTGTGGCAGCCCCTGAGCTTTGGAACTTCCTGCCTATTGAGATCAAGCAAGCGCCTTCACTGTAACCTTTTCAGTGCCTGCTAAAATCATTTTTGTTTAGAGAAGCCTACTTAGATGCTTAGAATGTTGAGATAAATGTAATCAGCTTTATTATTTTAACTTTTGTTTGTTTTATGGTATGGTTGTGGATTTTTCTTGTTTTACCTTTTTGTAAACCACTTTGAGGTTTTTATTACAATGAAGCAGTATATGAATCAAATAAGCAGAGTACTTAACTTCACCTAATTAATCATACTTGTCTCTTTAGATAGGGGTGGAGGGCTCAGTAAGAACCTATTGCTGTCTGAAACAGCAAGTAATTTTGATTTTTGAAATTCTAAATTCTCATTTTTTTGCTGAAACCAGATTGCAGCTGAGCCATTTTTTAAAATCCAGTTCTGTCCTAGTTAGGTATAACTGTATGCATACTCAAGTTATATGTTCAGTTGACAGAGTAAAAATGGATCAATAATAGCAGGCAAAAATTCATTTCCTGCAGTTAGTGTCCCAAGTTAACTGAAATAAAGTAAAATGTGGGCTGTGGGGTGGTCCAGAACAAACTTTAAGGTAAACATCTATTTAAAGAGGCAGGTAAGATCCATCACCTGCAGTTTGTCCTTCCAATCACATTGTCAGATTCTGATAATTTGCACACTAAAAGGTTTACCAAAGTGGAAATATGTATCCATGGGAGAACACATACTTTGCATGTAGAAAGGCTCAGCATCTCTGTCTTCTCCTAAAAGTAAACTCGGGATGCAGGAAACAAACAAGATAACTAGTTAGTCATTTGTCACTAGAAAATGTCCTACTAGAAAATGTCCAAATACAAACTAGAAAATTGTCCACTAGAAAATGTCCAACTACAAACTAGGCAAGGTGAACAAAATACCAGTAGCAAACAGTCAGACTCTCCTAGGAAATAAATGATGAAGCAAAAGTATAGATATTATAACACTCATCCATTAAAAGAAACATTTTCTAAAGCTGGGTTGTCAGTGCTATGTGATAGGCCTTTAATTCCCAAAACATTCTACTTGTCTGGAACACATCTAGCAGAATGTGGGGGGGTTCAAGTGGACACAAAATTACTTGTTAAGAGTATTTCCTGACAGACTAACCTGAACAGGATCAACCTTATTTCATTATTGTGTTGCCCTTTTATTTATCACACTCATTTATCACATATCAATATCACCATCATCATCATCTGGCCATGAATACCTTCTTTGCAAAAACAATAAATGTGCTGAGCCTTTTTCTTTGGTTTCCCCCATGATAGCTGAGTTTTGGAGAGTTTCAGAAATAGCACTTCTTTCTTTTGAGGACATGTGGAACTTTCTTGATATATAGAAGCTGATCCCACTCTAAATCTTCAACATTATCAGGTTTGCCATTTGTGTGGACCCTACAGGTATACACTTGTATCCAAATAAATGGTGAAACATTGCATATGTGTCTGGCATGTTGATCATTGCATCAACTTTTAAAAGTTCTGGCACAGAAAACCTACCTGTGCAACTCAAATAAGTCCTCATTTAAACTTCTGAATTTGCACCAGAAGTGAAACAAATAACTATTCTCTTTCCATTAATGAAGAAAGAACTGCTAGGATTATAGAGAGAGATTCTTTCTCAACCTTCTGTCTGAATTTAATCAATATTTCTTTTTTAAACTAATTACATTTTTTCATTCTAAGAAGGAGAGCGACACTTTTCAGCAGCTATGCTAGTAGTAAGTGCTGTCAGATTTCAGAACAAATAATTGCATTACAGAAATGTGTTCTAAAATCATCAGAATTATATTGATTCAAAGTTCCAAGGAGAATTGAACTTGCACATTAGGCAGCTAAGTAGAGTAGAGTATTTTGTTTGATAAATTAAATTTCTAGTCTATTAAGGGGGGAAAGGAAAATAAAGAGGATCTCAACTTTGAAGCATCTGTAACATTTTCAGCCTCACATATGGCGAAAAGGAAGCTCAATGTCATTTTGCTAATGTCGTATATATTATCATTATTCACACCCATGTTCCTGTATCTAGAGTACAGTAAAACAAATAATGCAGCAATGAAAATCTTTCCAGAAGCCAGCATTTGTTCTGGGACTCCTTTGCATTCATAAATCCTCACCTGCTTCCTTTTATGGCTTACATTTGCTGCAGGGGACAAAATTCTATTTTAAAATCCAGTTTACTACTAGTTCTATGCTTTCATTCCCAAACATTGTAATTAATGATGCTTAATCATTTGATGACTTGTTTATTTTGCTTGCTATTCTTCTCTCTTGTTGCAAATAATCCATCAAATGCTGTCAAATATTGACTTCTACTGCACATCAGCTGTCAGATACTGCCAAATGTTCTTTCTTTCTTGTTCAAAGGTATACCCCACTTTTCAGCCAAGGTTATTTCCCAATGCACTCACTGTAAGTGCAACCCCTTACACAGATACAATTTAAGGTGGTAGGGATGTACATGTGATGGATGTATGTGTGTGAGTCAGCAATATAATTTGGAGGAATATTTGCAATTTGCTGGTCTAGCTTCATGGGTTGCTACTTAGCCTGTTTGGTTACTTTATGCCATTGGTAGGCAAACTAATGCCCACAGGCTGGATCAGGCCCAATTGCCTTCAGGGTCCGGCCCACAAATGGTCTGGGAATTGCCATGTGGATTGCCAACGCGCACATTCTTTCCCTCTCCCTCACATGGCGCCGGCACCAGACCTCCTCCCTCCCTCCTTGCTTCTCCCTGCCCTGCCTAGAGGAGGAAGGGGGCTGGGCTTTGTTGGTGCCAGCAGCAACAGCGCTCGAGCAGCCTCCATTTTAAGCAGCCCCTCTCCAGAGCTCTTTCTCACACCGCTCATTGTCTCTCCACCATCACCGCTGCCGCCAGGCCCTCCCGCTCGCAAGACACAGGTAAGCAGCCACCGGGGCTCATGGTGCTCTTGCATCATTTTTTTTCTCTTCAAAATATAGTCAGCCCCCCACAGGGTCTGAGGGACAGTGGACCGGCCCCCTGCTGAAAAAGTTTGCTAACCCCTGGTTTATGCCTTCTGTGCATTTTAAATTAAAGCCAATTGCAGAACCTCCATAAAATATCCAATTAGTCTTCTGCAGAGAGATAGGCTGCCCTATTTTTCTCCATGTTGAAAGAACTATCACCAGACACTTCAGCTTCCATTGGGCCTGGCAGAGTACCTGGAGAAGTCAGTTTAGAGATGAAGAGAGCAACTTAGATGTTTGTCCACTGTTTTTCCTTCTGCCCTCCAGCTGCTAACTGCTATTACTACTGGACATTGTAAAATCTCTATGAAATAATATGGGCTAATGGCTCAGAGGTTTCACTCTAGAAAAAACACGTATTTCCTTCTAGGAACCCAGTAAGTTATTGGCAGAATACTGTGGAGTTGATGCTTCACTAAGTCGTCATGACTGATGTTCCTATCTAACAATACCTAATTCTACTTTGTGTCAATTTCATATATTGTCAAATGTTAACTGCTACATTTCAGATGCTGTCAGAGACCACTGCTACTTAATGTCAGTTATCAGATACTGACCACTTCTGAATGTTTGCTCTCAGCGACTATCTAAAGTTGATCCTGCAAAAAAAAAAATGATGTTTATTTGCACATCAAAAGTATGTTCAGCCATCAGCATTTTCAGAAAAAAATGAGGGAAATGTTTGACAGCAGAATCATTGCAGCTGTGCTCAAGCCAGAGGTGTCGGGTTGCCCCGAAGATTGAAGGGGCCTGTCATGTGTTGCACATTGCGTGTTACACATCACTGGTGTGTGACATCACACACTTCACACATTGTGCATATGCCACAATGCACACTACGAAGACCAAGCACTCTGGAGCAACTGGCCACTTGACTGAGGGGACCCACCCCCTTAAAACAAATGTTGAGGGGGGCAAGAGTTGGCCCCCAGAGTTGGCATGCCTAACTCAAGCTGACATGGGTTGGTTCTAATAAATATAAAAACACGAACTTCAAATCAAGTTGGAGGCCTATTTGGGGAAGCTTTGGAATCATAGACTCCCCTTCCCCTTCCATGAGAAAGAGAATTTTTGGTTGGGGGATGCAGAGACTTCAAAAGCTTTTGCATTTGCATTTTACTAACTGCAGCTAACAGTGGGTCCAAGTACAGGCAAACTGTGGTTAGTATTAAGTATGATTTATGGGAAGGAAAGCCCATTTCAAACTGTGGTTTATGAAGCTGACTTGTTTCAATAGTTAAGATTAATCACAGTTTAGCATTCAGACTTAATGCTAAACTGCACTTACTCAATGCTGAATAGAAAGTTCCATACTCTTCTGAAAGCAGCAAACCCCAGAAGTAATTTAACTCAAGTAGTAGCTTCAGCAATATAAGGATACAGATCAGTAGCCTATTTTGAGATCATGATGCAGGTATGTTACTAGGTCTGCTTGTGAATCCATATACATGAACCCATGTCCTATGCACATGTTCATGGAACTATCACTTCCACTTGGGGGTCTTTACTTGCACCAACTGCATACTGCAAAGGTTATTACCTTTTTACCTTGGGTTAAGAACTTAATTCGTTCTGGAGGTCCATTCTTAACCTGAAACTTGTCGGAAATCAAGCCTTTATCTGGAGAAACTGGCAGCTCTCCCATGCACCCGGCTTGGTCTCCTGTTGACCTCCCTGGCTGCATTCCCCAGCAAGATCCAGGCTAGGTCACGATAGGCGATTCTTCCCAAATGTGGCAAGAACACCCCCCCTTCCTCCTGCTCTCCCAGCAGGGAAAAGGAGATAGACAGAAACATTTCTACATGCTTTTATTTCTGTCTTTGCAGCATTACAGAAAACATGACTGCTTTCTTCAAGCTCCAGCAGTTGAGAGAGAAACACTTCCTGTACTTCCAGTGCAAGAACAAGAGGAAAAGCTCGTATTACACTCTGAGCTAATTCCGGTGCATTGCCCTATGAATTGACTGTCCCTCTGTTTCCCACGGAACAGTCCCAACATTCCATCATGTGATGTTTTCAAGCTAGCAATTTGCAGCTGCATTGCATCCATATCGTAACAAAACTGTTCTTAACCTGAGGTACCACTTTAGCTAATGGGGCCTCCCGCTGTTGCTGCACGATTTCTGTTCGCATCCTGAAGCAAAGTTTTTAACCTGAGGTACTATTTCTGGGTTAGTGGAGTCTGTAACCTGAAGCGTCTGTAATCTGAGGTACCACTGTACAGTGAACATGATCACTCTGGAAAACTCCACTATTGCCTTGCCTATTCAATGAAATTTAGCAAGAACCACATGATCATTATAATTAAAGTATTTTACACAAAATGGTGGGCAATGAGGAAACAGCTTTTGAGGCTTGAAGTGTCAATACAGAAATACAGAAGAACAAGACACTTAGTTGTTGCAAATTGCACAGGCCACCCACATTGTCTGGACCACTATTTCCAACTGGACACCGTCATCTTAAGTAGTTCCTGCTGCAAAAGTGGGGATAAGTAGAGAGAATGTGCTTTGTATGGAGAGAAGGCAGATGCCAAGGAGCCAGGCAAAATAGGCATGGAAGCATAAATGCACCATGTGGGAAAGGTAGTATGCAAATTATTGGGGTTTGGATTAACATGGCAGTTCAGATAAACCGAGATTAGGAAAAGAAGGAAGAAGGGGACAGAGAAAGATAACAATTTCCTGTCATAAGGAAAGGCGAGTAGAGAGGAGTGCTTCTTTTTTTTATTGTGATAATAACAGGGTGACTAAAGGTGGGCTAGCCTTTGTAGGCCACCCTTGAGGTAATTCTGCTTAACACCTTCCACAACCATTCCAATAAAGCTTAAAAAGAGAAAAGGCGTACTTTGGGATAACACTGGCTTGTGCTTCCCACAAGGATCCTGACTAATCAGAGAAAATGCCAAACATGACTGAGAAGCAGGAAGATTTAGAGAGGAGGCAGGAGTTCTGATCTAGCCAAGGTAAAGATAGGGCTGGTTGCTTATCAAAGCTCATATAAAAAATAACATAATAAAATAAAATAAAAACTAACATGACTTAAGCATGCATCTTTACTCATAGTAAATATATTACCTTGCACAGAGCTGTGTGTTAAATCACAGTTGTTGCCTCTCGTTCAGTACAATGGCATCACACTCATTCTTCAGAGCAAAGCTAAAATACATATATAGATTTGAGCATTAGGTGGCATATTTATAAAGCTGTCAGTCTATCACCTTTTTCAAACACTGCATTTTATTTTTTGGGGAAAGCTTTTCAAATATGTATCTGCTATTTAGATAAACACAAATTCTAGATATAAAAATACCAGTTCATTATTGCCAAGAAATATACAGTATTATTGCCAGCATGCAATTAACACTTTTGCTGCTTTTCATTAAAAGAAAGACACAGCCCCCATCCCAAACGTTCTATGTGAAGTTCCTTTTATGTAAGAAAGGAGTGTGGTAATAGCTATACTCTAATTTGATGACAGCTGCTACAAAAGAAAGCTCAAGTGAGTTCAGTGAACTGGACCTAGTTACTTGTATTCAGCTTCAGTTTTAAATGGTGGAAATCGCAGTTTGGAATGCTGTTTGGCACATCACAGAGACAGAAAGTTTTTTGCTTTTAAGAAGGGCAATGTAGCCTATACTACACTACTAAAAAGAATAGGAACCATCAAATTGTGGGACAAATAGCAGTCTCTACAGCTAGCATGTATAGTTAATGATTTAAGGGATTAAGACCACAGAATAAGCTGCTATTCCTAAACTTGACTCCAAATGGCTCTATGCCCCCTCCCCGACCATTAAGTCAGAGGTAAAAAAAGAGGCTTTATTACATTAGCACCCAGCTTTTCCTCCAAGATGTTCATACTGGCAAATGTTTCTCCCTTCCTCATTACCTCCTCACAACAACCCTGTGAGGTGGGATTAGTTGAGAGTTCGTGACTGGCCTAAGGCCATCCAGTAAGCTCTGTGGCTGAGTGGGGATTTGAAACCTGGTCTCTAAGGTTGTGGTCCAGCACTCTAAGCACTACACTGCACTAGCTTGGAGCATGATGTCCTGGTGCTTCAGCAGTGTCAGAGATTGTAGAATGCCTTGGGTCAGGGTTCTTGATCAAAGTAGAGATTCTAACCCATTCAGCTGGATGAGATTAGACTCTTTGCAGACCCTCATGCTTAATGCACAGGGATCAGGAGAGGAAACCTCATATGTTCTTTGAATCACTTAGTGAGAGCTTCTATTTGCTTGTGGACCTGGTAATGTTAAAAGCCAAAACCAGTTATTGGCAAATGGAGACCTGATTTGGGACAACTGCCACAGAAGTAGCACTGAATTTTTTTCAGGATTTACATCTATATATGAAGAAAACTCAAAACGAGCACAAGGGAATTTACAGTGGGACCTCGGGTTAAGAACTTAATTCGTTCTGGAGGTCCGTTCTTAACCTGAGAATGTTCTTAACCTGAGGTACCACTTTAGCTAATGGGGCCTCCCGCTGCCGCCGCTCGAGAGTTCTGTTCTCATCCTGAAGCAAAGTTCTTAACCCGAGGTACTATTTCTGAGTTAGTGGAGTCTGTAACCTGAAGCGTCTGTAACCCGAGGTACCACCGTACTTATGACTATTATTTTAAATAGGTGCCTAATCATTATTAATAGTAATGGTTATTCCATTAACAGTCTTATTTAGTATTCTGCTTCTCTTCCTGGCATATGTATGGGATGTTCTTTTACACTCCAGCCCACTTTTAAGTGAGGAAGGAAAGCAACTGAAGGCCATGACATTAACACTTACTTTGGGAATCAGTGTTCCCAAATAATTACTTTAAGAGCAGATTTGATTTAACTGGAAAGCCCTTGTTTGCTGGCTGATTAGGCCTATCTGTACTAATGCAAAATGCCAGCAATACAGCAATACAGAATAGCACAGGGGGGCATCCCAACATCGTATGCTCACACAAAAGTTGTTTGTTTGTTGCCATGTAAACGTGTTTAAATGAAGGGCTGAATATCTAGCTACCTACCTTGTTAGACATGCAAGGTAGTTTTCAAAAGGAGTATTCAAAACACATCACAAAAAGATGTCCGTCCTTATGTGTAGGATTGTAGCCTTGAGCATTCGTATTTCTTCTTCTTCCATCAATTAATGTTTGTGTGCAGCATTGCCTTGATTCCTTTGCTTTGTATTTCTCCTTGTTATTAGTCTCCCCCCCTTGTCATCATATACACACCAAGTATGAGAATTAATCTCAAAGCTGAGGTGTTGAGTTAGTGAGAAGTTGTGACATTTCTCTTTGCAATCATCAGGTGAGATGTTTGAGTGTTACTAGATACTGGAACCGGGTTCGTTTCCTTGTTGTTGTTGTTTTTAACTTATTGGATTTTCCCCAGAAAAGGGAAATCTGGATTAAATTGAAGTTAGGGGAAATAGGGGCTGGCATTTTGGCTTCCTGTGAACACTGCAAAGAAATTGCATCCATGGGAAATCCTGATCCCACAATTCATACCCATTTAGAAGCCCCCTTAGTAAATTATAAGCCATTACTCCAGAAGTATTTTATTCTTCCTAAGTAAACTACTTCCCAAGCATCAGTTTTAATCTAGAAAGGAGGATATATAGTTTCTTGGATAAAATAAAGAATAGTTTCTTCTCTGCCTCGAAACTAAAAAGATGGAAGGATTAAAGGAATAAATACTTTCAGCACAGCTGATAAAAATTTCCTGTGCCCAGAGCCATTCTAAGTAAGAAATGTTTTTGTATGTAGGTAGTATAGTTGTTGTGTGGTCAAATGTTAAGGCATAGCCAAAGGTGCAATTACAGCGTAACACTGTTTATGGACCTTTATTAATTGATAAAGCTTCCGGAGTACAACAAAAATAGCACAAACAGTCTATTATCTACACTGCAACTCAGATAATAAAAGTCAAGAAAAAACACTGAAATAAATTGGTATTGATTTATTTTTTAAAAGGAAGAAAAAAGCATTTATTTTATTTTACATTGGAAGGCTCTGCAAGACAGTGTTTCAGTTCAGAACCTCACTTGCATTTAGAAGCAGAGCAACTCTTGGTGGCTCAGTCTAGATTGTGTCATCTAAGTTAACTAAATCTGCTTCTATTAACTGTGTGGAACTGCAGCCTGAAGCTCCTTCTGGGAAATGATCTATAATGAAATTAAGAAAGTACTTAAATGTACTTTTCACAAGAAACCAGAGGCATTTCTCCTGGGCATGGTCGGCCAATTGGTGTTAAAGAAGGATAGGACGTTTTTTATGTATGCCACCACAGCAGCAAGGATCCTTTTAGCAAAGTATTGGAAGACACAAGAACTACCCACACTGGAAGAATGGCAGACAAAGGTGATTGATTATATGAGACTGGCGGAGATGACTGGCAGAATCCGTGACCAAGAAAAAGAGACGGTGGAAGAAGACTGGAAGAAATTTAAAGTATACCTTAAAAATTGTTGTAAAATTGATGAGTGCTAAAATGTCAGAGGAAAGGAAAATATAGAATTACAGCTGTAATTGATTATGTATGAGAAGAAGCGTAAAAAGAAAATAAGTAATTAATTAATTGGTGTGAAGAGTTGCTGAAGAAATTTAAAACAGGGATGCAGAAAAGGGGAGATAAGGGGAAGTCCTAGAAGCAAGGCTTAGGAAAAAGAGTTTTTGAAATTATACATGTTTATATGTTTTTGTTTGTTTATGTGTGTGTGTTGTTCTGTCTTTAATTTGTGTTGGAAAATTAATAAAAAATATTTTTTTTAAAAAAGAAGCTCCTTCAACAACTGATACTTCAATGGAAATGGAGCTACATGAATATCAAGTTGCAAATCAGCTATCCCTTTGGCACTCATAGTGAATTATGCAACAGGAGTCCCTGCCTAGTAAAATCATATGCGGGCATAAACTGGAAGTCAGAATTTAAGAAAGATAAATATTGAGTTGGTTCAATTTCCTCTGAATTTTTCCATCTTTTTGGCATGCTGCAAAGTTGGGGGAATTCAGCAATTGATCAGAGGGGCATTCCAGCAGCTCTTTGCTGTTTGTTCCATTAATGATCTTTTTCACCAGCAAGCATCAGGTTCAGCCACTAGCTCTGTGCATCAGTGAACTTGTCTACACTAGAATGATATGTGGATTTGCACTTGCCTGTCTTCCCAATTAATACTCTATATCCTTCTCATTCCAGTGTTGTTTCATATCTCTACTCACTTTTAAGTGTGGGGGCTTTGATCCTGCTGGGGGCTTTCTAAGGATTGGGGGGGGCTGTATTTAAATGGGGAAATATCTGGACAATACTAGGATGGAGAGGGCATCATGTAGCTGCCCCTTCTTTAATTAGGAGACAGGCAGGTGTGAATGCTAATTTTGTTCTGGTGTGGCAAGTAACCTGAAATTGCAAAATGAAGGTAGAAGGTAGTATCAAACCTGTCCTAGGACAGAGAATCTCTTAGTGAAGGAAATGAGGATTTAAGGACCAGAGCAATGCACACCCAGTCCATTCAGTCTATGTTGGCGCTTCACTGAGTAGCCAAGCAGGCACAGATGGATCACATCCACTTGACCCAGCTCATCCACCCATACACATCTCAGGGTTCCCTTAGCCATTTTCAGATGAATGTGAACTATTAATGTCCCTGTCTGCCCTTAAATCACAGCACTGCTAGTATTATGAGAAAGGGAGAAAAACCTCGTATCCTACACTTGCTCCACAACTCACATAATTATTTTTCAAATATTTGAAATGGAAGGACTGAGGGTGTTAACAAAAAGTGACACATTAAGAAAATAGTTGGCTTGCTGAGAAACATGGGAGTTCATAGCTGCAGGTGTTTGTTTGTTTTGCATTGGTTAAAGTCTTTTATGAAAGAAAATATGTGTTAAGAACTTGTAAGACTGTCCATACTTTGTTCTCCACATTATCTGTTTCAAATTCTGTGCTAATGAATTCCAAATTCTGCACCCCTAATACTCAACATCTGATGTTCATAGATATCTATGGGGTTGATAACAAGAATGTAAAACGTGGGAGAATTCAAGAAAACATTTCACCTGTATTCACAGTTCTTGTCTAATTTAATTGGAATGTGATTCCAGAAAAACAGCTTCTGCTTTGATGATTGATGATGCTTTCCATCGTTCATGTTAGGGAAACCTGCTGAGCTTGATGAAGAGCCAGGAAGCTTATCACAAGAAGGTGTTGCTATCTCAGGACTAGGACCCCCACAAAAATAACAGCCAACCTCCACATTGCTTCTCTCTTTTCTCTCTCCATTTCTGTACTCTCTTCCTGGTAACATGTCTTATGAATTGCCATTTTCAGGCAATACTACTTCCATTCTTTTGACATATTCCAAATGGCTCCTGACAGTCACAACAGCTGTGGCGAGACCTGTCCCTCCCACAGGCATTATTAGCTGCCAATAACCAAGAGATGGAAATCTCAATTGCTCATAACTGCTGAAGCAGAATAAAAAGCTTTCTGCACTGTTTTTCCCACTTGAACTGCTCTTCCAATATCTGAATTAAATCAATCAATACTGTAATCTGTATAGAGACAAGTACTGGCGTAATTCTTTCTCATACCTTTCCCATTGATTTGTTGTATCCCTGTAGTCCCACTTTGTCCCCCAATAGTGATCAAAACACCGGGGGGGGGGGGGGGGAGATTGTGCAGCATTTTTGAGGTATGCTACTACTTTTCTTTCTGTCATACTCCAGATTGCCTGATCTCATTTATGGATGGTCTGTTGATTATACTCCCTACACAAGCCATGGGTGAATGACGAATGAAGTGATAATTGTGATCATGGTATCTGCCCACCAACAAAGTAATTGGGTGGGAGTGGATACATTACAAATGGGCATACTGCTGGGTTATCAAAAATCATTCTGCAATGAGCTTTTATTTTTGGAATGAAGCCAGTTTTTCAAGAAGCATTTTTCAGCGGCATTTTTTTTTAATGCAATAGATTCAGATTGTGTGTAGGCGATGTAGAAACAAGCAAGTACTCAGTCTTCATTGAGTTGAGAATAAAAATTTATTTTATTAAACAATTTGTATACCACTTAATCACAGTGGTCTCTAACTGGTGTACAGAAGACCCCATACAATAAGACTAAAACGAGTTAAGACTGTGATATCAGAATTCAATTAAAAAGCATGCTGGAGTAAAATAAATCTTATGTAAATGCCATAAGTTCCAAAGGGAGGGGCCTGTCTCACCTCAACTGGAAGTTTCACACAATTGGGCCTACAGTTCTGAACATACAACTCCTTGTATTCACAAGTCATGTATCTGAGCCATGGGGGACCACTAATAATGATTTGATCTCAGTGATGATGCAGAGATATAAGGGTTCAGGCAGTCCTGAGGTATGCAGGTTGAAAGTTGTCAAGAGTATTGTAAATTAATTAAAGAAGTCTGAACCAGGCCCAGCAGTATATGGATAGCCAATATTGATGTTAGACTGTGCTCATCAATAATCTAATCACTGTGTTTTGCACCAGCTGGAACCTCCAGATCAGGCCCAAGGGTAGCCCAATATAGAGCATATTACAGTAATTCAGTCTTGATGTTACTAGTACAAAACAACATAACAACACATGTTGTGTGTACTTAGCCTCAATCTATACAAGCAGAAGTGTCACTAGCCAGTAGCACTGCTGATACAGGGATAGGAGTTCAACTTTCCTTAAAAACTAGATATCCACTTTGGGAGTGCACTTGAACCTGACTTGGTCTTGAACACTTCAGTGCAGACCTAACTGACCTGGAAGATCCATTTGGCACCCATTCTGACATATTACACCTGACAACTTTATTTCAACCAGCCAATAGCCTGGCTGTCCTCTGAGTTGTTGTCCCCTTGTCTCTTCTCTTTTTGGAAGCATGGCTGCTTGCTTCAGAATCATCTGCGATTTCTTTTATCTCCTTTGTTCATCTGTTGCTTTGGTCAGAACCCACAAGAAAGAGACAAAAGACTGGGGCATAAATGCTGTTTCAAAAAGTTAAACTTTTTGATGCAGAGAAACGCTGCCATGCACGACTTGGTTTTCTGTGTACCTGCAGCTCCCATTTCTGTCAGTAGGCGTTTGAAAGGCTTGACATTCTTAAAAGCCAAGTCGCTTATCTTTTATATTGTCCAAGGTGGAAGAAGTCAAAATGTCATTAATAATGACTATAATGTAGAAACACTGGTTAGTTTGGAAAGGAGAAGAGTAGTTTCCATCAACTAGAACACGATGTGCTGATCTGCTGAGGAGGAAAGCTGCTTCTAATGAGCACTTTGCCCTGAAGATCTTTCTTCATGCTTAAATTACTGGGTGATTTAATGTCTCACCTAAAGCTATACAGCCATTTTTTACACTCTGGAAACTTACTCTGTCTTAAGGTTGAATAAGCAGGCCTTATTCACACAGGGATAAGAGAAGGTATAGGAAGGGCATGTTAATATTTGAACAATTACTCTCTGTGCAGAAGGTGCAAAGGGAGGTGTATACTTCTAGCTTGGCTTAATGAGAGGCTATTACATTTCTTGAAAACAAGGGGGAGGATGAAAATAGCCTAGTGTTCAACAAATGAATGCTAAAATGAGGGAGAGGTAGACTACCACTGCAATCCTATGTGTGTCTAGGAGTTCAATGCAATTTACTCCCATGTAAGTGTAGGACTGCAGTCTAAATAAGACTAGAGAGAAAGGTTAATCCTCCCATTGATTTTCTGACCAGATCTGTACAATATGTTATTAAAGTTGTATTTTTCAAAATGACTGCAAAATAGCTCTGCTTCATTTATAATAGATGTTTCTAATAGCTATGGCTAAAAAACAGAGGGAACAGTAGTTACCTGATGACCACAACAAATGGATTACGTACAATGGTGGAAATAGGTAGACAATTACATAATAATGTAAAACATGGAAGGATTCTAGAAAATATTTCACCTGCATTCACAGTTCTTGTGTAATTTAATAGCCACCCACCCCCCAAAAAACCCAACCCAGACTATTGGCTTTGATTAGTTATGAGGCTTTCTGTAGTTCATATTATGGAATCCTACATCATAAATGTTCTCATCTTCATCATAATCAAAACAGAAAAATATCAGTTCTTTAAAGTAGTGTACAAACTTAGGCAGTCCCTGCCAACAGATGTTGAGTGTTATTTTTCAATAAGCAAGTGAAAGTGAAATAATAATGGTGTTTAAGCTAAAAATGGTGAGCCGAGGATAAATAAGGCCTTGAATGATGACCAAACCAGCACAAGAATATTTTGTAAAAAGTTTGACCTAGATATACACAGTATACAGTCACACCATGCAAGTTGCGCTAAACTTAATACTGCTGATTTATGTTTATAGAGAAATTAACCAATTCAGACATTCGTTTTCTAATCCTGAGGCATTCATGTTTTGCTTTCGAAAGCATAATGTAACACCTAAGAGGAAGCAAAGCATATACATAATCAGTATTTATTATCACATTAAAGATTAATGATTCAGGACTAGAAATACATCCCATGAACAGCAGTTCAAAAAATCCCACATGCTTCTGAAGATTCTGAAGTTATCTCATTCAAAGAGGTAGTTATCCAAATTTAGTAGCTTACAAATTCAGCTTATGGAACAACTACATTTCATCAAGGAAGGGTATCTATCTCTCAAAGGGCAACAGGTGGTAATTAACCATTCCTGCACCCCAAATTAATTAGCCGAATTCTCTATTGGCACAGGTCAATTTCCCTCAGTGACAAAAAAAAAAAAAAAAAAGCACGCAGCAACATTTCATTAAAAATGGCCTCTGGAAACAATTTCTGTCTAGCATCTGTTCTTCTGCATATGCATGGCATGTAGCGTGACATGCCCTAATTATGAAGTGAGTTGTCACTCTGTTGCCAGGAAGGAGCACTATTCCAAGTGTCCTGCATGGGATAAGTCCATTGTGACAATTAGTTTGAAGCAGTTTGTCTGTATTGCAGTTCTGACTTCTGTTGAGAAAGCCAAATGAAAGCTGTTATACCAGGGGTCACTAACCTATGGCCTGGGGGCCGGATAAGGCCCAAGCGACCTGTTTATCTGGCCCGTGGTGACCCTTGCCACTGCCCGCTCTTACCGGTGAGACGTGGGGACGCACTTCTGGGTCGGAAGGAGCACTGGAAATAGCTTGTGCGCATGCCCACGGGACTTCTCCAACCTGGATGTGCACCGGAAATAGCGTGCGCGTGCTCCTCCACCCTCTGGCCCGCCGCGCAATCATCGCTGGAGACACTGGCCTGAAGCAAGGAAAGCTCGGAGACCCCTGTGTTATACTGTAGTCATTATCTATATCTGTTTCTCTGGCAGCGGTATAGAGGAGCACCTCTGTGGTGGCACCCACCATTTGGAATGATCTCCCAGATGAGTTTAGATGGACATTGACCATGGAGTGTGCCAATCAACAGCTTAAACATATCAGTTTGTCTGGACATTTTCCTGATTATGAGTACTATGAATTATGCGGTTTTTTAAAAAAAGAAACTCTTTCTCTAGTGCATTTTGTTCGGATTTCATTATGTGAACAGCTTCAGGATTATTATTTTTTGAGATTTTTTTATTATTTAATAATAAAGAAAAAACTGGCAAGCACTGCGCCCTTAATGTTGCACTTTGACATGGGGGGCATTGTTATGAAAAAGGAGCAATGCAGCAGCAGTGCCTCTGACATGGCACGAGATTTCCTAACAGGCATTTGGTTCAAATTTCATTTGGTGTAAAACAAATGCCAAGAATAATGCAAGAGGATTCTGTGGTGGCTAAGAGACTTAGGTACCTTCTGTATTATACATTTAAATTACTCTAGTATCACAACACTTTAGTATCACAACACTAGTATCACAACACTCTGGGCGGCTCCCAATCAAGTATTAAAAACAATACAGTGTTAAATATTAAAAACTTCCCTGAACAGGGCTGCCTTCAGATGTCTTTTAAAAATAGGATAGCTACTTTTTCCTTCACATTTGAAGGGAAGGTGTTCCACAGGGTGGGCACCACTACCGAGAAGGCCCTCTGCCTGGTTCCCTGTAACCTCACTTCTAGCAGTGAGGGAACCACCAGAAGGCCCTCAGCACTGGATCTCAGTGTCTGGGCTGAACGATGGGGGTGGAGACGCTCCTTCAGGTATACAGGACCGAGGCCGTTTAGGGCTTTAAAGGTCAGCACCAACACTTTGCATTGTGCTCAGAAACATTTTCTGAGAAGAGGGCTTGACAGTTAAATCACTCTGAAGATGACTCTTGCCATTTCCCCCAGAATGCCTTGGAATGACATAATGTCTGGGTCATTCTGGGGACATAAAATGATAGCCACTCAGAGTATTTCTGCCACCACTACCACAGGCAAATCATAAGGAAAGCAAAGGAAAACACAAGAAAGATGAACATTTGTAATAAAAATTAATGTGGCCTTAAACAATGGATATTGAAACTAATGTGATTTTAACAGATGGGCAACAAAACAAATGAAGTATTCAGTAACTTAAATTAGTGGGCTAAAAACACACCCCAAAATGTATACACATACATGGATACTATATTTAATATTCACATAAGTTTAAATAACATAGCTGGCCTTTAGATCTATTGATGTTGCATAGATTTTAAACCTAGCTTTACTAAGGTGAGCCTGAGCTCATATCTTTGAGAATGCACTATACTGTCTGTAATAAGATCCAGAGTTCTGTTACTATTTCTATATATTTTGGGGAGGGCAGGGGTAAAAACACAGAGAGAAAAGCACATGGATATCAGTCACTTCCACTGCTTTATCAGTGCCTTGGTATTCTTCTAAATGTAAAACAATGCTGTCACTTTGGCCGATATATGTCTTCAGGTAACAGGGTTTATGGGCTAACTTGTATTTTAGTTTTGGACAGAGAGTACAGTTTCTGAAGCATCTAGGACATCAATAAAATGGTTTTTAATACCCTCCCAGCATTCTAGAGACAACTCTCAGACATGAGGATATGTTATACCTGCAGGGGATGGTATCTCTAAAGAATATGTCAAAGATTAGGAGATGCATCATTGACCAGGCAATCAATTTTACACGGAGACTACTCAGCTGTGCAGATGAATAAAACAGAAAGAAAGATCTAAGTATTTTCTATTATGTGTAAGAGTGGAAAATGATATTTTAAGGTTCTGTAATTTAATGTTGATAGAAAATGAGTTGTTTTTCAGCTGGCTTTAAACATAACTGCTTGATGAATACTTAGATTATTAGAACAATGTAAAAGATGAAGTTTTAAATCTAGAGGTTAAATTTAAAGGAACAGACTAATTTGTTGCTCTCAGTCTCAGGACATTTAAAAAGAATCCATTTAAAACAACGGAGCATGTAATTCCTGTCAAATGGGTGTTTGATGTTATTCTTAAAGCACAAACTTTACAGAATACCTTAAGGAGACGAGGATTTAGTTGCTTACAGATGGCTAAGAGTAAAATCTAATTTCCGTGCTTATGGAAGCATTTTCAGTACTGATGCTAAAATGATTCAGCCATTTACAATGGAGGAGTAATAGATACACTGAGAAAAAAAGGAGGATCTCTTCCACTTGAAGCTATTGCCCACAGTTAAATATTCTGGAGAAAAGGGAAATTGGGGCTTTTTCATGAACGGTACCAACACTAGGAACAAGCTGAACTTCTTACTATTTTTCTGTGTTAATTTTTTCCAGCTTTAAAATTCAACCCCCATTTCCATTTTCAATACCTTTCTTTTCTGCCATCTCCATCTTCATTCCTCTGTGTGAAAAATTATCAGTATGAGGCTCAGCACCCAAAATAGCAATGCTTATGTGCATTAGAAAATAATTTACAATGTTTCCGGTATGGTGCCTTATTGCTTGCATAGTATCACATGGCAGGTTTGCCAGAAGTTATTCCTCAGTCTGAACCAATGAGAACAGTAGGGTAAAAAAAAAGAGAGAGATCAAAAACTATTTGAAACAAGAGAAAGCATATTAAAGAGGCAACAACCAACTGTTTTGATTCATGAACATCCTAGATGATCAGGATAGTGAAACCATGTCCTGCAAGGAGTGGCTGAAAGAAGTTGGCATGTTTGCCAGGAGAAGTGCAGATGCAGCAGGGACACAATAGCCACCTTAAAATAGACAATGTGCTGTCGGTCAGTCAGTGGTACAGACTTGAGGCTCTTCTACCCTTCCGCTTGTCTTATGCCTAGAAAGAACGGGTCTGAGAAGTTTCCAGCTTGTCTTGTGCTTTCTAAGCATGGGTCCAGTTTTCTGTTTGTCCTGCTACTGGGAAAACCCTCAGAGTGACAAGCAGAAAACTGGATAGGCTTGTTCTTTGCTGCTCCAGAGCGCCAGCCTAGAATCAATGGGTGTAAATTTCAGGGGAAATGTATTTTAGTTAAACCTATGAGAAACTACTGTTGACAGACTGCTTGGGGAGGGGGGTAGAAGACTTTCATTTGCTGCAGCATTTAAGCAGATGCTAGGCAGTTATTGGTAGTTGTCATTCTTGTATTGAAGATTCTGCACTGAGCAGGGAATTGGAACACATGGCCTGCAAGGTCCCTTCCACCTCTATGATTCAATGGGTCTTTGGCATCTTCTTGCACAGAATCCTTAAGTCATCTACTTGTGCAGTGGTGGTAATGATAATAAGCACTTGTACAGTGCTTTCACATGTTCAGCATGTTTCACATAATCTTTACAACAGCCATATAAGATAAATTGGTGTCAGTATCCCCCATATTGCCGATGCAGGGCAGAGACTGTGTGAGAGAGATTTGTCTAAGGCCATCTAGTGAATCCATAGCAGATACAAAATTTCAACTACAGACTTTCTGATTCATAACTCAGTCTCCTAGCTAGTACAATAACACTTGTGACATTCTTCCTTACACTTTCAACCTGATAGAAGTGAATGAACATTATGGTTCTCTGAGAGCGCAATTCCTGTGCTTTTTAGATAAGGTATGATGGACTAAGTAGTGGCAGATGACGAACTCAAGGATCTGATTTCTAAGAAAAACAATGGAAACAGTACAGCTAGGCCCTTGCCTTTGAGGAGCCCTTGCCTTTGAAGAGCATTCAGTTGTTAGTAGCAGCTGTCATCATTATGCATTGATAGCAGAAGGATCATCCAAAAAGAACTGACAGAAAAAGGCACACACACAGAGAGTCAACTTTTAAAGGGATACTATGTTTTTACAAACAGTCCAAGAAACAAAGAAGAATGTGTGCTAAAGAATCGAAGCTATTGGGTAGCCCAGAGGCCCTAGCAACACATCTGAGAAACTTGACTACTGGCTACAGGCACATAGAATCTCTCAGCTATAAAATGGCAAATCTGTCTGACATTCTACAGAGTTTATAGGTCCTTAATCTCACCATACTTTGCTATACTAGATCCCTGCTCTCCTTTCTTCAGCATCTTTGGACTTGCAGAATGATGGGGGAGTGAAATGGTTTATAATTGCAAAGGACTTCAGATGAGTGAAACATCCCTTTTACAGGATATGTATGCATTGCTCATTCTCAATCACCATTATGTATTACTTATTACTGTGTATGTCACATTATTTGAATTACATATACATAACTGCTTTAATTTTTGTATTGCATGAATATTATGTTAAGTAGTTATATTGTTTCTTACATTTGATACTGTATACTGCTCTGTGGTATTTTGATGAAAGGTGGTAAACATACACATATGTATGTGTATATATTAAATATTCACATTCTCTTTATCTCAGTTTATAACAGTCTTCCCCAATCTGATGCCCTCCAGATGTTTTGGATTATAATTGCCACTGACCCCAGTCTGCATAGCCAATAGTTGTGGAATGATGTTGTGTTGCTGCTGTTATGATTATCATCCAAAATGAAGGCTGAGTATATTGGAAAAGTGTTCAGATGTTCCCTCCCTTCTGTGACCTAGAAGATAAACTTGTTTGTTCTCTCTTCCTTTCCCTGTACTCCTTCCTCATACCATGCACTAAACAACTGGCATAGAAAGATTATCTCTATACTGACATATTCCAACCCGAGATGTCTAATCACATATCATGTGGTCTAATGGAAAGGTAATACAATTTTCATAAATTTGCAATCACAGATGTAGTCTCCCATGTTAAGGTATCCATATGAACAAAACAATATTGAAAATTCCTTTTCAAACTAGTCATTTGAATTGCCCATACAGAGTGAACTAGAGCAGCAGTAGTATTATATGAATGCCTGGTGATTTTAATACACTGGGTCATCCTCTTTATTGATGCACACACTGAACCTGTGCAGGATTTCAAAATTGCACTAAGTAACTTGTTCAGGAAATGTAGAAACCACCCAAGGAAAATAGTCCCTTATTACTTTAATCTTTGCATGTATGCATGACCCAAAAATCCATGTAAATTACTCTTCATTTTCTTAACAACATTAATATTTGTAATTATATTATTTCCCGACTTTAGAGCGCTCTCTCTCTGTATATAATATATATATATAAAGGAAGTAATTTGAATGACTGTAATCTGTGTGAAATCACCTTCATTGCCCTAAGCAACCATTTTGTAATCCATTACACCAGGGAAAATATCTAATCATATGTTTCTTCAACTAATTTAGAGGCATTTTGAATTTATTAAATATTAACTCTTCCAGGGAATTTATTAAATATTAACTCTTCCAGGGGAAAAAAGTCTAATGACTGTCTCTTTCCTTCTAGAAGAACTAGTGGGCAATTGCACATGGCCATAAGAATTAATGGTGATTGCCTCCTGCCTGCAAAAAAAAGGATGACCATCTTCTCCATATAACTATTATTGCACATTAGTACATTAGTAAGCTAGCTATTCTATGCACACTTCCTTAGGAGTAGGTGCCCTTGTACAAACATGCATAAAAATTGCCTGTAAATCAGTTTTTGGGTTGACTCATACTTCTCTGATATGGTTTTCAATACTGGCCGGGTTCTCTAACTTTCCTCTTAGATTCCTATGGGAAACACACAGCACTATCCTTTGAGTTACAAGGAAATAGTGCATGGTAGTTAAAACTAAAAGGCAAACCTGCTTAATCCACATTTTCTAAAACAATGTAGCAGTATTTATTAAATTTCTATGCTGTCTTTCATCTGTATCATAACAAACAAAAATAACACCCCCACTCACCCCCAGAAGTTTTAAAAAAAGTTTATAAAAATATATTGCTTAATTAGCCAAAGGCCTGGTGGAAAAAGAAGACTATTTTGGCCACCCTCCTTTGATATTTTCACTTTTCTGAATTTTGCAATGTAGTTCTTCAAACAATGTATACACAAATGCATAGGTAAAGTGTGCCTAAAAATGAGAATCCCCACATGACAGATTTGTTCTTCCCTCACTTCTTATTCAGAGATGTTACATTTGCACTTCATGCTGATGTAATTTTCCCAATATTGAAACCAAATGGTTGATGATTATGCTGTTCCTTATTTTGTTCCAAGTTTGAGGATTTGCATTGAACATCAGGGAGATAAATGCTCCTCATTTCAGATGGCCAGTTTACAAATTTTATTGAGGTAATAGTTATCAGGCAATAAACACATTGTTTGTTTAGCTTGCATCCATTGATGGCATCTTATTGAAATTGTGCTAAAGTGCGACAACCATTTTACACAGCCAACTTATCACTGTTGTTGTGTTATTACAAGATAATCATGGTTCTGGAAAGTGATAGAAACTGAGACTAGAGCCAGGAAACTATGGACTTCAATCTTTTTATTTATTTGTTATAATTGTATCCACCCAGCTAAAATTCACATGTGTATTATTCTGAAATTCAAGATATGACTTGGCCTGTTCTGTAGATTATTGAAATACAGGTGCCATGTTTATGCTATGATTTGCCAGTGGAGAAATACATGGTGGCAGTTAAAATGCTCTATTGAATTGGCTTTATCGGTCATGTTTTGATCTGTTTATTTCCTCAGTTTTAATGGGGAATGATCTGAATGCATTACCTATTTACTGAGTTTCGTAGAATAGTGAATCTCTATATGCATTGTTTGTTTTTCATATGATTCGGTGGTAGAATTGCAATAGAATTGCTTCAGGGTTTTCAGTATATTGAGGATTTTAGGTGTTATTCACGAAGTATGTCTTGCATCATGGAAAGCAAGTGAGGAAAAATTGTGGTGATTTGTGACAAAGAAAAGAGAGTACTGTTTAAATACAAAACACAAAACCAACGAACTAAAATCTATATTAATTCCACAGTTAATGGAATCGTCATAAAGATAGCAACATGAGGATAGCCACTGGATCAGCCCAGTTTGAATGCCAGGTGAAACAAAGTTTTGACCAACCTTCTGAAAAGCTGAGTGTTATTTCTCCTTTGGAAGGAGGTTACACCTTGGTTTCCCAGGTGCTCATCCAACACCCAAAACACTATACCACACTGAGGGTGAAGGACAGGTAAGAAATACTAGAATGATAACAAATAACTTATACCTTAAAGAAACCCTTTGTGATTATTTTATTAGGTGGCAGGTTTATGCAGGCTATGTATAACTAGAATGCTATTTTATTAGGTGGCAGGTTTATGCAGGCTATGTATAACTAGAATGCTATTGCCATGTTCCTTAAATAAAATAGTAGCCTATATAATCCTAGCTATTTTTGTTTGCTTTGTGTAAGGGATGGGGAAAGTTTTCACAAACTGAGGGTTTCCCCCCTTCCTTTCAAGAACAATTTTAGCCTTGATTCTTGCCCAAGGAGTTCAAAAATACGAGAAAGACCTCTTATGTCTGATTTCTCTTTCTAATCTGCAGAAAATGTGAGCAGCTCACCACAATCAGACATGAAATGGAGTTGCTAATGCACCCTACCAGGAAGATCCATTCTTTGATCTGCAGGATATGGCACACCAGACAAATAACTGGTATTACCTTCCCAAATGCCAGTTTTGTCTGATAGCCCGACAATTATGGTAGCGGAGTGTAATAAACTGAGACGTGAAACAAAACTATTTCACATGATTGTCTATATAGTGAAAGGAGGGCTTGCCTGCCCCCCTTCCTGACTCACCTCTTGTGCCTCTAACAGCTGCCTAACAAGCAAAAATTCAGAAACTAATGATTTCCCCAGCATGCAGCAAATGTACAGCATTATCAGCTGCCCAGGAAGTGTGATGTTGGAGTGGAGAACGATGCTTCGTAGGATCAACCCTAACCATGTGATAAATAGTCTGTATGTGAAAAGAGGGGCAGGGAAATAAATGAGAAAGGAGGGTGGTGTCTTGCCAAAGGGAAGGGGTACTTTTAGACATAAAAGAAACATGCGCTTTAACAGATTTTATTTGTTAGATGAAAATATATAGCACAGATAAGTTGATACAGATAAGTATGGACTTTTGAGTTGCTGGGAAATCTGCTCCTTAGTAACAGTGCCAAACACCTGATAGTCAAGTCAAATCCTCTCACTCTGCCCCCAGAGGTGGTTTTAGGGTAGGACAACTGGTTTGGCTGCCCTGGGTGCCACACTGCAGGGGGTAACACAGCAATGCTGTAGAATGGAGCGTGAGAAGCGGGTGGCACCAATTTTTAGTGTTGCACAGGGGTGGCACTGAAATTTGAGAGCCCAAAGTCCGCTACTGCTGCCAGTTTTTTAAGGTCTGTGTTGGTATTCCCACCAAGGAAGGGCTTATATACATCTTTAGTGTCTTAAATGAAGTCACAAATATTCTCACCTCCATGTTTGCTTACTTGCAAAGCCAACATTTCACTTCAAAGGACTGGCTAATAGCCAAGGGACATAGTGCAGAGGTGGTGAGCTAACCACATGCACCTAAGATTCCTGGTAGCTGTCCTATACTATATCTCAATGGCCTTGAAGGAAAGCCCACCACCCCATCACGGTATTCTCTCATGCTATGATCTCTCTAGAAGCTCACAACCTTTCTCATGACACAATACATTTCTATACCCAGTTCACTCCTCGAAAGGATGTATCCACATGTACTCTATGTCACGGCTAAAATGACCGCTGTTTCTTTAATGCAAATAAAGCTGGGTCAGCATGACTCAGCGGCCTGCAGCAGGTTGTATATATAAAGTGAGAAACGTTAAATGTCAAGTGCTGGGGCTGGTGTTTGGGTTGGTTGGTTGGTTAGTGTTGGTGTGTATAGTTATTCAGTCGTGTTTTGCACAAAGACTTTTAAGAATAAAACTCTGCAAGGATATTCTCGTGGACTCTTTTGTGCCGACAAGGGTCTGAGGACCAGGCTGAGGAGACAAAGGGAGGTCAGAACCCTTTCCTTTTTTTTTTTTTTTTTTTTTTTTTTTGCTTTTTACAAACACTGACACTCAATGCCAGAGGATCTTAACACCGACCATCAGAAGGAGAGGCCTTGAGAGGAAGTGACTTTGCTAACAAATAAAATATTGCATGCTTGGTATTTCTTCAATTGCCATCCTGAATCCAAAAGAACCTCTTGCAGCTTGGCAAAACAGATTGAAGAGGCATACAGACTCTGAAAAGGAAATGGAAGGATCTAAAAATGAGGTTATAAACACCTTTAAGGGGATGGGCCCCATGGCGCAGAGCCAGTAATTTGTTGAAGAAGTGTGCTGGCCAGAGTGACGAACCACTACCTAGGTGGCTTTCTATTTATTATTTCATGCATTTATTCTTCCACAATGAAGCTCAAGGCAGTCTCCCATGAAGACCCTGATCAGACTCTGACCAAACCTATGCATGGTGCGGATGAAATTCAAAACAACATGTAGTACCCCCCCCCCCTGCATTTGTCTGTGAGGCTAAGTGAAAATGAAGCACTCTGTCCCTAAAAAGTGGCAATTTCCTCCTGACGGAAAATGGGCTCAGGTATCCGACCCCTTCTGTTGCAGCCAACTTTTGAGGATGAGGCTACCTTGTGCACGACATCTAGCAAATCCTGCTCTAGTAATGTTGGGTGTGCAGAATAGGGATTACTGTACATTGCACAGGGCATGCATTCTCAAACTGTGGTCTACATACGACTAACGACTTGTGCTAGTCAAGTAGTTATTGGAAAAGAGTCTGGAATTCACAAAGGTCACCATATTGTAAAGTAAGATATGTGCATAGGGGCTTCCCTTCATCACTGATGTTACCCATATAAGGGAAGGCCAATCAGAAGCAGAATCTCTCATGGCTCAATCTGAACTAGATTTAATTGACTTCTCTCATCCACAAGCACAAAAGAGGAAATTTAATCCTGTTTACCCAGAATCAACTTTTATGTTGTGAAAGTCAAATAACAGAGCATGGAAACACCATGGAGGTTATCCTTTTATTTGAACAGCATGACATTGCCTGTTTGCTGTTATCTACACAGTCAGGAATGATATAGTTTTAACTCCAGTGAAAGAACAAATTACGGCACCCTAAGGTAAAGAGAATTGAGAGCACCCAGACATCAGAGGGTATAATTTATACTGATTTGATTGTGCATCCAATATTAGACTATGGAGCATTCAAAGAAAATTGAGCTTGAGAATATTCAGAAACTTAATTTAACTAATATGGAAGGAATGAAGCAAAACAATGCAGCATGCTTACATGCCATAAGCCGCTCTCACTTTTTTTTTTTAAAAAAGGTTACTTCAGATAAAAAGACGACAACCTTCAATTTACATCCTCTAGATGTGCTCATCCCACCATTCCTGACCATGTTTTTAGATCAACTGCCCTCTCTCATTTGTCCCTAATTTCCTAGTAGCCAATCTCTCCTTTGCTATAATAATGTGTGATGTACTTTATGCGCTTCATCTGCTGTTAACATAGATGAAGAGCAGAGAAAGGGCAGCTGCTATGGTTGCTGGGGGAAAAGCACATTTTTAGGCTGAATTATTCCTTCCCACTATTAATCAAATGTTGCAGCATCAGAGCAATGTGCATTGCCTTATCCCAAATAGATTTCCTTGGCTGGCAGGGATGGGAATAGGTGGTTTGTTTTGTATGTCACAACTTCATTTTTAAAAAAATCTAAGCATTTTACAACAGATACAAACACAGGGGTTGAGGAGCATCAACTTGCTTGATCTGCTCACTGACCCCCTCGCCAAATTTTGATGAGCATGAAAATAATAATACTCCAAAACTGAGACGAAGAAAATGAGAAAAACCGAAGTTAAAATATTTATCTACCCTTGCTAACATTTTAATGCTCAGCATGCGTAATCAGAAAAAAGTCCTACGTTCAATGAGACTTACTTTGATGTAAGTATGTACAGGAGTGCAGCTTTAGTGTTTAATAGCTACCTATTTCCTTCTACTCTAATTTTCAGTGACCATGAGGTAACCATATTTGAAAAGAATTCAGTATCAAGAGATTAATATGGCTGTTTTCTCTGTGGGATGGAAGGTTAATTAATAGGGTAATAAAGAACAATCCTCCTTTGCTATAGGTAGCAAGAGAACTCACTTATATTAAGGGGACATAGTTAAGCATCCCTCTTTGGCATTAATAACTACCATTTTGGAACTAAATAATTTCCATTTAGCTAAGTGTACCTAGAGGCTGAGTATATTAGAGCTTACTAATGCATGCAATTAATAAGAAGAAAAAGTACCTTTCAGCACCAGGGCCCTCTTTTCCATTATTTTAATCCTCTGAGATTCCCCTTATGCTCATGACGTAGTATGTATCCAAATGAGTCAAGGGATAACTAAAACATTTAGCTAATCATAACTTCATATAAAACTTTATGGATATAATTTTTATAGGATTTAATCCAATGACACAGGGCAGATGAAGAACAAGTAAAGGAGTTTTCACAACTCCTAGGATAAGCAAATTGTCAATAGCCACAAAATGTCAGTAAGAAACTGAAGAAAGATATAAATAAAATGACTGATAATGAAGAATGGTTAATTAAAGTGTTTAAAAATTTGGATATTAATCTCTCTAAAGCATGCAAGGGAAGGAAAATAATCCTCCAGCTGTTTTCCCATGAATTTTTGGAGCTATATCACTACCAATTTTCCCTTTTTGTATTGTAAATAATATGCATTAATATGTATATATTATAACTGAATTGTAAAATATATTGATTTACATGAGAAATTACAGATTGTATGTAGCAAGTCAAGTGGTTCCCCCCCCAGGATAGTTGCTGAATTCTTGAAATAACTAGATGAAGCACAAGACCTAGCTAGCCACAGTCTGCATATATTGAGAAGCAGACTGCTAGACTTGAGCTTAGCCATTTCAAGAACCCTGCTTCACAACCTACTGTTGTGTCAAGCTGAAACTTGGAAACCAGTTCCTTCCCTGAAATAGATTATCATTTCTCTCTACATCTCCTCTTCTCAAATCTATCTTTCCAGCTTTGCAGAAACCCCTTGTGGCAAAACTATGTCACTTGCATTTGAGCTTTGCCCTGGGGTATTTAGCCCTCCATTTTAGCCTGCCAGATTCATACCACTACTCTCTAGTATCACTCCTTATATGGCTACATTAAGATATCCCACTTCCCTCTATCTCTATCTCTATCTCTATGTCTATCTTAGCAACATGTTAAGCTTAAACTGATGGTCCAGACAATATGGGTTTGGGTACTATGTGTTATTGTTGTTTAATCATTTCTTCGTGACCCCATGGACCAGAGCACACCAGGCACTCCTGTCTTCCACTCCCTCCTGCACTTTGGTCAAACTCATATTAGTAGCTTGGAGAACACTGTCCAACCATCTTGTTCTCTTCTCTTCTCTTCTCTTCTCTTCTCTTCTCTTCTCTTCTCTTCTCTTCTCTTCTCATGAGGTGGCCAAGTTGTACTTGGGTCTTCAAGTCACAAAGCCATGCTGACCATCATTTTGATTTTATGAATAAATAAACATCCCCCCCTATTTTTAACCCAAATTCCAACCCAGCAATTCTTGCTAATTTCTCCAAGTAATTAAAGAAATTGAAGGTGGAGTGTAATCATCACCACATGGTGCAATGAACTCTGGCAATAAGATCTCAAGTATCACACATCTGTGAAAAGGGGAAGAGACATTGCTTTTGGTGCAAAATATGAGTAGGCAAATATGCACACTTGGGGATCGACTCAGCTAGGGAAAGCCAGGAGAAGTTCTTTTACTACTGCAACAGGGCTTTATGCCTCCTCCCTTGGTAACATAGATTACGCTCTAAAATCAAAACAAATACAATGGTACCTTGGTTCTCAAACTTAATCCATTTTGGGAGTACGTTTGACTGCTAAAACAGTTTGGAAACCAAGGCGCAGCTTCCAATTGGCTGCAGGAGCTTCCTGCACTCAAGCAGAAACCATGATGGATGTTTGGCTTCCGAAAAAAGTTCACAAACTGGAACACTTACTTCCAGGTTTGCAGCATTCGGGAACCTATTTGTTCGACAACTAAGCTATTTGAGAACCAAGGTACCACTGTAGTGGTAATTCAGAAACAAATAAGATTGATGTTCCATAAATCAATTCTGCTCCATATGGAATTACTAAAGGCAAATTAACAGAGTAAAATGGATAAAGTGTTAACTCGCCATACGCCCAAGACTATTGGTATGCAAGAGCTTCTGACATAAATAAAGGCTACTTAACATCTTCAGCACAGTACAGTCAAGGTTTTGCAACCCAAAGAAATACTATTTGACTCTCTACTGGCATATATACTGTGTACTGGTCGATTTGTTTGTTTTATGACTGTGAGGGACAGATATCCAGTCATTTGGATTCATCATTTCCAAAGAGAATAATGCATGTAGTGAGTCTCTTCCTTGCAATTTGTGTAAACATTGTCAATGGAGTAGTTCTGAGGAATGGGATCAAAGACTCAGTTCATGGGCTAGGAAGGTACTGCTGTAGCAACTGTTGCAGTGGGCTGCAGTCCTATGAGGCATCAGTTGCAGCTGGGTGCAAAGAACATTATTCAGCTTCATTGCCTGGGGGCTGCCAATCCTTTCTGCTTCGATGTCTAGGAGTGGGAGAAAAGTCCTGTCACAAAGCAACTACTTCCACCTTCCACAAGCAACCTTGAATCACCAAATATTGGTTGAACTATAACCCTCCACCCCCCCCCCGGCTAGCATGGCTAGTGATCAGGTGATGTGGCAATGGTGATGTTAGAGATTAAATGTGTCTAGTAAATAACTTAAATACATTTAGGGGAATCATTGGGATACTCAGGATTAGTGAGATTAAATACACTTAAGCCCTCGAGAGGAAATGCATCTTGCTGCTGCTACAGTCAACTCTTATACCACCTTAAAGTAGACTAGAGGGGAGATACATTTTAAAGGACACCTTTTGGTGCAGGGCTTTGATTTTTGTATCTCTCTCTTCCCCCCCCCCCCACTGCCTTTTACAGAGTACTTATGAAAGTTATGAGTTTATGAGCCCTTGAGAATAAAGCTTTTAAATATTTTATTAATTTGCAGATGGTAGAGCAGAGGGCCGAACAGTACACCTTTCCCCACATTGCCCATTATTGAGGCTTAACCTTGAACAAGAAGAAAGCTCTTCCTTCAGATAAAATACAAGTTGACTTCTCTATTCAGTCTGTCCTTTGCCCCTGTGCTTGGGCATGCAATAAGAGCTGTGGTTAGTGATAAGTACTGTGATGACAGGTGCCTGCTGGGCTAAGATCTCCTTTCCTCCTAAAGAATGCATTCATCTCCTTTATAAACTGTGACATCTTTCTCTACGGGAACTGCCAAGAGATTGCTTATGGCACAGCTGAAGTTTGGTCTGAACCGGAAATGTAATTCAGATGCACAAATTGCCTTCATTACACCTCTGCACAGGTAACATTTTAAGAAACCCAGTTAATAAGTACTTATTGTCAGTGTATGGTCCACAGGTGAAGCATTCCTCTTCTGTCAAGATTTTTATTTTTATTTTTTTTAAGGTTGTGAGATTTCTGACTGCACACACTTCTCAAAGCATAAAACAAGGAAACGCCTGCAACACAACTGAGGGGATTCTTACACAATCTAGGATGGGGCATTTCGGGGGGAGAGGATATCGGCCAACATCAGACTTGTATCCTAAGATAACTTAAGGCAGTTCATGAAAGTAATGTTCCTCAGCTTCTCCTCTTCCCCTCCTGCCCCATTCCATGTTGCTTAGGAATTCTCTCTTGCTTGTATCTCTGAAAGAGGATTTTCATGGCTGCAGGTAGTTGCAGGAAGGAGGAAGGGGTGGGAATCATCCCTTCCATAAGCTTACTTCTGAGTAAAGGGAGCGGATGGCGCTGTGGTCTAAACCACTGAGCCTCTTGGGCTTGCTGATCAGAAGGTCACCAGTTTGAATCTGTGTGACGAGGTGAGCTCCTGTTGCTCTGTCCCAGCTTCTGCCAACCTAGCAGTTCGAAAGCATGCCAGTGCAAGTAGATAAATAGGTACCACTGTGTTGGGAAGGTAAATGGTATTTTCATGCACAATGGCACTTGTCACGGTGTCCCGTTGCTCTAGAAGCGGTTTTGTTATGCTGGCCACATGACGGGGAAAGCTGTCCATGGACAAAGATTGGTCTGAAAAGCGAGATGAGCACCACAGCCTTTGACTGGATTTAACCATCCAGGTGTCCTTTACCTTTACCTTACTTACTTCTCACTATGCATACATGTGCTGATAAGGACATCCCAATTAATACAATTAGCCTTACTCCCTAGTAAATATAGGATGGAGCCAGCCTAACTTATCATAGGACCCAAGTAATTATTTATGGGAAAATAGGAGTGTTATTTATAAAACATCCTCTAGGTCAGCTGCCATCACAACATCCTGTGGCAAGTGCATCCACTGGATGGCATGTGAAAAAGAAACTGTTGCTGTTATTTCTTATTGGCCTCCCCACCTTTCCTTTCCTTTTTTGGGGAGGGGGCAGGCAGTCTTGAAAGCAGGATCTGGCTTCAGGAATCTTAGAAAATGAGGCACTGTTCTTTCTCTTGTGCACGGGTCCTTATTAAGGTCTTTAATCTTTTCCATCACTATCCTGTTTCTGTGATAGGAATAGCAGTGCTTTTATGTGCTTTCATCCAGGTCATGTCTAGGTATCTGCCCAAGCTCTATTCCTGTGCATTATGCATCTCTGCTCACCTCACCTTGCTTTGCAGCAGGAATTAGGATCATGTGATGCTGAAGATGTCATTCAACTCCCATAAACCACACCCCGCATGGTTCAGGACTAATGAGAATTGTAGTCTAGCAGCATCTGGAGGGCCACAGTTTCCCCAGCCTGCCCCACAGATTATTTACCTGATTTCTGACTCTGGCTGTACCCTGTTCATACACTGTCCCCATTTTGAGACACATATTTAAAAATAAAGAGGAGGCGGCAGTAATTTTACATTCATCTACAAGGCAACTATGCTTAATTAATTCATTT
Organism: Podarcis gaigeae; assembly: GCF_964106915.1. NCBI lineage: Eukaryota > Metazoa > Chordata > Lepidosauria > Squamata > Lacertidae > Podarcis > Podarcis gaigeae. Next base: position 59,574,562 of record NC_139677.1, on the reverse strand, counting down.
TCAGAATATGGCTGATGGTATCTCTTAAATTATCACAGTTGTATAAAAGAAAAGAGATCAATTATTGCATCTTGTCTGTATCAAGGAAGTAGTACTCGACTGATTTATACACCATGTTTTCTATTATACTGTATCATTTATCTAGTCAAGTATTAATTAGCCATTCATTCTAAGTTTTCCCAGAAATTGCAACAGCATCTCAGAAACACATATCTATAAATAGCCTTCATGACAATGTGATGGGAATATATAAAAGTGGTCTGTAATCCTAAGCAATGCAAATGTTTGTCTGTAGATCACCACCTTCTGCACCTTAGAATAGTCTCCCCAAGGTGCCTGTCTTGATGTCACTTTGGTACCAGGCATTAATGAAACTATTAGTTCTTCTGTTTCAGTTTCTAATATTTCCCTTACACAGTGTCACTTGTTGGGTTATGGGTCTTTGGCTTTTACCACCACATTGTGCTAAATGCAATTCATGCCAGTGGGTGTGGTTTGACGCAACTGCTGATGTAATTGGACATGTCATCACTCATTATGCACTTGCATGCTTCTCTTTCCCCATGATTCATTCATGAAAATGACAGGAAAGAACTGTTTGGCAGAATACTACCCCCAATGTCATCACATGGTGTGACCCTTCAAAACCACAGAGAAATTATAGTGCAAAATTCACACAATTTTCCAGGTTAACAAATGACTATATTTCAGGAAGTAACTAACACAGAGACTAGTCTTAAAATTCCACTAGATTTTGTTAGATATTTAAGAAGTTGCTTTTGCGTTGTGTGAAATATAAGATAAAATTGAGACATTATTAGGGAAGGAAACATGAGGAAAACAATAAAATGATGTCTGAATGCAACCTAGCTCTGTTCTTATATAAAGTGCTGTTACTTCTTATTGGCTGATTTTTATCTTGTATCTTAATTTTTTTAAGGATTGTCAGGAGTTTATGTTTCTCTCATTTTTAGTGTGAGCATAGTTATATTGAAAGTGCAGGATACAAGGTGAGCAAATGAATTCATTAATACATTGTCCTCTTTCATTGTAGCATATTGGGCTCATCACCCTTAAAACACCAAGCCTTTCTTTGCCCTGCCACTGTTTTCCAGTCCTTCAGGAAGATGGGAGCCAGAACAAATTCAAAATGCATAATGATTGCACACAGAAAGAGTGCCCATGTTTGATTCTGGTTGGGGACCAGAATGTATTTATTTATTTATAAAGTCTGTCTGATCATCCAATTGTTGCCTTTTATTGCATTGCAGAATCAGTGGCAACTTGCAAAGAATGGTTCAGGTTTTGTTCTGAATCCAGACAAAAACAGCAATTCAGTTCCATTCTTGGCACAGATTCAGGTTTGGTTTGATTCTCTGCTCATAGCTGTTTTTGGTACAATTTCTCAGCTCTCTGTCAGCTCAACTATTACTGCCCTTCGAGTGGCTGCAGTTCAGAATCTTTGCCCAGATACATTAGCATATTCTCCCAAGATGAATTTCATTTCATGGCCACATTCTTAATGCCTTTAGGACCTATTATACCACTAGTTTATCCTCAATGATGTTTAAAACAGTTTCTAATTAGGATCCTCTATAAATTTAATTACCATGCTATTTACCTTCTCTTCCAAATCATTAATGAAAATGCTAAATAACACCAGGGGTCCCACCAGTATAGCTTCTTACTGGATATACCAATTTTGATAGATTGCCATAAACATTTTTACAGTCTACTCAATTTTTGGCTAAGGTGATCATGCTCTTATTCCTGTCATTATTCAAAGAAAGTTTTCATGAGACACAATTGCTATCATAAAATTCCACATCAGAGCTGAAATTAGTCTTCTTTATTAAAAAAATATGATGCTGAATTTGCAAATATAAAGAGTAAGCACATTTGAATGAGCCCCGTTGTGCTTTTCTGCTTGTGAAAAAAGAATTCCATCATAAAAAAGAACTTGAAAATCAAGTTTCACACAGTGAGTTGGGGCTATTTATAATTGGGTGCAATGTTCACAAATACAGAGGAACCTACTTTTATTGTTAATATATGCATAGAGCAGACTGTAAACGGGCTGGAGATAAACCAGAAGCACAACACAACTATTCATTCTTTAGAAAAATTTGTAAACTGCTTGAACACAAAACCATCTAAGTAGTATACATAATAAACATTTCAATGAAAAGCAACTAAAACCACAAAAACGTATTTGTTAAAAAAGCAAATATATGTATAACAATGATTGATTAAAAAAACAGATAAAATCAGTATGTGTATGTATATGCCTTATTTGGCTTGCTGATTTTTTTTTTAATAGCCAGTGTCTATAAAATATATAGTGAAGGTGTCAGTCTAATGCCAGTAGGCAGGGTGCTCCAAAGTATAGGTGTGGCAATACTAAAAGATTACCTGTTGCTTCTCAAGCAGTGGTGGAGGGAAGCACCATCAAGCTCAGCCCCACACTTCCCTTCTCATAATGGAGTCAGAATGCCTGAGTACAGTCAAGTATCTTTCACATTTTCAACCTGATCGTAATACACTTGCATAAGGATAAATTGCTGGGCTTGCTTTAAAACACTAAAATGCACACATTCATTTTAGAAAACTAAAATCAGAATTAGCCCTGAGACACTTGCTTAAAGCTTACGGTTGACTTGAACTTTGGGCATTTATGCTTCTAGCTCAGAAGTAGGGGTTTCGGAGAATTCTGCCAGAAATAGCCATTCCTGTGATCTGGATGTGACCTGACAGTGCAATTCTAGGCATGTTTTCACAATCTCATTGTGTACAACAGACTGTGTAGAGGATGTGCAGAGGATTCCAGACACAATTTGTTAAAATTTGTAATTCTTACAGCACTATCCTATGCACATCTGCTGAAAAGCAAATCTTTATTTTCAGTGAGGCTGGTTCACTGCAGTCATAACCACTTGGAAAACCGTATTTCTACAGTCTGTGTCTGCAAGCCAGACAGCATGGTTTGTAATATCTTGAAAGTAGCTTTAGTGGCAAAAACTTCAATATACACAGGTCAAACGTAATGCATGCAGCATACTAACAGTGGTACAGTATTATGGCGCTGTATGCACAAAGCCATTTCTTCTGTCCTTTCTATGTTACGCAGGATCTTCTGTGATAATCTCTAAATTCTACTTGATAATAAAACTAATTTCTCTACCAAGATTCAACTAACTGCTTATTATAGGAATGGCATTTTCTATTTGTAAAGTTCTCCCCCCCCCCCTTCAAAGTAACTGGGGAACTTTTATATTTCTTCAATGCAGGGACCACATAAAACCCTTTTCTAAACACTTCTTCTTAAATCACCTTGCCTCTTAAGAATCTCCTCAGGCACAGGCTCCAAGAGAGAGAAAAAGCCTTTGACTCCAAAGGACTGATAGATGGATACCAGGCAATAAAAGATGAACACCCTTCTCTGTTTTTATTACCTCCCCTGTCAACAGTCCGCATGCTTCAAATGCTGTGTCTTCCATTGGGTCACTCACTTATATGTCATCCTCAATTGTTGGCACTTACAATAAATGTCTATTGAAGCTGTACATGTGAAAGACCCTTTACATGTTCACTTACAGAATACCATCTCTATCTAAATTCTCAACAATGCACCATCCTGAAAGATTATCTAGGGCAGTGTCACACTGTGGCTACAATCCTACTGAAGTTAGACTTAAGTTTATTGAAACCAATTTGCTAAAGTGCATCAAACTTTGTGATGAATTGTGAGCTGTATCTTATGGACATGGCGGGTTCATAGTGGTGCAGTAATAAAACTGCTAGCATATGTGCAAAGTTAAGCAGGGTCCAGTATGGTTTCAAATTGGATGGGGGACCGTGTGTTAAAGATTCTGGCATTGACCCTCAGGATACCCTCCAACTTTCCAATTCCATGTTTCTGTGAGAGGGATAGACATGGGTAGATTAAATGTGCTATGAACATGTTGTATGACTGAGAGCTCTGGGTGGCCATTGTGACAACAGGATTCAGGATTCTGGACTAGATGGGCAATGACCTGATGCAGCAGGCTCCTCTTATATTCTTCTGTTCCTAATAACTCACCTGCTTTCTGGAGGACAAAAAACCAGTTGTCTCAGACTTTTACAAACACAATTCAAATATCCTGATGCGTGACAATATCATTTCCACATTGACTCCTCTTCTCCTAGGACAATGTGTTTCAAAGGCATTTATTAAGATGCGAACCATTTTATAGAACAAAGTAATGTGGAATTAATTGAATATATATATATATATTAGCAGCAAGGACAAAATCATATCACTAAGGAAATACAAATGGTCACTAAAAATAAACTTTAACATGTGGTGTTCCTAGGAACCTACACAGATGCTTTAAAGTCACCTCTCAAGATTGACGACCTTTGCAAAATTGTTCTGAAACAACCTTGAACTCAACATGCCATCCAATATAATGCATGTTTATTCAGAAGTAAATCCACTAAATTCAGTGGGTCTTACTCTCCAGTAAATGTGCATAGGAATACTGACTTGCTTGCTCCCATGCTGACAGGCTGTACTTGAACTGATTTCCAGGGCCCAAGGTGGGTGTGCACCATGCCTCCCCAATTTTCCTGGTCATATTTATAGTGACTTCTGCAAAACCAGCCATTTAGGAAATGCTAGCAACAACAAAAATGAGATTTACCTGGAAAACCCAAAATAAGAAGTATTAAATTAAGTTCAATTAAAACAGTACTGTTCAATAAATTTCAAACTATACAGAAGCAGCAGAGAAGATTTTTCAACAAATTTCTAAATGTCTGGTGAAAAAATATATGTTGTCAATCACCCTGAGATCTGAGGAAGAAAGATATACAAATTTAATAAATAATATTAATAATATTAGTAGTAGAAATAATTGAGTAAGGTGTTGCAAGTGCCCAAGAGCTAGTGAGATACTTGTCCCTGCTGCCTTAGCACATTAGTAGAGTTAATTATATGCATGAAGAATTTCCAGGGTAAAAAATGAGTTACAGCAGTGGTTCCCAAACCATTTTAGGCCACCATCCAAGTGGCTCCCCAGTGCCCCCTACACTATCCTACAAAAAAGCATTATTCAGAATAGTAGTTTGCACAACCTACTCAAGTTAACACAATAAAATTCAAAACAGTAACCATTAATTGCACATTTGTTCAAAATTATTTAGTTTAATTCAGCAACATTCATTAACTTGATTTTGTGATGCCACCTGATACCAGTGCCTCCTCTGCCCCTTGCCTTTTAGCACTAGGTAACCCACCATCCCCCTAGGGGGTATTGCCAACTAGTTCTGAGCTCTGTGGACCAGAGGTCTGACTCAGTAGAAGGCATTTTATGTTCCCATTTTAACCTGATTAGCTCCCCAATTTTTGCTTTTTTGAGGGTAATGATCTTTTTATACAACCTTGTCAATATACCATATGGACTCTGACCTAGTTCTCAGCTGAACAGATTCTTCCAAATCTGGATGTTTATTTATGTAAAGTTCCTAAGGAACCACAAAACTTTCTTATCCATTGCTGTGGGCTTATACAAATAAAATGAGTGAACGCTGCAATTGACCCATACAAAAAATAGTCATAAGGAGCCTCAGACTATAAGAGAGCTTTTGTTCACTTGTAATCTGTCAGACATAGCATTGCATAATTAAACAGAAAGGCTTTTAAGCACATGTTTACATAAACGATGTTCTAAAGTGATGCTGACAAAATGCTCCATGTACAACTGAAAAGGTCTGATAACTTCAGGGCATGGAGGTGAAAGCAAATTAGTGTAATTCATGACTACACTTGAAAATGTCCTGATATTGTATTAAGAAGTGTGAGTCATGACTCATAAATGCTTTAACTGAGGAGTGAAGGTTAAAACACATAGCTCATGAATTACTTACAGGCCAATTCTGCAGTTCTTTCTAGCACTTGTTCATGGGACTGCTTCCATTGGCGATAATGTGATTACCTTTGGGAATAAATGTTATTTGGTGTAAGGGTTGAACTCTCTGCCTTCTGAGAAAAAAAGATCAATAGTTCCAACATAATTTACCTGTTTAAATCAAATGTGGCTTGAGCATTCAACTGCATAGCCTCCAGCAAAAGAAAGAAAAAAGAGGTGTAACTCAAGCATAATTGTGAATTTCGCAACCAGGACTGGGGCTTTGGATCAAACAAGCTATGATGCAAGATATCAATAAGCCACATCAACAAGTGTGATCCATAGCAGTGGAAGATGGAGATTAGCCCTTTCCTTCCATGTCATTTCCCCAATCTAGGGAGGAATTCGTCACACTGAGATGATCATTCCATCAGGACCAGTATTTCTGTCTGACAGATGGAATGATGCTCCCCTCTCTTCCTGCTGCATGCTGTTCTGTAGGTTCTCCTGACACCCTGCCCCAGCTAATTGGGATGGTGGGGTAGGATGCATGGTGGGAGGAGAGAGGGAAAAGCCCTGTTGTGCAAGTGACAGTACTTGCACAGGGCTTCTGCTGATTGGGTTCATTAGGTGAATCTTGCCCTTCATTTCCCCATGGACAAGAGCCGACATGCATCATAAGTTGGTTTGTTGCTGCTGCTTACTGGGAGGCAGAGCAGGAGAGGAAAGGTCAGCATAGTGCAAACACATCATCAGGAATGATGGATTGGCTCCACTTTTGTCCTTGCACTGTGCCAACCTCCCCACTGCCTTTGCTCACTCCATCCCTCCCAGTGAATCAGCCATCAAGAGGTCACCGCTACCCACCAATACTATCTGCTGCTGTGTATCAAATAACTATTGATACGCTTTCCCCATGGGGCAAATAGCAGCTTCAGGAGATTTTGCTTTAAAAAAATAGCAGAGGAAAAAGGAATACGGATTCCTAAAATCTATGTCAGCAAGTAGCAGAAACCCCTTGACAATTAGAGACGAAGTGAAAATGTTGGAGGATAAATAAGGATCAGGAGAAATGCAGATGGAATAAGGGTACACTGATTTGGATCACACGGCCAAACTAGATGTGACATTAACAACACTTCCAGAAAAAAGAAAAACTTCCAGGAAACCTGTTTCTTGTGCGTTCACCTTGTTTGCAGGGACGTTAGAATGTTGGCTATCTCGTGTGCACTCATTCTGATTTGTTTGTGGGAAGGTAAGACAATGTTGCACGAAGCAAGTGTTCTCCCACAGTCTCCCACATTTTCACATCGCTTTCCTTATCTCAGAAAGTCCAATCTTTGGAGGAAGTGGGTTTGTTATTTTAGACCTCCCAATTAACTGTAATTGTGCAAGATGAATTTGATGGCGTCTGATTGAATTCTACTTGAAAAGAGTGACAGACTGGAAACACCCTAAATGTGTCCTTGCATCTAATGTGCAGAGGGTTTATTTTTAAAAATAATAAAATTGCATTAGTTGATTAATGGGAACAGAAATGGAAGGTGGGGGAATCCAGCTCTTTACTCCCCTGCTGTGTCCTGATGATGAAGATTGTTCCCTGAAGCTACTATCTGCAATGAAAGTAAATGCATATTGTGCACCAATAAGACCAGTTGAATTAAGTGTGCTAGTAAATGTGTTCCAGATTGTAAAAGAAACAAATGACATCCTATGTCTATGAACATCACATACAATACCTATTTCATTAGCTATATATTGCGCATTAATCAGCACCACGCAACAGCACAACCTTGTCAGTGACAATCTGATTATCATGCAATAAACCACATTTATTTTATTCAAATGTACTGAACATTTGCAGTGGCTAGGAATGTAAATTGCATGGGGAGAAAGTGCCCAATTGTGGAAATAACAGCTTTAGGCTATAACCCTATGCTCATTTATCTATGAATAAGCCCCACTGACCTTAATAGGACTTACTTCTGAGTAAGCATATATTGGATTCAGTGGCATAGCGTGGGTTGTCAGCACCCGGGGCAAGGCAAGTAATTTGCGCCCCCTAACCCGTGGATTTGCGCCCCCTAACCCATGGATTTGCGCCCCCTAACCCTAACCCCAGATGTTGCGCCCGGTGCGGCCGGCCCCCCCTGCACCCCCCACGCTACGCCACTGATTGGATTGCACTGTCAGACAAGCAATTTTCATCCAGACTGCAGCAGGAGGAGAAAGGGTTAAACGCATCTCCTGCTTGCTACAATCCTGATGATTATCAGGCCCCACGTGCAAGCTATTATTTATATTTAAAAACAACATGTACATGGAAACATACATCATGTCTAGTTTGTTCTATGTTTCAGTGCAGTTTGAAGGGGCTGAGGCTGCTTCTGGATAGATAAATGGATCAGAACTATCATTATCCATTTCATCCTGTCAATTCATTGCACTAAAAAGAATCAGGATGTTTATGCAGTGGGCCCAATTCTTACGAACATCATCTTGTAGACCATGAAGAAACTAATGGGAAGAGATGGTCTCTTGGTTATGTATCTCAAAATTTCAAGGCTAAGCTGTAAATCCAAGCCTAAAACATCATGTGCTCTTCTCTTGTTTGAGCCTGCTATTTTATAACAAATTGTGTTTCATGGCAGTTGAACATGTAGTATTCACAAATACTGTGCTTTCCATTATAAAGACACATTTGCAACATTAACAAGTTTTTTGCAAACCTCATCGGGAAGCACAATTATTTATGTTATCTGGATTTTCTAAGGAGTTTTTGTTGTTCTTGTGTGGAAGGATTAAAATGCTACCTGCGTAGTTATTTGCTTGACTCTGATATCAGATAAAGTAGGCTATGATCAATTAAAACACTTCTGCAGCCCAACAGTAAGTAATGCTAATTCAATTCAGTGTGCTAGTGAAAGTGTTTAGGATTGCATCCTTGGTGCATTTGCACAGTTCCTGTTTTGTTTATAAAAGCTAATATAATTTGCCATACTGGAAATAAAAAATGACACCTCTGTTGAACATTGCGTGCAGCATGTATTTCATTAGCTAAAGGCTGCATATTAATCAACATCACCCTATAACACAACCTTGTCAGTGATGTTCTTATTATCTTTCAATACATCACATGTTTGTCCTATGCAAATGTGTTGACTGCTCAGTATTGTTAATAATATAAACAACATATTCTCTTACACTTTGGGGGGATATTCTGTTCTGGGTGACTTATTAATAGCAGCAGTTATAGCAATATTGAGTCTGTCCCTGTCAGGTGAAATATCCCATATGTACATATTTCGCTGGAACACAATAAAGATAGTAGCCGACGAGATTGCCATATGAGATTTCACAGATGCTGAATTATAATTCTACAACAAAATAGAAATGTGTAGAAACTCCTTCGCTCTTCTATCCCATTGCATTTCTTTCTTCACATATTCTGCAAACTCTTGTCATATATAAAATATATGTTTTCTAATATAATTTGTTAAATTGGTAAGCCTTCAGCCTAAATTTAATGAACAAGATCCAGTAAAATTTATAATATGTTCCTTTGCATGTTTTGTCCAGAAGTAAGTTTGTTGTATTCAGTGAATCTTATACTAAGGTTGACTGGAGCAGGAATGAACATTGTGACCATGTGGTCTCACATCTCTCACATGCTGTCATGCAATACTTCCAGGTATGTTAAACCATAGTTTCCCATTACATCTAAACTGAAAATCCCTATTCTGCTGCTCAGGCTTGCTTTGGACAGTGAGGCGAGTTTGCAGCTGGTACTGAAGCAGCTGTTGCCATTTTGATTGCTGGTGCATTATATGTCAGTGTGCTGAGATGAGGCAATGGAGACATTTTAAGCCTGCCCCGCCTTTTCCTCACTCTCCTCCTTGGCTGCCACTCTCCATCCCTTTATTGCAGTATGACTGGTGTTTGTCACCTATTCCATACTATGTGATAGGAGACCATTAGGTGCACTGTCTTAATACTCAGCTATTCTGTCCAATAGGTTGATTTGGCTCCTAATTGTTGATTAACTGATAAATCTGGCCATCTGTCTGGCCATCTCAGATAGATTAATATGGTCAATTTGGCAGGACCCAGGAGCAATACATGGCTTGCCTCTGAGGTCAATTTGTCTCACACCTGGAGTTTTGGAACCCTGGGGTGGTAGCAATGCAGAAAGGCTTCCCTGCTTACCTTCAGGTTGAAGGGGGTAAGCAAACTGGTTTGCCTTTGAACTGGAAGGGGATTGTTGTTGTTTAGTCATTTAGTCATGTCCGACTCTTCGTGACCCCATGGACCAGAGCACGCCAGGCACTCCTGTCTTCCACTGCCTCCCGCAGTTTGGTCAGGCTCATGTTTGTAGCTTCGAGAACACTGTCCAACCATCTTGTCCTTTGTCGTCCCCTTCTCCTTGTGCCCTCCATTGTTCCCAACATCAGGGTCTTTTCCAGGGAGTCTTCTCTTCTCATGAGGTGGCCAAAGTATTGGAGCCTCAACTTCACGATCTGTCCTTTCAGTGAGCACTCAGGGCTGATTTCCTTAAGAATGGATATGTTTGATCTTCTTGCAGGGGATAGGGCATCCTTAAACTATGGGATTTGATTTATAGTCAGTTCCTTTGTTTCCCTCTAAAGGTTTTAAGTTTTATAAAGTGGCCCTTATTCAACTCAGCTATACATGCTCATGTCTTTATTTCATCCCTAGGCCATAAACTGTCATGTATCAAACAATCATTTGACCCTTGCTTGATATCCTAGAGTAGTCAGTGTTAAAGTCTCACTTTCTCAGTTCAGTTTAGCATAAATGTACACAAGAGACAGGAAGAGAAGAGGTGGAAATGCATGAGCATTTGTCAGGTTTCGGAATAACATCAGAATTGAGCTTTAGTTGTGTCTATGCCCAATATAACAATGGGAGTCAATAAAGTTACAAACATGCAACTATAGTCTGCACGAAGCATCAAATTCACCAGACCTAGTGCACCTCACTCACCTGTTCATTATACTGTAACGATACTTTTGTTTGTAGAGAGCTAGACACCATATAACCATCCTTTAATGAGTGGGGTCCAAAAGTATAGGTATTATTTGCATAGATTCTGATTCACACAGAGACTGTGTGCACAGAAAATTAAAGGTGCTTGAGCCCTGTTATAGTCTAAATTCTGTCACAGTCCTTCATATTCTATTTGGTATCCCATCTCTGCTACACAATATCTACCATGAAATGTGTAAAAAAAACAAACTTAGGAGCATTCTGCTTAAACTCAGAGGAAGCTTCTTGTGAAATTGGACAACTTGTAACAATCTCTTTTCAAGGAAGTGATTTTATCCAAACATCATATCTGAATTTTATACCCATCTGCAGTTTTCTTCCTATTTTGCTTCTTAGGGATGTTGTGTGTATTTGGTCATCTTCAAAAATATTTTTTAAGTATTCTGGACATCAGACATGTGTAATGCTGGATAGAATTATTCTCTTAACTCCTCCCACCCCCACCAGAAAAGCTTGGCTACATAGATTTCTTATTGTGAGGAAATGTTGATTTCAATGAAAACTGTATTTCTACTGCAAAATGCCTTTACTTGCAGTTTCTTGACCAGCTCTCTTTCTGGTTCTCTCTAAGTGGTTCGGAATTTATAGCCGATATATGAAAGTCCCTGTTATCAGAAAGGCTACTATATAATGGGAGATATTTCCAGCTGCTGTAAATCTGCATAGCTCCATTAAACTGTATGAAACAGCATCAATTTACAGCAGCCACAAATCGAAGCCAGTGTTTGTAAAGACAGTTCATGTTCGTTGGCATAAATCTAGGTTATGAATTCAAACCAATTTGTAACCGAAAAAGGTCACTCAATAACTGAGAGAACAATGTTTCAAGAGACTCATGAAATGCAAGTGCATAGTAGTGGGAGATGCTTTGTGGTATGGCTTCGCTTGTTGCCTAGCAACAGAGACATATGCCAGATAAATAATGGATGCTCTTGCCATATGAGAACCACTGAAGGATGTATAAAGTTTAGGACCAGATTATATCTTTTATCAAACCATCCTCAGGTTACCTCACTGAGCAAACTACTGGGTGAGCTTCACTGAACAAAGTAGGAGTTACTTCTGAGGAAACATTTTGCAAACTTTAGTATTACACAAATCTCTTCTTCATTGTTCAGTGTTCACCAAAGTTCACGTGTCAGTTCTAAAGGGCACACCCAAGTCCCATCAGGCATAAGGACCCCTTGGACAGCTAAGTCCAGTCCAGTCAAACTTGACTATGGGGTGCAGTGTTTATCTTGCTTCAAGCTGAGGGAGCCAGCATTTGTCCACAGACAGCTTTCTGGGTCATGTGGCCAGCATGACTAAACCACTTCTGGTGCAACAGGACACCGTAATGAGTGCCAGAGTGCACAAAAAGGCCATTTAACTTTCCGCTGCAGTGGTACCTATTTATCTGCTTGCACTAGTGTGCTTTCAAACTGCTACAGTAGGTTGGCAGAAGCTGGGACAGAACGATGGGAGCTCACCACAATCATGTGGATTTGAACTTCCAACCTTCCGATCATCAACCCCAAGAGGCTCACTGGTTTAGAGCACAGCTCCACCTGCATTCCTCCATCAAGCATACTCCATCCATCTGCATCCCTCCATCAGGCAGATCTCTGAAAGTTGCCTTAACCCAATCATGCCTTGTTATACCTACTGTTTTTCTCCCCCACTTCCTTACTGTGCAGACTCCATGCCAGACTGGCAAGCATGTCACATCATTCCCAAATGGCAGTCTAGTTAGTGGTAGCTGTGTGGACTAGGCATAAAGAGAGAGAGAGAGAGAGAGAGAGATACAAAACAAGGAGTCTCTCTCTCTCTTCCCTCCTCCCACCGCCCAAATTGCTTCTCAGCCTTGGGGGACTAGCAATTGTCAAAAGCCAACAATACATATAGGGAGTGAGGGCAGACAAAAAGGTGGAGGATTTAGAGTGAGGACCTGGCTAATAAGCCAGACTTAACCTCCTTTCCAATTGGTGAAACGTTTACTAGTGACTTCTCTATCCCCTCCCTTCAGGAGCAAAAATTCATGAATTGTCTCTCCGAAAGGAATGGGGTAGGGGCATGCATGTCCCCTCTGGAAATATGTTAGCAGCACTCTCAGAATGTGTACAGTGGTACCTCGGGTTACATATGCTTCAGGTTACAGACTCCGCTAACCCAGAAATATTACCTCAGGTTAAGAACTTTGCTTCAGGATGAGAACAGAAATCGTGCTCCAGCGGCGCGGCAGGAGCAGAAGGCCTCATTAGCTAAAGTGGTGCTTCAGGTTAAGAACAGTTTCAGGTTAAGTACGGACCTCCAGAACGAATTAAGTACTTAACCCGAGGTATCACTGTATTTGTCTTGGGCAAATGTTGAGCTGCTTATAATCTGATATATTTAGAACATGTTTTGAACTGTTACTAATCTAGTAATAGTAACCAAATGCCATCAGTTTATAGTGGACTGTTTTCCTAGTCCAGTGCAATTCGTATGGGAAATCTCTGTATGAATTATGATTTAGTTGACCATTACAGAAGTTTAGAGAGATTTATTTTGAACATAGAATTTTACTAACATATCGCAGATATTTTTGCAGTTGTTGATATTTTGTAGATAAACAATAAAAAAGATGCCTAAATTGATGACTATTTCACAAATGCTAAACATGCTGCCTAGGGGAACTATTCATCAACCCCGTCTTCCAAATAAGTCCCACTAAAATTAATGAATGTGGCATAGGATCAAATACTAGTGGAATTGCACTCTAAATCACTTTCTTATCCAAACAGTATGGCTTAAATGATAATAGTGAGGAATAAGGCATGGTCCTCAATGGTTTGGCTGGTTGATAATAGGGTGCATAGGGTTTCCTTTATTAGGAAATATTTACCAGTTAATCACTGCAAATGGATTTAAATTAGTTTAGCCTTATACCCATTAGTGTAATTCTGTAATTTACTGATGCAATTTTAAGCAAGCAAATAAACTAGTTCAATTATCTCTATTCTAGATGAATGCATTCATTTATGTGGTACACAACATGATGGGCATTTCCTTGGCATATTTGCAACCTGTTCAGATCCTAAGCATATTATATCTGCCCCATTTAAAACCAGGGTGGTCATATGTCTGGTCCAAGGCAAGGTCAGTCATAAAAAACAAACAAGGAGAGATATTGATAGGGATGTAAAGCTGTTCACCAACAGTTAGCACCTGGGGAGAAGACTGAGCAGGGCCCCAGGTGTCCTCACCACAATCTTCCCCATTAGGATGAGATGTTTTGCATTCCTATTTAGATTATAGTATTTCTAAATGTGGCATCTATAATATAAATTAGCCTATGCAGATTTTTTTCAAATTTGTTTTCAGAGATGCATTTTCTCTAGTTTGGCTATTTTCTCTATTAGTTCAGTCCCCCCCCCCCTCACTCTCTCTCTCTCTCTCTCTCACACACACACACACACACAATATTTGTAGTGGAGCAGAATGACAAGAAAGATTTTGCTTGTTTTGAAAAATCAGGGAATTAACTGGCAACCTTTAGTTTCTTGAAATTTCCTTTCTTTAGGCTCCTGATGGTTTCAGCTACCTGGTTTGTAACTTTAGCCAATATGTTAGCTGGCTAATTAGAGGATAAGTATAACATGCATGAATGAAAGAGGCTTTAGACAACTTTCCCCAGGGGTCGGCAACCTAAGGCCCATGGGCCAGAAGCAGCCCAAGGGGGTCGTTTAACAGGGCCATGAGCCGCCCACTTGGTGAGTCCCCACGTGCTGCGCTAAACTGGCGCAGTGCGGCATGGGGACTCACTTCCACGGTGCTGAAATCGTGTCTGCGCAGACACTGCAAATCATGTCTGCGCAAACGCAGATGCTGGAAATTGCGCGTCCCCCCCCCCCCCGATCTGGCTCACGGAGGGATCTCCACTGGAGTGAACTGGCTCAGGCAAGGTAAACCTTGCCGACCCCTGACTTTTCCTGTAGCTGGAGCAATACTGAATATGTTGGTGATCAAACGAGCCTTAGAAGAATGCATCAGCTTCACATGCTTTATGAATGGTATGTCTCTTCAACTCACAAATTTATGAATAAATATGTATACACATTTAAAATGAGTCATTTTTAAAAGAAGCACCAGACCCAATGCTGTTAGATTTGGAAATATCACTATGGACATTATTAGACTTGGACAGTTCACTCTCCCAAGGGGTACTAAATGGGTACGTCAAGTGAAACGTTTTACATCATCCTTTGACAGGCTCTTGTAATCTACCACAAAATGTGCATGCAGGTCCCCTCTCTTTCAAAAGAGTTTGCGTATGCAGCAAATGGAAGGTAGTGCTGTTCTAGAAACACAGATGTAAATATGACTCAGGCACACAGACTCTTTCATTCCAGGTCATTGGCTCAACCCATACATGAAAAAAGTAAATAAGTAAATGATGGTTAGCAAAAACAAATGCATGCATGCTTATCCTGAGATATTTAGATTCAAATTAGGTCTTTCAGGATATCTAGCTGATTTATATACTGCTTGCTTGATTGGGGGGGGGGGGAGGAGAGAAACCACTTCATAGTTGACAAAAAAATTGATATCACATCAAGCCATAGTCAGTAACTATAGATGATGTATTGGTTGGTTATTCTGATTGGAAATATGCTTTGCAGTAGTTGCATCTGAGCTCTTTGTGAAGCTGAAGCAATTAGAAAATGGAATGCAGTGGCGCTTGAGACCTTCTGCTGGGAGCTAATGGGCTGCAAAAGGAGAGGAGATCTAGCAGTCAATGAATCTTGGAAAGAAGCAGAGGAGAGAGAGCTACAATGTCTATAAACTATGACAGCTTGTGTGTTAGTTTGCTATCAGTGCATGACTTGGATGCCTAATAGCCTACAGTCACCTTAGTTGTAATTTTCCTGTAACACTCTCCCAGAAATTAGGAAGCTGTTGTTTGAAACCATACCTGAGAAGAACTTGTACAATGAAGGCAGTGTCAAAACAGTGTTTTACAACTGTTGATGTAGTAAGAGAAAATAATGAGAATGTTAAGAATCTCTGGGAGATACAGAACTTCCCCCATGGCCTGATTCTCTCCTAACTAGTTTGGCTGTAATTGGCATGAGACAACACACCTAACAATGTCTAGCACCCAAACAAAGCTTTGGACCTGATGTCATTTAATGCCTTTTTGTAGATGACATTCTCCTGGAGTTGTGGGTATATTTGTGGTGGGTAATTTTTCAATAATATTGTGACATAAATACAATCCAATATTTTGCAACAAATATGTCTTCCATGTCATCCAAGTGGAAATGACCATCAGTAATTACTTCCCTATGAATTTCTGTTACAAGGACAGAAACATGCCCCTATGCACCGCTTTTGCCAATCACCTTCCTAATCCTACACTGGACACATTTCTCAATCAGTGGCTCCTACATGATGCAGCCACTTGTGTTTCTGAACTGGAACTGAGCCAGCAATCAGCTCTGACGGATGTTATATTACTCAAAATGCAATGCCCAATGCTAAGCTGGGCATGGTGCATGGATAATCTAACATGGTGTCTAGCTGCTGTAGTTTACAACTGAGTGCTCACTTGCATCCCATTGCTCTGCCATTGCTCTCTACCATGAAAACATGTTTTTTTGTGTGTGTGTGTGTGCGTGTGGAGGGGGGAGCAGATGAAGTGAACAACTTGCAGCAGCAACAACAACAGTGGTGCTCCATGGCTTTGGTAGTGGCGATGGCAACCAGGGCAACCAGTAGTAGTCCTGAAGGATGAACAGGATTGGGTAGTGACAAGTGACCCTGAGACCTCAGCAGGCTCTTAACGATGCTGACCACTGATGCCAGGAGTGTGACAACCTGATTCTGTATGCATTTCCTGGATTAGTATGATTGTCTTATGCAAAACTTGATGGAGTGAGGGGCATCAATGCATTAGTGATCCAGCAAGGTCTCTCTCCCAAGAAGCCGTACAGAAAATGCAGATTGTGTGAAGCCAAGTGCAATGTATTTCCCCCTGCTTGTTCCATTATTAGTATTTTTTTTTAACAGGCTGGTAATAAAACAAGCACTTTCCAAAAGTGTAAAAGTGCAGCATGAAAGCAGGGTCATGAGCTTGTTCAGAGATTTGTACAGACTAATTCTGAATGTGCAATGACTACCTTTTGTTGAACTCTCTTACATGTGGGAGGAATTCATAAAGATATAGCCAGTAAAACATATTCCTTCATTGGTATTTTTCTCTCTCTCTCAATCTCTCTCTCTCTCTTTTAAAAAGTAAAGTATATAGTTTCTCTTATCCTAGTGATAAATACACATATGTTAGATGAACATTGAACCTAGAATTCTGGAGTAAAAGAAAATGAAATAAAAGGTCAGAGGAATGAAACCAACTTACAAAGAGATCTCCATGATGAAAGAGCTTTATTGTTCCATGGGATGTCTATAAAATTGTCTTTGTTTTTTTATTTCTCCAGCACTAAATCTAAAGCTGTTGCCATCCTTGCCGCATTTCTTCAGAGCCACATCCATAATTCTGTTTCTCCTTCGCTCAAAGAGGTGAAGCACCCATTGCAGAAATAATAGGCAATTTTGAAATCCATTCAGAGGTGTAAATTATGCAAGTCTTAGCCAAAAGAAATCAGTATAATCTGCAAAGAAATACCATTAATTTTAGTGCCCAGGGACAAGCTTAATCTAAGCCACCAGTCAATGAGAAAACCCTGTAAAAGAGAGATACTGCAAAATGATGTTATTTATAATAATGAAGAGTTGACCATGATTAATAAGTATTTATTTTTTCCATCAAAAACTGCTCCGACTAGGGAAATAAATGTGTGGTCTTCATTGCTCTAAATATATTATACATGAGAAGAGAAGAACAATAAGGAGCGAAAGATGCATGCAATACCATATCTCACTTTCTATAACAGGAAACCCGTCCATTTTATTACATTAACACAGCAATTCCTTCTGTTTATGCCATTTACTGGTGGCATTCCAAATCAAGAAAAGGTATGAACACTATATTCTGTGTGATGGTCTTATAAATTAGACCACTCGAGTCCCTGACAGCTTATAATATATATCCTGGAAGAATTAAGGAGGTTGAAAATAAAAATCATCCCCTATACTAGACTGCATAATGTAAAGTATAGGATGATAGAAATTCTATCAATGTACTGTCCATACAAGGATGGCTCAGGCTGCAGTCACACATGGGATTTACTCTGATAGTTTTACTGCTCATAGGACTACCACTTCTGTTTCTTTCACACTGCGGTACCTCGGTCCTGACATGTCACACTAAATTCCATTCACATTCTGGCTGTTACCTACAAAGTTCTGACCCTGAAGTTAAAATAAATAAATTCAGCTGGCTTTTTCTGTGTGGTTCGCCATGTTATGGTCTGCAAGTTCTTTGGGGACATGAAGAAAACAGAAGGATGGATAGGTGTCAGCATCTAGCTACCCAGAGTGGAAGTGTCTCTTTTATATTATATTATATATTATATATAGAGAGAGAGAACAAATGCCTGAAGCTTAAAATATTCAGTCTTTGCATTCTGTTCTTAAATATTTCATGGAAGGTATAATTTGACAGTGACCTCTAAAGTTAACTTATTACTAGTGTCATCTGAGGAATTAGTGAATTGCGCTTGGTTCATATAATCTTGTCCATGGAGTGGTTTTTCCAGCTATAAAAACTCAAAGCATTGAAGTTGTATGGACACACTCAATTTCTTCAGCCACACCTCCTATTCTGGGAAACGGTGGCAATCATGCAAGCCATAGAGAACAAAAGAAAAGAAAAATGATCTCAGGTCAGGTCTGCCAGCTTCATAGTTGCATGGATTGAAATCTATAATGTATACAGATCTCCCTTGTCTAATAGTTTAGCTCTATTATGCAGCCAATCAGAAGCCGCACTTCAGATTCCGAACGTTTTGGAAGTCATACAGAGTTCCGGATAGGATTCCATATGACTTCCAAGGTACGACTGAATTTTTTTTATTGCTTCACTTTACAAAACTAAAGTAATCAGATATTCAGACATAGCTGTATTCAAACCCTCTAGGCAACCCACACCTCTTGTCTTTCAGAAAAATAATCCACTTGGAACTGTGGGATCATAATCTTTTGGAGCCCTTAAATAATATGAAACAAGAGTCAATAACTGAATGAAATGTATTCTCCTTTACCTTTTCATTTTTGTGTTTATTATTATCAAGAACTATTGACTTACTCTGGCATCCCAGTATACAATATTGGTCAGCTGTTAATGAATTTGGCAGTTATGGAAAAAATGGTGTTTAAATAAATATGTGATGTCGATTTATATATTCCCATGCTGTTTTAATTAGTCCATGATTTAAGGTGGTACGGGATACTTTCCTTTTAAGAAATAGTAATAATTGCAAACTGTTATTACCAGCCCCATTCCTATTAAATAAATATTTAATTTGTATCAAGAAGTTGCTGAATGCAACACAAAATGTACACAGAAGAGGTTCCCCTATCCAGAAGCCTTTTATCTATGTTTGAGCTTATCTGCACACATAGTCAAATCACGCAGTGCTGAGTAATTGGAACCATACGGTTTTGAGCTCTTGGTAGGACATTGCATCTTTGAATATTCTCCACCTTAAGAACAAAGGAAAACAACCCCACTTGTAGAAAACTAGCATGTAGCAGGAAGAAGGCTAGGCTAGATCTTTCTACCTCGTAGACTGTTTTTCTGCAAGCTGGAAGATTTTGATATTAAAATGACAGTATTTACAGTTTCCGTGGTTATTATTGTACAATCTACCTATCAGAGCAGTGGCAGTCCTTTATTATGGATTCCCATTGACTGCATTGGCTGCTCTGAACATTACCAATTGTACTATTCCAACAATGCAATCAAGCTGTGTGTTGAGAATGTAACTGCATTTCTTTATGAACTGAAATACCCTATTGCTGTGTTAAGTAAAAACACTGAGCAATTTACACCTGTTCCTAGTACTGCGTCATGCTGTTCCATTATACCACCACCAAACTCCTGCTGCTAAACTAAAGAAAAGCATTGCCAACTAATCCATTAAAGGTTTTTTTCTTCCTTCCCCACAAGACTTCAGTATTATCTTCCTGTTTGAAGGTATCATCTAATTCAGGCAAACTTCTGCAGACTTGCTAAAATATATATGACTCTATGCTGTATCTTCAAAATACTTTGGAATATTTTTTCATAGCTAAATCCAGGGAGCTGGAAAGGAGCACAAAAAAGTCCTTGCTTTCTGCTTGATTCATGCACAGTTTAAGGTGGCATTCAGGTTCTTCACTTCATTTATGTCTTTCCCTAATCATACATTACCAAATGAGATTTACAGATAGACAGAACACTGGGACGGACACACTGACTGCATGAACAGTCCTATCAAGCATCTGAGTGTTTTACAAATATGCAGAGAGTACACGAATGAGGCAATAAAACCCTGCACATCAAGAATCTTGATGCAATCTTTTTTATGATTACTCCTTTGCTGCTGTGTTTTGTCAGTGAACATACAGAGCTACATTGGTAATTTAGACTGAAGAATTGGAGAGCTCTGGCAATCAGGGAGTGCTCCAATCCCAGAAGATACTTTAGAAATTGTCCAAATCCTTCTCATGTCTTTACCACACCTGCCCATTTAACATACCTGCAAAGGGGGCACTGGCCACTCTGACACATCACCTGCTCTCTGATAGTTTGTCCTCTTTGCCATTGGCTGCGCTGCCCACATTCCCACCTACAAGCAGATGCTACACAGGGCAAGCAAGTGAGCACCATGATTGGTATGGTAGACATGAAACAGCCATTTGTTGGGGATTGAAATAAGACACCAAAGGAGTATAGTTCCTCCTTACTATCTGTTGTCTTTCTTCAACCTTCTCTCCACAGCACCATCACTCCTGTCATTACTGAAACAAGCAAGGAAGCTCACCAGGCATATTCTCACCAGAGTTGACTTGGTCAAGTTTCCATGGGCATGCCCAGGGATCAAATTTAATGTTGTGCATTCAGGCTAATGCTGCACACACCCATACCTGCTTCTCAAGTGTAGTATATCAGAAATAAAACAGTCCTTTCCCCAGCCTGTCCAATAAGAGGTGCCAAATCCTAAAAGACAAACCAACAAAAAAACTTGACCTTTTTAATCTAGAAAGTTGCCAACACTACAAGATGTACAAGAAAGGTCATGTGGTAAAGTTGTTGTTGTTGTTTAATCGTTTAGTCATGTCCGACTCTTCGTGACCCCATGGACCAGAGCACTCTAGGCACCCCTGTCTTCCACTGCCTCCCACAGTTTGGTAAAGTTAAGTGAATCTTAACTTCAATGAAATAGGTTCTGGGAATATTTGTAATATAGGGTACCATGTTGACCAAAGACTTGTTGAGAATGAGCTCTCACTCATGACTACATCAGCACAATGACTAGTTGTTGATATCTAAGCTATTTTTCAGCATCTCACCCCATACATTTGAAAGCAGCATGCTCTGAGGCCTGCAGTGTGAGAATGACTATTTCACTCTGTGTGCTATTTGATTTGATTTCACTGATCATATCTGATGTAGTGGAGGAGGGTGGGAAACAACCAACAATGGAGATCAGTTAGAAATGACACCATCTTTGTTAAGCTTTCCCATGACACTGCTCTTAAGAAAACATGTGGAGACAAAGCAAAACAAAATAGATCTTTAGCATAGCTCTCAAGTGTCCCTTATTTGAAGGGACATACCCTTATTCCAGCGCCATGTCCCGCTGCTGTCCCTTATTAATGGATGTCCCTTAAATGTCCCTTAAATGATGTCCCTTAAAATACAAAGGAAGCAGCTCCTCTCCCTCCCTCCCTGCTGGCCAGGGAGGAGGGAGGCTCCAACTGTGTTGCTTGGCTGTGTTGCTCACCCCATAAGAAGTCTAAGAATGACTGGAGAGTGGAGCTTGCATGCCTTGTTTGTGGCTAGTTAATGCAAGCTGAGGGGGTTTTTGAATGCTGGATGCCATTTTGTTGCACGTGCTGCTGCAAACTTTGCAGTGCAAGCCAGGCTGGGGAGGCATCTTAAGTTGAGGCTGCATAGGCCTTGTGGTGCATGTGATTCAGATTCTATTCAGTTGAACCTCTGGTTACAAAGTTGGTTGGACAGTGTTCTCGAAGCTATCAGCATGAGTTTGACCAGACTTCAGGAGGACAGGAAGACTGGAGTGCCTGGAACAGGTGAGGCTGCAGGTCCCTTATTTTGGCTGCTGGTCCCTTATTTTCAAATCTGTAAGTTGACAGCTATGGTCTGTAGGTTTGCAACTAAAACTAATAGAATGAGGTGACAAAAAAAGTCAGAGTGCTATTTATTGTACATTAAAATGCTAATTAGACTCAATTCAATTTAATGATGATGCCAGAAGGGTAATTGTCTAAATTAAACTAATTAAATACATCCTAAAGGAAAAAGAGGTGGAAAGTTGTCTTTAAGAATGAGTATACATAATTTAAGGGAGAAAATGCTCAAAACAAATACATTATTATTCAAAATTACAAAAAGGAAATACAGCTTGTGAAAGTATGCAAAATGCTATGCTGATATGTTTATGTGTTTAGATAGCCCAACTTGGCACCTCGAACAGGGCTGGAGAAACTGCAGCACTCTGGATGTCACTACAACTCCCATCACCCAAGCTCATTGCACACCAAATACACAGCACACCCATGTCTCCTCCAGGTCAGAGCTAGAGGGAAGTATGGAGGGTTGATTCACTTGCTGGACACCTGGAACAACCCTGAAGCACAGAGGCAAACCCACATATCTACACCTTCCCCATCCCTATATGAAGGCTAGGGCAGAAGCTTGTTATGCCTCTGTGTTTGCTGCAAAACCAAATCCTTAGAGGCTTCTGTCAAATTTGGGAGATGTCTGCATCAACCACATCTCTGCTGCTCCAGGATTGGAACTGATTGCGCCCTTAACATAGGGAGAGAGTGGGGCAAGTGAGATGGCCATATGTAGACCTTTGCCATGCTGCTCAATACCATGACTCTGAAAGGTCTTCAATTCCCCCTTCCTGATCAATCCTGAATTTCTGCTTCATGTTGGTGCAGAAGGCAGAACACAACCAATAAGTTCAAAACAAAATCATGATAATAACAATTATTGTAAATTGTATTAGTAAATGCCACACAGTGCACAGTTAAACTGTAGCACTCGCTCCCATGAGAGGAAGTGATGGCCACCAACTTGGATAACTGTAAAGGAGGCTTGGACAAATTCATGGAAGATCAGGCTACCAATGCCTACTAGCCATTGTGGCTATGCTCTCTCTCCATGGTCAGAGACAACACTTCTGATTATCAGTTGCTAGAAACCATTGAAGGGGAGAATGCTCAGGCCCTGCCTGAGGGTTTGCTACATACATCTGGGTGGCCACTGTGAGAAATGGATGCTGGACTAGATGGACCTTTGGTTAGATCCAGCAGGCTGTTTTTATGTAATAGTACCAGTTAAAATCAAACTCTAAGCATATACATGCATTGCAGTTGAAAATAATAACCCAATTCCTCAAAGACTTCAGGATACACAAATAAATTCTCCTTCCTGTCACAAAGGTGAGCTAGTTTTGTGGATTTGGAGAGAATTGCACATGTGAGGTACTACTTTTTATTAGCAGAACGTACCACAGGATTTTGGGGTGAGATACTCAGGAAAATCAACACCATCATTGGACAAGCCATGGTTAAAACATGAAAATTAATGCTACTTCCATGGTTTGACTTTGATTGGGTGTGTGTGTGTATAATGTACTATTTAAGGACTTGATTAGATTTATGTTAGTAGCTGCTACATGTGAAAACATGACTCTGGATGAGTAATCAGACTCTTATTATAGATTTTTGATAAAATAAACTTTTGGAAATGCTGTTGTGGAAAAGCTTACACATCAAATCCATATCATCAAGGGGAAAACAAAATAAAGATTTGCCTTTTTGCAGAATGCAGTAGTTCTATTTTTCAAACAAATAAGATTGACAGTACAAAGACACTATGTGACAAAATGGGTAAAAAAAATAAAATGATTCAAATGTCCAGTGAATTATCATCCCTTAATGTTGTTTATGATGTATTTATTCCCTCTGGCTGACAAATATGACAATGGTGATTGTCTTCTTTATTGGACCATAAGGAGAAAAAATATTCTGTTAGCTAAACTGCCATGCTATTGTTGCCAAGCTTTTCTCTGGTTTGGAATTTTGTTTGTTCTTTGGTGTGTCTATTTGATACATGTAAATACTTGTAGCTTACAGTAAAACCAAAAAAACAACAGAAAAGGGATGCTTCCACTGGCAAATCTGTTCACCTGTGGTTGAAAGTAGGAGTTACCCTGAGTGCCTAAGAGATGCATTTCTTGCATTTTAGAACCTGCTCAAAGCACACTGATTTACTTGGACATCTATGGGCTTAGGTTTCAGTCCAAAGCTGATGTCCAAGCAGGGTTTAATGGAATTGTAGAGCCGCCATCACATCTGTTGCCCTACTCTGCATGACAGCTGCGGGAGAAGGTGGGTTGGGGAAGGAAATTGTTTTGCCAGGCTGATCAGTATTAGTCCCATATCAGACCCAATGGGGACAGCTAGAGATTCAATGCATCCTGAGCCAAGACAGCACCTTTGCCTGGAATGCCCTGCTTTTGGACTTCCCTTTGGACTTCCCATTGACTCCCAGCCCCCTGCCCAAACACAGAGCTGTGTGCCAACAAGTCTAGCACACTTGGGCAGAGAGGTGCCATTGTGCAATTTTCCCAAGCCCAGTTGAAATGATTGTTAGTTATTCTGAAAGAGGAAGCAACTGTGTAGTTCTGTAGATCAATAGTTATTTATCATGTTTTGACTTCTGGAAGCATAATGGTGGCATGGAATATAGAGGTATTTATTGTCTTATTTCATTTTACTTGTACCCTTTCCTGGGGTCAGGTTTGCTGAAGGGTGAATTAGAAGTATTTTAATGAAATAAATAAAACAGTACAATGATAGATGATACAGACAAAAGGAATAATTTATGCCAGCAGTACATAATTTACTTATCATATTTCAAAGTGACCATTAGCCTGGACAATCTTATTATGAAATTAGATAAATTCATGGAGGACAGTCCTCTCAATCTTTGCTGAACATGATAGCGAAATAGAAGGAACTTTGAAGTGCAGAGTCAGTAAACATCTGATTTCCAGGTGCAGGGATGAAATGAGTGTGGCTAGTAGAACCATTTGCAAAACACTTTATTTCTTTAATAAAGCTAAATAGAAGGCATACTAAAAACTAGTTGCATCTCTGTCATTTAAGGAATCCCAAGCTTTTGCAACTTTATCCTGTCTCTGTGAATAGGGTTGCCATATGTCTGGGAAATCCTAGACAGGTCCTCTTTGGGGGTGCCAACATACCCATCTGGAAAAATATTTACATTTTAAAGGAAATGTCCAGGTTTGGGGGTATTTATTTATTTATTGGGGTGGTTGGTTCAGGCTTGGGCATGAGTGGCTCGGGCCTGGGCCTGGGCTGCTTTACATGCTGCAGCCGCTGCCAGCCCAAGCTGGGGAAAGAGGCACATGGGCGCTCTGCACACCACAGCTACTGCTAGCTGAAGTGGGGGAAAGAAGCACACAGGTACGACAGCACCCCCATCCATGCCCCCCTGTCCCCTGCTTGGGCTGGCAGTGGCTTGGGCTGTCTTCTTTTTTGCTCTTCAAGATATGAACCCTAATTGTGATCACATGAGTTCTGCCTCCCACAAAACTAGTGTTCTCTCTAATGATAGCTTCAATGATGGATCTTCAATCCCAGTGTAGCCTGCTGGTCACTTTCTCTGGTAGCTTCCAGCTGCAGCAGAAGAGGTAACCAAACTTTACACCAGGCAGACATTTGAAATCCAACTGGGCCAGCAATTTTTGATTAATAATAAGCACTTTTACTAATTTGAGGCTACTGTCTTTGAAAAATAAAACCCTGTCAGCATTTTTTTTTTTTTTTAGGATTGCACAAAACTCAGTTAAACTCAGGGTAGCTACTTTTACACTGTGTCAACTATTCTATTATGCTGCACAAAAGACAAACTAATTCTTTTCCATAACCATATCGCATTAGCCCAAACTAAAGGGAGGAAGCAGAAATAAGAGCTAAGTCTCCCAGTAGAGCCTCATTCAGAATGTATGAATGCTCCATGCCTGTGAAAAGCTATCATGTCGGGGGGGGGGGGAGTTAAGGTAAAATGGTTGTGCCTGAATTGCTATATTTTCAGAGCAAAGTTCACTGACTGCTTTACCCAAGAGATGGCTCCAGAGAATACGCTGACATTATGCCTGCTTCTGCTTAGTGCACTGTTGTCTTTCCCCCCCAGGAAGCTCATTCTGCATAGTATCAAAGAGAGCTAAACTAATACCCCAGCATATATGGCATAACTTGCTGATACTGGCATAAAATAATTTGGAGAGAGACATTTCAGCATTGTTGAAATAGACTCAGGTTTCCCATACACAGCTTCTCCGGCCTTCTTTCGAAGCTGATTGAAACCACAAGCCTAAAGAGCAAAATAGCCCTGTATTCAGTCATTGTGTGCTTTAATCAATTCTTGTATGTTAAGTTTACACTGTATCATGTAAACATTTCAGCACAAATCTGAAGCATCACTGAACATGCATGGGTATGCCCAGTGCTTTTTTTTCTGGGGGGGACGCATACACCTCAACATTTTGTGAATCTAAGTCTGGCCTCACTGAGAGGCAGTATTTTATTTAATATGAGTAGGAAAATGAGAGTACCCCTAAACAGTTTTTTTTTGAAAAAACACTGGGTAAAGGCAGTGCTTTTTCTGGGGGGGACGCAGGGGTACACATACCCCTAAACATTTTGTGAATCTTTGTACTTTTGTCCATTTACTGTATTTATTTCCCCCAATTTGAACTTCAAAATGGTGATTTTCTTGAGTCAAAATGTTTAGGGGTACTCTCATTTTCCTACTCATATTAAAATACTGCCCCTCAATGAGGCCAAACTTAGATTCCCAAAATGTTTAGGGGTATGTGTCCCCCTGTGTACCCCCCAGAAAAAGTACTGATATGCCATAGTGCTAAATGTACAGCACTGAATGATAAAATGCACCATTTCTATGGGAAGACTGCTGGCCTCACAAACAACACATTTGCTCCTATTACACCATTGTGCAAAGGATGATGAATTGCCTGTAGGATGTTGGCCCTTTTCCCCGGCCTGATGCTGGTCGCCTCCTATCCTACATTGAAAAAGACAAAGGAGTAAGTCAGCTGCAGAAGAGTTCAGTCCCAGTGCTGGAGGAGATGTTGCACTGTTCTGCATGTTCTGAGACCCAACAGAAAGGAAAGAAAGCATCCAGCTTTCTTTTAAATATCAGCTTGACTGTTTGCCATTGATTATAATGGTACAACAAATACATATTTTGAGTTTCTAGATAATTAATTTTAAAAGGGTTTGGCAGGATGATGTCCCATCTTGACTGTCACGGTATCCCACTGGACAATCTGAAAAGGAGCACATATAATTACTCTTCACTGAGTTGGAGAGCCAGCGCCTGATCCATCTAATCTTGTATATCTTTCGAAGCCAGCTTAACTTAATTTTCCCCTTAGGATATTCCAGGGCATAGTATCAAATGCCATGCGGCATTACAGCTACATCTGCTCTTTTCCTTTTCTCTGTTTTTCCTCCCCTCTCTCTTCAATTTTGTCAACAACAGCAAAATCAATCAGCTTGATTTGACAGGACAGCTTCTTAATAAAACCAGTGCTGAGTCCCTTTGATGCTGTCCTTCTCCAAATTATTTTAGCATTCTAAAAATAGCAATACTATCACTATTGGGTAAAGAAGATGATTGATAAAGTCACTGAGTGGATGCACTTATCGCTGCCCATCCCCAAAAGGCTGAAACCTTGAAAAATGTCTTGGCATCACTGACGTTTCCCAGACATAGTAGGTGGGCTAGTGCTTGTAGAAGTTGAAAACACGGCCTTCAGTTATGTGGGAACATGATCCAGATTCTTAACAGTTTCAGCATGGAAGAAACATGCTGAAAAAGGAAGTAATTATTTATTGGTTAGAGTAGATCCACTGAATTGAATGAACATGACTAAGTTAGGGCCATTAATTCCAATGGGTCCACTCTTGTAAAAGTTAGTTGAATTCCACTCTATGTAATTATATAGAATATGGGTTGTATCTATCTAAGTTCTACTCAGAGCAGACCAACTGAAATTAATGTTAAATTCAATATTCAGGGCAGTATTTACCTAATGAACCCATCAATGGGAGCCCAGCACAAGGACTTCCACTTGTTCAGTGGGTCTTTCCCCTTCCCCCACACCTGATGATTGAATGGTATGCAGCCTTAGCAGCAGGCATTTGCCCTGTGCTCTTGAATCTGTCAACAAAAGTTGCTCTGTGAGCCTTTGCAGTTATGCCTGTCTTTAGGATGTGTGTGTTAGTATCTTCACAAATAACTTTAGTATTAAAAATAAAACAACCCTATGTACCTATGTGTGGAGCTGGAGAGGTTTAGAATCATGCTGTCCTACTCCACTTTGGGATGCCTATCTTGCTCCCCATGTCTGCCCTTGGTTATCTTGCTTGGTTAGGAGGCTGCAGAAAGCCTAAAGTTCTGTCCATTCCATTTTGGGAGCATAGGTCACATATTTTGGTTCTACATTCTTTGGGTTCTACACATGTGAACTGCAGTGCAGACATTTCAGGGATCAATCCATGACAGATGACCATCCAACCTCTGTTTAAAAACTTCCAAGGAGAGTCCACCACCTCTCGTAGGAGTCTGTTCCTCTGCTGAACAGCTCCTACTGTCAGAAAGCTTTCACAATGTTTAGTCAAAATCTCCTTTCTTACAACTTGAAGCCATTGGTTTGAGTCCTACCCTCCGGAGCAGGAGAAAACAAGCATGCGCCCTCCCTCCATATGACAACCCTTAAGATATTTGAAGACGGCTATCATATCTTCTCTCTGTCTCCTCTTTTCCATTCTAAGCACTCCCAATTCCCTTAACAGTTCCTCAAAAGCCTTGCCTTTCAGACCCTTAACATCTTGGTCACCCTCCTCTGCACAGGTTCCAGCTTGACAATATCCTTCTTAAATTGTGATGCCCAGTATTTGACATTCCACGTGCAGTCTGACCAAGGCAGAATAGAGCAGGACTATTACTTCCCTTGATCTGGACATTATACTTCTGTTTATGAGAAGTTTGGCATAACAAAATTTGTTTGTGTTTTGCTTTTTGCTCTTCTTTTTGCCAACTCACTCTTAGATGGCTGAAATGGTTTTAAGTGACAGAATGTGAAAGTACTTTGCAAGATGGGTTAAGGCATTTCAAGTTACTTTAGTAAGTCTATATCATCTAACACACACACATATATGTGAGTTATATACAGACTGTTACAGGAGAATCCATATGGAACTCTTCAGCATTTCCATTTGCCAAGCTAAAAGCTGTTATAATCATATTTTAAAAGATTTAAAAGGAATACTATTGAGACTGGCATGAAGCACATATTTAGGAAGCTTTGTTTGCAACTCTATATGCCTCTATCTTCCCACTCAGTTGCAATCAAATGTTATTAAGTAGACAAAGTGCAATTCTGTGTAATCTGAGTCTAACATAATGAATCTTTATTGATGAACCTCCTTTGACGTCACAGTCCAGAATACATGAGAACCATCCTTTGATTAATGAAAACGCATGTGATGCACTCTGAGCACCCAGAATGTACTGTATAAATGCAAAATATTATTATTATTCCTATTATATAATAAGTACCTTTATTAAAAGTGTCTCTCTGCCTTTACACTAATGTGTAACAATGCACACTAATGTTATGTTCCAAACTTATTTGCAGTACAGTGGAAATTATTAACTGGAAAATCATATCCTCATGAAAATTATATATCTATCTTTGGTGGAGAAGAAGCAGAAGAAAAACACATCCTGAGTCTGTTGGATAAAGCCAGTTGCCCATCTAGTCCAGCTTCTTCTTCTAAAAGTGGCCAACCAGATAACTATGAGAAGCCCACAAGCAGGATCTGAGTGCAATAGAAATCTCCCCTCCTGAAGTTTCTAGCAACTCGTATTCAGAAACATACAGCCTCCAACTGTCAAGGCAGAACCCATTCATAGAGTTTAGAACTGCACAGTTAGACGGGATCCTGAGCTTCATCTAGTCCAACTCTTTGCAATGCAGGAATCCTGTCCACTCCCATCCCTGGGTGGGCTTGAACAGCCAACCTCCAGGTAAACAGTCAGATGAACTGAGCCTACAATTTCTACATTCATCATGGTTAATAGTCACTGACAACCTTATCCTCCATGAATTTGTCTCATGGATGTTCATGAGTTGCAGTGTTATGAGAGAGAGAAAACAACTTTTTTCAATCTACTTTCTCCATACCATGCATAGTTTAAACACTGTAGACACCTACTTGCCTTTTCTCTAAACTCAAAAAATCCCCAAAGGCTATAATCTTTCTTAAAAGTGGAGTTTCTGCATCTTTTGATAATTTAGGCTGCATTTTTTCTGAACCTATTCCAGCTCTAGAATAACGTATTTGAGGTGCAGCAATCAAAACTGTGCAAAAGTATTTGATGTTTAGTTAAACCATACAGTGGTACCTTGGGTTAAGAACTTAATTCATTCCAGAGGTCCGTTCTTAACCTGAAACTGTTCTTAACCTGAGGCACCACTTTAGCTAATAGGGCCTCCCACTGCTGATGCGCCACCGCCACGCGATTTCTGTTCTCATCCTGAAGCAAAGTTATTAACCTGAGGTACGATTTCTGGGTTAGTGGAGTCTGTAACCTGAAGCGTCTGTAACCCGAGGTACCACTGTATATTTGTTTAATGGCATTACACTGGCAGTTTCATTTTCAATTTTTCCTAATGATCCCAAGTATGGTATTTGCCTTTGTGACAACTGCTGTACACTGGGTTAGCATCTTCACCAAATTATCCACTACAACTTCAAGGCCTAGCTCCTGGACACTTAAACTCCATGCATATATTTTTGAAATTAGAGTGTATTACACTTGTCTACACTGAACTTCATTTTCCATTTTTTTACACCCATTCATTCAGTTTGGAAGATCACTTTGGAGAAATGCCTCAAAGGTGCAATGTCTCAAAGATGTGCTGTTGCTGCTAGGCAAAAGTAACAGGAAGGACCATAACTTTCTCATGCATGGATTTGTATGGACCCAAAGTGCCCTTGCAAGGATGGGATGCAGATGAGTTGGCCACAGACTGCAGAATTAGAAGCAATCTTATGCAGAAGACAATCCAACTGAATTTAATGAGACTTCCAGGAGTTTAGGATTTAGGCAGGTTTAGGATTGTCCTCTCGTAACTCTATAAACATAGATGTCTCACATAACAGCTTTCTGCTTGTGATCCTGGTCTACCATAATGCCAAACACAATTATTTCAAACAGTTGTTCCATGTGGCCTTTCTGTTTTATCCTGATCAGTTCTGTAGCGTCAAGCAATAAAACAACAATCAGAAATCATGTAGGTGGAAGTAAGTTCCAGTGAAAGAAATGAGACTTTCTTTTGAATAAATGAATTTGGAATTGGATAGGTGCCAGTCTGAAGCACAAAAGTATTGCTTTCCATTTCTAAGTTTCTTTTTAAAAATGGCTCGGTCATGGCACTACACTTAACACTAACATATTAGACAAATGATCATTAAGCTTGCCCTTGTATAAATCCATGTGCCTGCATGTACAGAAATACCTTTTTCACAACACCTTTAGCAAAATCAATAACATTTATGGATACCTTGAGAATCGTTCATCAAGACAATTACATTTTTACACTCCATATGAAGAATAGGTGCAGAACTAGGACATATTAAATTATGATGTAGTACTCTATAAATGCATAATAAATTTGATATTTCCATTTTCTTTTAGTGATGGCATTAATATATTTGACCTTACTCCCTCAGTCAGCAATGGAAACATTTTTCAAAACCATAAGATTGCTTTTAAGATAACAAATGATACATTTCAGCTATGGGTTTCCATTTCACTCACCTTTAAAGATTGCTACAGCAAAGATATTCACCAGCTTCATGTTTCCAGCTTTAAACAATGTACTTTGGAATGATCCCTAGGGCTTTAATTTAGTAAGAAGTTTGAATACTGTGTCGTTGGTTACCTATGGGTTGCCAAAATTGTAATTTAATATATATATATATATATGAATAGGTTAGCTCCAGACTTCCTCTCCCACCATGAATATGGAAGGCACAAGAATCAAAGAGGTTCCCAACCTAAGGGATTGGAGTGGCTTTTTTCTGATTTCCCCTTCCTTCTCCTGCAGTGAACCCTCCCCTGCTGTGGTCTTATGCATGATCCAGGTGGTACAGGAGACTGCAGAGGGGTGGGAAGCAGGAAAGAGTGGACAGAAATTACTGCTATGCTCTCTTCCTCCAGCATAAGCAGAATTCCACCAAGTGCAAGTCTGGAGCTAACAATTCACTTGCTACTGGCTTTAAATAAGATACAGATTGTCCTTATCTTTATTCTAGTTTTCATATTGGGGCATTCTCATTCTCATGACCGTGGCCAAGAAGCCAAGAGCAAGAACATAGGACCTACTCACTTGCTCCCCCTCTTATCCCTGCCTCTCTCTCCGGAATGGTCCCTTCTCCCCTTCCAGTGTGAGGATTAATCAAAGTGGGAAGATTTGTATGGGGGAGTAGAGGAGGGAGAAGACCATGTGAAGCCACCATGCGCTCCCAATCTCTTAAGCATAGTTAAGAAATTAAAATAGGATGTCTGCTCTTGTCCCTACTGACTGATATAGTCATAGATATAAATGCAGCACAATCCTTTGCTATGAATTGTGTCTCATCTCATGGGGTTTACATCCTAGCATGCGTGTTTAGGATTGCCCCATTAATAATCTAAGTGAACATGAGCTTGTGGAAGAGGATGACTGTGCTCTGTCAAAGGTTTGTGAAGGAGAATCTCTTGGTGGATTCAACATAATAACCACATAGTAGGGATGCTTTGAGTCTGCAAGTGTTTTGCAGGAGGGATTCAACATAGCAGGAAATTTAGGTTTGCAAAAATTGTTGTTGTTGTCATTTAGTCGTGTCCGACTCTTCGTGACCCCATGGACCAGAGCACGCCAGGCACTCCTGTCTTCCACTGCCTCCCACAGTTTGGTCAAACTCATGCTGATAGCTTCACGGACACTATCCAACCATCTCGTTCTCTGTCGTCCCCTTCTCCTTGTGCCCTCCATCTTTCCCAACATCAAGGTCTTTTCCAGGGAGTCTTCTCTTCTCATGAGGTGGCCAAAGTATTGGAGGCTCAGCTTCACGATCTGTCCTTCCAATGAACACTCAGGGCTGATTTCCTTAAGAATGGAGAGGTTTGATCTTCTTGCAGTCCATGGGATTCTCAAGAGTCTCCTCCAGCACCATAATTCAAAAGCATCAATTCTTCGTTGATCAGCCTTCTTTATGGTCCAGCTTTCACTTCCATACATCACTACTGGGAAAACCATAGCTTTTACTATACGGATCTTTGTTGGCAAGGTGATGTCTCTACTTTTTAAGATGCTGTCTAGGTTTGTCTAGGTTTGCAAAAATAGTGTAGATTAAAGCACTCTGGTACACTAGTGCAACAGATCCACTGACTGCCTGCAGTTAGAAGAGTGATGGGACATGCATCAAAAAGTGTGGGATGAATCAAGATTAATAGGAAGACATATATACACCCCACAAACAGATCAGGCTGAATGCAGGATAAACACTCTTAATCATACAACCTCCCCATAAACAAGTCTGAATAAATACTGGATAACCCCCAAGTAAGCTTTATGCAAGCAAATCAGTGCTCAATAAGTAGGTTATCTGGAGAAGTACTAGGATTAGAAAGCAGACCTTCTTTTGCAACACCTCTGATGTGCAAGGCCTCTGATTCCTGAAAAAAAAATGTTATCATTTTTAATTTGCATTAAAACATAAAGTGATTTTTGATTATTTCAGATGGGGAAGGAAATATATTTTTAAAAGCAAAGTTGTAGTTTTAACATTGCATATCCAAGTCATCCATATCCCAATGCATTTCATAATGATCTTCAATGATACATTTGTGTGTGTTGCTCTATTAATATAGATATATGTGGTTCTTTCCCTGAGGGTGTCCGTGTTATTTCTCCTCTTCAGGATGTCTGCATTGAAGATCATGCTGTCAGCTCCTGAAGATTTCAGTATGGCTCCCTGCAATCCTTGATTTGCCACAAGGCATTTGAAATCCACTCTGTGCTTTATTCAAGTAAGTGCATATAAGGTAGAAGAACTCCATCAACATTCGTATATCCCTTTCCCCCATAGTGACAGACCCATTAGAAGTCCACAGTTTATCTGAGTGAGTCATAACAATATGAGCATTTAAACTTTGCTAGTATATTAGAGCATCCATTTTGCTGCAATAAAGAGGACAGTTTACCACAAGCTCCATGAACTCTGGACAAAATGAAAGAATTGTGTCTTAAAAGGGTTTGTGTGGGTGTGTGGGTGTGCAGAATTGCAAAATTGCAAGAAGAGAGGAAGTTGGTTTATCCTGAATATTTTCCCATCTACTATGCAATCATACTGTCAGTGAAGCTTCATCATCTCAGGTGTAGATCTTTCCTATCACCTCTTACCTGATCCTTTTAACTGGAGTTTGCGTTTGACCTTCTGTATGCAGAATGTGAACCTACCCAATTGAAACTTCCTGCATCAAAATGCAAACCAGTACGCAGTTATCCTTCAAAATTCAGTCTATAACCAGAAATGCTACGCAGTTATCCTTCACAATTCAGTCTATAACCAGAAATGCTACAAAAATAGCATTTTCTGATATGCTGCATTGTATTATTACAGGAGTCAGTGTGACATGGAGGCTCATATATCACAGGGATGTGAGATGGAGTTCCAGCTCCCATCAGCCACAGCCATAGATGTTGTTTTAGTTCAACAACATTTGGAGGACCACAAGTACCCCAGACCTGATATATTGCATGGTGACTAACTGTGATTTTCCAGGAATTACCTCTAGCCTCCAGTTGCATAGTAAGGGCCATCGCCTAGCCTCACTTGAAAATCTAGGAAAGTAGGGACCCTTGCAGAGGTTCTGCACAATTGCCTCTCATTAGAAGTGGCACATATTAAGTTTTAAATGGCTGGCATAAAAATAAAAAAATGTAACTTTGCATAGATAAGGAATAATATGTTGGAAGTGTCTTTAGTACATGACTGCTCAGGATTTGGATGCTACAATTCAGAACATACAGTCCCCACACACTGTGAGGCAGTTGTGCAGCTCTATGAGCTGATCTCATCTATTCAGTATGGCAGTCAGATTGCACAGCTGGCAAAACATAGGGGTCAGTATCTGATCTATGCCATTTCATACAGTCATCTCTGACTATGCATCATGTCCAAGGACACATGAACAACATACCAGGTGAACCAGCAATACAAAATGGATATATTGTGCAGGGATTTATACAAAGTAAGAAATACAATTGTAGGAATTGGGACAAGCTATATTTGCAGGTTTGTGCACAGCTTATTTGCAGGTTTGTGGAAAGCAAGTGTGTAGATAGAAACCTATAGAGAAATCAAAGCCCTCAATGAAAAAAGAATAAATGATCCATCCATTAATGTTTTAAAAAGTGGCCTATTCAAAGGTAAGAGCTGGCAGAATACAGGTTTGGTATGCAGAAAGTCCCAGATTCAATTTGTCGCATCTTCAAGCTAGAAAAAACTCTTGTCTTGACTTCCGGAGGCGGCGCGAACGGTAATGGCTGCCCTTTCCTAACCGGGAGAGGGAAGCTACGCTGGAAAAGGGTCGTCCGCTACGGCGAAGCGGAGACCCATTCTGGAAAACCGCAGGCAGCGGAAGCCTGCGGTCTCGGGACCCGGCGGGCGCCAGGAGCTACCCCCGAAACGTTGAGGGAACCCCGTAAGGGGCTCCGGATCGCAGAGGGGGTAGCGGCGCTGTGGGTCTATGCGCATTCAGCGGAGCGAAGCCGCGTTGCCGTTGCCGGTGAGCGCCGACCTTTCTTCCTTCAACACAAGATTCCAAAACGTAACAACCCGTGAGTAATTGAGGACTTTACTAAATTTCGGGACTAAAATATTGAAAATAAGCTGAAAGCGGAGAGACGAGGAAAAGGAAGTCCGTCCTCCGCAGCCATTGATTTTTAAAGCAAAGAGCAGGAGGAGTGGAGGCATAGAGAGAACTTTTGACAGCTCAGATTGAGCACCCGCAGAAATTACTTTTCCTTTTAAAGACTGTAAGCAATTGATTTTTGGACTTTTATTAGGACTTATATATTCCTTTCTTTGTGGATTACAATTCTGTTTAAGAAGCCCAGGTGTCAGAACTGCCTGAGCAGTAGAACTGTCAGACTGCAAATTTGGATACATTCTATTTAAACTTGGAGACAGTCTGAGGGAGTTCAGAATGGTTACGTTCTTGCATTTTGGAACTCCAGTAAGCACAACTTGAAATATTGTGGCAAACCTAAAACCAACTCTGCTAAAACTACTTTTGTGAAGATCCCTAAGAATTGGTTTAGATTTTGTATGTGGAATGGACTCTTCTTCCTAGGACATTTTATGCTCCCCCTAGAGGATTGAGGACTTACAACAAAAACATTGTTTTACTTTCTATTTCCCGGCCCTCTGTTTGATTGCTACCATCTGGGCCGTAGCTTTCCCATGGGAATAACTCAGCTTGACCTTGACTGCTAGATATTTTTGGAATGAGTGGCGCAAAAAGAAAGGGATTAAGAACCAGACAAACAACTCTGACAACCGTAACTGCAGCCTCACAAGCACGCAGATCATCTGTGCCCACTTTGCCCTCGGAGGAAAAAGTTACCTCCCTGTCACAGGCAGGGGAGGAAGAAACTGAGGATTTACAACTAGAAGAGATGGCCTCAGGAGGATCTGGTTCTGTATTAGAGAGAATTCTTGAGAAATTGGAGTCTTTGGAGAGGAAAGTTGACCAACAAACTGCGAAAATTGACCTTAATACAGAAACTTTAAACAAATTATCTGGGCAAGTTGCACAGAATGCACAAGCAATCGGACAACTGAAGGAGGCTGCAGGTGAAAATCAGAAACTGGCCGAAGAGACCAGCCAAAGAGTGGGAGAGTTGGAAAAAGAAGTAAGGCCGCTCAGTAAGCAGGTCGGAGAACATCAGACCTATCTCTCTATGTTGGAACTTCGGAACAGGGAGATTAATCTAAGGATAAGATCGATACCAGAAGTGGAAGAAGGTAATCTAGCTGAGTTTCTGACCAAAGAATTCTCCAAGTTCTGGGGTTTAGAGGAGGAAGATTTTAAAATTGTGTCAGCCTTCAGACTTGGAAGACTTACAAAGAGAGAAAGGCCCAGAGACTGTTTGATTACGTTGAGATCAAAGGAGGAAAGGGACAAGATTTTGGGCCTGCACTACGGAAGCTCTTTGAACATTTCGGACAAAAGAATTGAGATTTTTAAGGACATTCCTAAACAGCTGTTGGATCTTAGATCTGAATATTTGGACTTAGTAAAACTGCTGAGAAGCAACTCAATCATCTTTAGGTGGGACTTTCCCCAAGGACTATCTTTTACCTTTAGAGGGAAGAAGATCAAAATTAGAACTTTGGAAGATAGGGATAAGTTTTTGACTGCCTACGGTGAGGACCTTCATAAAGGACTTGAACTACCCTCAGGGTCTGAACCACCACAGGTGCCTGTACCTCAGAACCCTGAAGACTCACAGAACAAAATACCATCCCAAGGAAACTAAACAGATCTATCCAGGATGTCTCTGCAACTTTTAAGTTGGAATATAAATGGCTGCAACAGCCCGGAAAAAAGGAAGAAAATCTTTCACTTATTAAAAAAGGAGCAACTAGACATTACTTGTTTACAAGAAACACATGTGACTAGGCTCCACAGAAAAATATTGGTAAATAAAAGGATAGGCCAAGAATTTATATCTTCGGATTTAGTTAAGAAGAGAGGAGTGGTGATATATGCAAAGGAGAGCCTCTCACCAAAATTTCTATTTAAAGATGAACATGGAAGAATTTTGGCAATTGAAATACAGCACCAAGGAGAGAAAATTTTGATATTAGGAATCTACGCTCCAAATGAAGGGAAATCAGAATTCTACAAGAAGTTGCATGAGATTATGCTGGATTATCTGGACTATGATAACATCATTATGATGGGAGATATGAATGGGATCGTTTCTACAAACATGGATAGGTCACAAAGCCAAAAGGTTACTAAAGAAGGCAGACTACCAAAGACCTTTTTTGAAATGACAGACAACATGGACTGGATTGATATATGGAGGACAAAGAACCCCTTAGGGAAAGAAGGAACATTTTTCTCTGAAGCCCAACTGACTTGGACAAGAATTGACCAAATATGGATTTCTAGAGGTCTGGCTCCTAAGGTGAAGAAAGTGGAAATCTGCCCAAAGACCTGCTCCGATCATAACGCGTTGAAAATGGACATGACATTATTACCAACCGGCTCCTTTAGATGGAAGATGAATGACAACTTGTTTAGAGATCAGGAGATTATCAAGAAGGCCCAAAAAACAATAAAGGACTATTTTGAGATAAATTTGAACACTGCTGTGGAAAAAAGAACAATCTGGGACGCAAGCAAAGCTGTGATGAGAGGGTTCTTGATACAACAGAACGCCATAAAGAAAAGACTACAAAATGAGAAAAAGGACAAGATTTTGGGGAAAATTAAAGAGTTAGAGAAGAAACTAAGAGTAAACCCGAAGTCACAGCCGATTTTGAGAGAAATTAAACTTCATCAGGCACAATATTCCAAACTGATAAATCAGGAAATAGAATGGAAGATTAAATCAATGAAACAAAAAACATTTGAATCGGCTAATAAATGTGGGAAACTGCTGGCTTGGCAGTTGAAGAAGAGACAAAAGCTGAACATAGTAACAAATTTGGAAATAGAAGGAAGGAATATTCAGAACCCGGTGGAAATTAGAAAATGTTTCCAGAAATATTTCAAGAAATTATACACTCAAGGGCCACAAAAGGAGGAAGAGATTGCAAAATTTTTGGAGAAAAATGGACTTAAAAAACTATCACAAGAAAATAGATCACTCCTGAATAGTAAAATAACACGACTAGAGATAGAACAGGCCATTCAGAATATGAAGTTGGGCAAGTCTCCAGGGCCAGATGGCTTGACCTCCAAGTACTATAAGACATTAAGTGACTATTTGATTCAACCACTGCTGGAGGTCAGCAATGAAATTATGGAGGGAAAGAAGGCGCCTGAATCGTGGAAGGAAGCTTTCATCACATTGATACCAAAATCAGAAACTGAAAAGACACAACTTAAGAACTACCGCCCCATTTCCCTTTTAAATGTGGATTACAAAATATTTGCTGACGTTTTGGCAGGAAGATTCAAAAGAGTTTTAAATGAGATAATTCATAAAGACCAGGCAGGCTTTCTCCCAGGAAGACATTTATTTGCTAATACAAGGAACATTATTGACATTTTGGAACTCTTGCAAACAAATATTAACACTAAAGCAGTTCTAATTTTTATAGACGCGGAGAAGGCCTTTGATAATATTTCTTGGAAATTTATGAAGGGGAATTTAAAAGAAATGGGAGTGGGGCGGGGTTTTGAAAATGGGATTGACGCGATTTATTCAGAACAAAAGGCAAAACTGATAGTTAACAATGTGGTTACAGAAGAGTTTAAGATTGAAAAAGGGACACGACAAGGCTGCCCGATTTCCCCCTTGCTGTTTATTTCTGTCCTGGAGGTGCTCTTGAACTTGATTAGAGGGGACCGGTTGGTGCAAGGGATTCAGATCGGAGTGAAACAATATAAACTTAAAGCTTTTGCAGATGACCTTGTTTTGACATTGCAAGAGCCAGAATCTAGTACAAAAAGAGTGTTACAATTGATTCAGGACTTTGGTCGGGTAGCGGGCTTTAAACTAAACAAACAGAAAACTAAGGTGTTGGGAAAAAACTTGACAGATGCAGAGTCAGAACGGTTTCAGAGAGAAACAGAACTAACTGTGGTTAAAAAAGTAAAGTACCTAGGGGTAAACATAACAGCAAAAAATCTGAGTCTATTTAAGGATAATTATGAAAAATGTTGGTCTGAAATTAAGAGAGACTTGGACAGTTGGTCAAAATTGAAGCTTTCTTTGTTAGGCCGAATTGCTGCTATTAAGATGAATGTATTGCCTAAGATGTTGTTTTTATTTCAAACATTGCAAATTGTGGATAAGACGGAGTGCTTCAGGAAGTGGCAGAGAGATATTTCTAAATTTGTCTGGCAGGGCAAAAAGCCCAGAATTAAGTTTAAGATATTAACTGATGCGAAAGAAAGAGGGGGCTTTGCCCTGCCAGACTTAAGGTTGTACTACGAAGCCGCAGCTTTCTGCTGGCTAAAAGACTGGCTACTTCTAGAGGACACTGATGTGTTAGATTTAGAAGGTTTTAACAATGCATTTGGCTGGCATGCATACTTATGGTATGACAAAGTTAAGATCAATAAGGCCTTTAAGAACCATATTGTCAGGAAAGCAGTGTTTAATGTCTGGACAAAATACAAAGACCTATTGGAAAATAAAACTCCAAGATGGCTATCACCTCTGGAGGCTAAGGCCCGAAAAAGACCCAATATGGAGGCCAAATGGCCGAAATATTGGGAAATAATAGAGAAAGAGGGTAACAATTGGAAATTGCAGAGTTTGGAAAAAATGAAAGATAAAGTGCGAGACTGGTTACATTACGCTCAGATTCAAGAAATTTTTAAAAAGGATAAAAAGTTAGGATTCCAGGTGGAGAAATCGAAGTTGGAAACAGAATTGTTAGAACCTAAGACTAAAGTACTTTCAAGAATGTATAACTTGCTGTTGAAATGGAATACACAAGATGAAATGGTTAAGTCGGCCATGATAAAGTGGGCACAGGATATTGGGCATAATATTATGTTTGAGGATTGGGAAAGGTTGTGGACCACGGGGATGAACTTCACGGCATGTAATGCTCTGAAGGAAAATGTAATGAAAATGATTTATAGGTGGTACATGACCCCAGTTAAACTAGCCAAAATATGCCATGTGCCAGACAACAAATGCTGGAAATGTAAGGAAAATGAAGGAACATTCTTTCACCTCTGGTGGACTTGTCCCAGGGTGAAGGTCTTCTGGGAAATGAT
This sequence comes from Podarcis gaigeae, assembly GCF_964106915.1. NCBI lineage: Eukaryota > Metazoa > Chordata > Lepidosauria > Squamata > Lacertidae > Podarcis > Podarcis gaigeae. The sequence continues at coordinate 59,533,300 of NC_139677.1, read as the reverse complement.
ATATAATGAGCTGAAAAAGGTATTTAAGTATACCTTCCTTAAGAAACCAGAGGCCTTCCTCCTGGGCATTGTCGGCCAGATGGTGCCAAAGAAGGACCGAACATTCTTTTTGTACGCAACAGCAGCAGCAAGGATACTTATCGCCAAGAAGTGGAAAACTCAAGATCTACCCACTCTGGAAGAATGGCAGATGCAGCTGATGGACTATATGCAACTGGCCGAGATGACTGGCAGAATTCGAGACCTGGGAGAAGAGAGGGTTGAAGAAGATTGGAGGAAATTTAAGATTTATTTACAAAAATATTGTGATTTGGCGGAAAGTTAAGTAGGATGTTTGATCATAAATAATTGGCCACCACAAAATCGGATCGAAATGGGATGTAAAGTGAGATTAAGAGAAACTAATTTACAGAGGATTATATTTAAATGAGTGGTTATAAAATTTGCAAATTAGATGATAAATTGCTGGGAAAAATTTATGATGATGAAAATGGCAGCGGGAGATGTGAGGAAGTCCAAAGAAGTTATGAAACTTTGTTGAGATAAAAGAAAGGTTGTTTATTTCTGTACTTTATTTTGTAAAAACCCCTAATAAAAATTTATTAAAAAAAAAAAAAAAAAAACTCTTGTCTGAAATCCTAAAGAGAGACATAAAGAGGTCAGTGTAGACAATCCTGAGCTATATGGTCAAATGGTTTGTCGTACTATGTGAGTAACCAGTGTGATGCAGCAGCAAAAAATCCTTAATGCCATTCAAGGCTGCATCCACAGAGGTATAGTGTCTCAATCAAGGGAAGTAATAGTACCACTCTATTCTGCTTTGGTCAGGCCACACCTGGAGTACTGTGTTCAGTTCTGGGCACCACATTTTATGAAGGATATTGACAAAGCTGGAATGTCTGCATAGGAGGGTGAACAATATGATAAGGGTTTGGAATCCCAGTCTTATGAGGAATAGTTGAGGGAGTTGGGGATATTTAGCTTGGAGAAGAGGAGACTGAGAGGAGATATGATATCCACCTTCAAATATCTAAGGGACTATCACATGAAAAATGGAACAAGGTGATTTTCTTCTGCTCTGAAAGCTAAGAGCTGAACCAATGGCTTCAGGTTACATGAAAGGAGATTCTGTCTAAACTTCAGGAAAGACTTTCTTAGAGTAAGAGATGCTCAACAGTGAAACTGACTCCCATGAGAGGTGGTGGACTCTCCTTCCTTGGAGATTTTTAAGCAGACGTTGGCCACCTGTTGAGATTCCTGCACTGCAAGGGGTTGGACTAGATGGCCCTCACAGTCCCTTTCAGCTCTACAATTCGGTGATTCTAAGCTTTCAGCTTATTTGCTAAGGGTACCTCTGACCCAGTCAATATGTTTTTTCAGGAGCTTTAAGACTAAAGGTGAACTCTCAGTAATTAAAATTCTTAAGCCATTCTGTTATAATTTATTTCTTTCCCTGCTTTTAGATAATGCCATGTGGTTACTCTTTGCTTGGTTCCGTAAGTGTCACTTGTAAAGAAGATTGAAGTAGTATTTATATACCATGCTCTAGTGTTCCAGCATCATTCTGCCAGAACCCATCTTATTAACTTCAGACTTTTGGTCTGTGAACATTCCACTTTCCTTCTTGCCAGCTAAGTGTGACTCAAATTTATTCTCCTCCTGTCCTCATCCTTCACTGAGTCACTGACTGAAGTCTTCCCCTTCTGTAGCTGAATGTCATGTTTTCATTACTGATCTCTTGCTGACTTCCAAGCAGTCTGACAGCACAGTATATGTATGAAAAGATCAGTAAAAACTTCACGGTTAACTTTGTTGTCCTTGACTTCTACTTTCTGGGTTTGCTAAAAAATAATGGAAGGATCAGACTTTATTCAGCTTTAACGTGTATTAAAAAGCAATGTCATAACAGACTACTGTATGATTCTGAAATCAGTACAAACAAGTGGAACCTTAGGAAAAAAATGGTGCTATGTGAAATGCTCCTGTTTAGTTTTAACAGCCAGCCCAGCTATTCATTCCTCTTTCCAACAGTTTTGTCTCCCATGTGCCACTCCCAATAGGCACTTGGCATTCTGTGGCTACTAAGCATGCTCAGTCCTCATTGGGATATTTTAGATCTTTTGTTTCATTATCTGGATTTTATTTTATTTTTGGCCAATTTCAAAACAATCCTTTATTTCTGCGTAAAAGCCAACTTCTAATCAAAATCGGCCGCCCAGTTCAGTAGGCTTGGCAAACTTACCCTGCTATCAAAGGTAAGGGGTGCATTGAATGAATAGCAGGATAGCACCAACATTATTACTGTTAGTGAAATATGGAGGCTGCTGGTATAAAGGAAGTAAGCAGTACTGTGCCTGTCAACCATCAGCTTGAGTAAAATCAGGAAGACCCTCCAATGATAGTCTCACAAATATGATACTCGTCATGTGTTTGTTCTTTTCATACCAGACTTCACATTTTAAAGCTGTTTATATTAAAATAGAACATAATGTTTTCAAGAATGAAAAAATTTCTTAAATACCACAAACAAGAGAGTGTATGGAACAGTTGAGGTGGCAGAGAAGGAATTATTCTATTTGCGCTTATTCAGTAGACTTTATCTTTTTTTAATGTAGTTATTCCCAGATGTATCTTTGGTGAAAAGAACATGAATAGTAAAAAAGATTGAGAAGTAGGGACAGAGAAGATGACATTACAAATAGTTTACCCCCCTCTCCAAATGGCAATTAGAGGAAATTGAAATTTTTTAAAAAATGTAATTTAATTTTTCGTTTGCAATTGAATTTCAGATTCTATGTATATAATAGCATCCAGAAGTTTCCAGGTAAAAGAGTATACTATTAGTTAGTGATTACTTCAGAGATCCAACCTTCTTGGTTTCCATTGATATTTGAAGCTCACACTGTCCGGGCAACTTCTGAGATAACCAGACACCAAATCACATACAACTTTATAGTGGCTTAATCTAATCACTTTGGCAGGGAAGTTAAATTTAAATCCTTAGTATGGGCCAAACCAAGTATCTAGATATCCACTATTGAAATTTGATAGGAAATTCACAAGCAAGGCTTCCTTTCCTCCATTTTGTTCCATCTCTGCTCACTTTGTGGAAGTCAGCAAAGCTGCTTCATGAGCCCCTGAGCTTAATTCTGATTGCCTTTCTTGTCACTTAGTGTGCTGAGAGTATGTGGTTTTGGTTTCATAATTTGTGTTATTGTCACTATATAGTGTCCTGATAAAACACTGTTGTTTTGTAGTGTTGGTCACCTTCAGGGTCTCCTCAACCATAGTAAATGAATAAGAAAATAAATAAAACCCTTTGATGAACAGTGAGATATAAATGTTAAAAACAAAATAATTAAAAATAAATCATGGGGATTTCTGCAGTGGGATTTAGGGGGTCCACTCCCATTTACCTGTGAATTTTCTCTAATGCTTGTGAGTCAACTTCCATAAGATAGGACTGTTTAAAATGTAAAGAAAGTAAAGCAACCCAAACCAGAAGCAGCTGGAGAGGTGGGGAGGGTGGCAGTGCACATCTGGCCCCCAACATGGGCATCACTGTGGCTTACTGGGAGGGAAAGGGGTGAGGTTGACAGACATATCAGAAGGAGTAATGGATTGGCTCTTCTGGTGTGTCTATTGAGCACTCAAAAAAAATCAGGATTTGAAATCACAGTGAAGGGAATTTAACCTTTTCATTCATTTAAATAAGCTATTAGACATTTAGTCAGGTGACAAGTGAAAAATGTGACTATCATTTACATCATATGTGGGAAACCTTTTGCCCTCCAGATGATGCTCAACTACACTTCCCAGGCCATCACTTCCCAGGCCATGGGGCTGATGGGAGATGTAGGGCACCATCTGGAGCACCAAATATTCCCCACACCTGATTTATATTAAAGAAAGGAAAGTTAATCAAAACTTCCCAAATTCAGCTGGCTTTTGAAAAATATGCAACATAATATGATCCTGCAATTACATTTTTTTAAAATAAAGAAAATAACACATTTTGGGATCTGCTCAGAAAATAGTTGTGTAATTCCATGTGAGGAGGGAGCTGTTGGTCCTGAAGTTCCTCTAATAAGCATGGAACACTTCTCAGGAAAGGCAGCAATAACTTGTGATATGTAAGGATAACTGTCTCTTCAAATTCAGTATGCTGACTATTGATGTAATGAAATCTTACATCTGATTCTTAACCATTGCAACCTATCACACTAAGTCAGCTCCTATCTTTGCAATGAGAATGAAGCAAATCTATGTGGCACATTGCATCTGGAAGTGTCAGCCCAGGAACTTGAAAGGACATGTGAAAATGTCATATATTATTGGTTCAAAGATGAAAGATACAAAAATCAGCATTAAAACATTGTTATTAGCGCATGAAGAAACCTCTCAATTTTTACATCCTAGTCAGATGGAATGGTCTTTCTCTCTGAATCCTGACACTTGAGATATGAGACACTAAAATTGTAAATCAGTGTTACTCATCACATTGGTTCAACAGGACAGGAAATCTACAGCAAGAGTGATGAAGCCTCTCTTTTTTAACCAACTTGATTCTAAAATACAGGAAGTGTGGTTTTGTGCTTTACACTCTTAATCAGGCTTGGGTGTTCTGAACGGGGGGCTGGAAACCTGTGCCTCATGCCTTAGGTTCCCTAAGACAACTTATGAGGAAACTATTGGCAAAGTTTCTCTAGCAAAAATAGTATTTGAAGAAGCCTTTGCGAAGGAGGGGTGGGCAAGAAATTGAGTTTGGTACCTAATTTGCATTTCCCAAAACAATATATGAATTGAATGCAGCTGTCCTTCAAACTTCACACTTTTCAGAATTTCGCAATTCAGTTTTCCAACCCCTGAATGTGTATATCAGGGGACAGAGCACATAAAAGTGCATGCATCTTAGAGAAATAACAAACAGAACTGCATTACGTTAGGGGAAATGTGGGGAACTGAATTTAGAATTAGGGGGGGAAATAAGAAATTGAAACCAAAATTGACAGATGCCCCCAACCCTATGAGGAGTTGCCAACTATGAAGAGTATGCGATGGCTAACCACACCTTGTCATTTTAGGTCTAATGGAATAACATTTCCTGAAGTTTCTTTTTCTTTATCACAAAGTTTCAATCGTCTTGGATAGCAGAGCTTCTAGCTTTGAGTAAGGAAAAAAAAAATACCCTGCTCCATTTCTTAAAGTGTAATACCTTGGTGATTTTAGAATGAAAACTTGGAACAGGCGAAGCAGACAAAAAAAAAAAAGCCATTCATTTTAGTATTCAACATAACCCCCTGGTATTTTATTTAAAACATTTAGAAACCGTGACACTGCTGATGAAAATGAAGCTTTAATCATGAATGTTTGTATGCTCTACAAAAACACCTTGCAACTAGCAATTTCTAATCAAGACAGGGCCAGCATTGAAATACCAAAGGTCTCCTGAGTTTAAATTCACCTTGCTAATGTTTATGTGGACCAAATAATGACAGTAAGTACAGAATCATTTGCTCTGTCTAAACACAACAGGACCATGGCTCTGCAATCATTAATATAATAAATCGGCCACCTTCAAAGCTGGCATCAGAGATTATTGTGTAGATCTTTACATATTCCTAAGAGAAATTCCATGGTGCCTGTCAAGCCTCCTTGCTCCTCTCATTATTTTTAAAAGAGGTGTCTATATGTGTTTTAGTTGTTGAGGTCTGCCTATTTGGGGGTGATGTTGTGTTGGTTTTTTCCTGCATTTTCAGTTTTTTGGGGGAATGTAAGTTTGTCCATTGTTTGCAGGAATGTCTAATGACTGCCAGTTTTTCTTCTGTTGTGAGTATTTTGTGGTGCCCATGACAGTTCCTTAGACTTCCAAATGTGCCTCCAGATAAAAAAAATGTTCAGAACTTCAGTCTAAAGACTGATTAATGCAATGAAGGATGGTTTCTGCATACAGATTTATACAAACTGAAACCAAGATTATCCCATACCAAAACATCCCTTCCACTAAAACAGATTCTACTGGTACAAGATGAGAAGATGAAGGTGACTCCTGCCAGTGATTCATCAAGTTGAACTGTTTGTAGGATATCCTAAATAGATCCAATGTGAAGTGTCAGTAGGAGATCCTAAATAGCTCTCTAACCATGCAAGCTCATCATGCTGTACTGACCAAACAGCATGTAACCTTCAGCTTCTCCACTGATCCCTTGCACTGAGCAACTTTTAAAGTCCTTTAAAGCCCTAAACGTCCTCAGCCCAGTATACCTGAAGGAGCATTTCCACTCCCATCGTTCAGCCTCCGGGCTGAAGGTCCAGCGCTGAGGGCCTTCTGGAGGTTCCCTTGCTGCGAGAAGTGAGGTTATAGGGAGAAGTGAGTTTGCAGAGGGCCTTCTCGGTAGTGGCACCTGCCCTGTGGAATGCCCTCCCATCAGAGGTCAAGGAAATAAACAACTATGACATTTAGAAGGCATCTGAAGGCAGCCCTGTTTAGGGAAGTTTTCAATGTTTGATGTTTTATTGTGTTTTTAAAATTCCGTTGGGAGCCACCCAGAGTGGCTGGGAAATCCCAGCCAGATGGGCAAGATATTAGTATTAGTATTAGTAGTAGTATTAGTAGTAGTAGTTATTTCTCAGTGAATACCTCATACTCCTGCCCAAGGCTATTGAAGCCTTGACTTTATACCCACTTCTGCACATTCCTTAGAGAAAGCATGTTCTCCCTCATGGAGAGCACGTGTTGCGGTGGGGTCCGCTGGGCCACCCCTCTGTTGCCAGGCAGGATTCCTAATGGAAGCCGGTGGCAACGATTGGATGGCTGGGTTGCTGGGGTAAATTCTACGTTGCAATTTGGTGGGTAGGATTAGTTGTTTTAAATCCCATGCACACTGCTTGGTGCTTTCTCTTTGCTGCATGAATCAGCTCACCCTCCCTCCCTCCCTATTTTCAGGTTGTTCGCTTGATCTTGCTATGCCTGTCATGGGGTCGTCTGCTCTTGGGGCAGGGGCCTGGTAGGAATTTTGTCCATCTGGCTGATTTGCTGGGCCATTTGGTTTTTGCCTACTGCGTAGCAAATCGTCACAACTTGTAAGGTTGCAGGTAGGCATTGGTTATCAATTGGTTGGAGGAGGGGTTAGGATTGGCAGGGCCTGCCCCTCAAAGGTTGCTGTGGAAAGGGAATTCCATTAAAGGAATCCAGGGACTTGCCAATTTTTCATCCGAATCCCTGGAATCAGGCTAGGGCCGGCAAGCCCTGGGGAGCATGTGGGGAGAGGTGAGGGCCTGTAGCTCAGCTCCATTTCTCCCCAATATTGTTTTCCCTTACCGACTTTCGTTGGTGTCCAGAAGTCAGTTCTGTCCCCAGGCGCGGGGGGGGGGGGGCAGATAGTCTTAACCAATGCCTAAGCAACCACTCACATTTATGTATTTCAATAAAGTTGTGGCCAAAATTATGCCAAAAACCTTAAACAAAAAGTATGTGTGTGTGTGTGTTGTGAGTTATTTGAGGGGGGCTTAGAGACCTCGACCCGCAATAGGCAGGTGGATGACTCACGCTCCAGCCATTTAGCCTTGGACTGTTTCTGAGCCACTCAGTGCAGCTGGCATGCTATTTCTAAACAGAATCCAGACACAAGCATGCAGCTGATAAACAACACACACTCCAGAAAGTTTGAGGATGTGTGCACACAGATGTTACAGAAATGCATGTAGACCTCTTAATCACAGTGATGGATTTCAAGCCTGAGAATGTAATAGTACTCAGAAGAATTCCCTTGTGTGGGGTTCATGCAGGTATTCTAATGCTTTGGGTCACTGGGTGGAGTGGCATTGAAGAGGAGAAGAAGAAGAGTTTGGATTTGATATCCCGCCTTTCACTCCCTTTAAGGAGTCTCAAAGCGGCTAACATTCTCCTTTCCCTTCCTCCCCCACAACCAGCACTCCATGAGGTGAGTGGGGCTGAGAGACGTCAAAGAAGTGTGACTGGCCCAAGGTCACCCAGCAGCTGCATGTGGAGGAGCGGAGACGGGAACCCAGTTCACCAGATTATGAGACTACTGCTCTTAACCACTACGCCACACTGGCATTGGTGCACTGGTGCTGCCATAAAGGATCCTGCCATCCCTTCCACTGCAGCAGTCACTTCTGACAAGACAAGGAGTGGGACTTATGCTGGGAGTTGGCATCTGCAGCTAAGACAGACCTAGAAAGAATACCAATGGAGCTGTGGAGACTTGGTGACTCGAATTTCAGTAAACCATCAGTGTGGCTCTGGCTGGCAGCACTCAAGTCTTCCTATAGCTGGCATATCAGAGAGTTTCATGCATTTTTTAGGTGACTGGGCTAACCCAGCACTGGCTTTGCTTATAGAACATATCATATACTTTACAATGTTCCTGAAAGGTAAGGTGCTGGCTGAAATCAGTGGCACCATTTCTGCACATGTGCCTGTGTGTGTCTGTATTTTTGTTTAAAGAGTTTGGGATCTAAGGAAAGGCTCTGTGCACTCAAAATAGAACTTTATCCGCAATTAGAACCTCATCTTTGTCTTGCTGTAGCAGTTTTATTAGGAAAATAACTTTAAAACTTTATTTCTTGTTTGTTTGGCATGAACAAAAACTGGCAACTGGTGTACAGTTCTCTCATGAATATGAATATCCTTTTTTTTCTGTGAGCCATTACTTTCAGAAAACTGCTTTTAGAGATACAGAGATCGGAAAAAAATATCTCCATTATATCAAATTATGCAAACAATAATAACATTTGAGTCATGGATTTAATGCTTCTTTGGTATAATTGTCTCTTTAAGAACTGAAATCAAAAACAATAAAAACCAACTGTGATTAAAAGCAATAAGATCACAGAGGCCAAATAATGTATTATATTTTGTTTTGTACAATGTCAAAAGGAAACTGAATTAAACCAACACCTGCAAATCAAATTATGCATGTAAAAATTAGACATTAGCATAAATGTGTTGTTAGGATATAATTATGATGGGAGCCATTTGATTTGCCACAGCTCAGACGTGTGAGGGTTTGGTGAAAGTTTGACATCGGGAGGTCTGCAAACTATAGGTATTGGGTTAAGTATATATGGACTACATTGTGAACCTGGATACATGAATACAGGGATTATCCTCTACTGTGAAGGTTTCATGCTCTTAGGCGCAAAAATAAACAGTCACAAACATTGCACTGAAAGAAATGAGGTCAAATCTTGCATGTGCATCAGAGCCCCGTGGAGACAAAAATCATGCCCAGAAGGTTTAGGTGTGTTAATTTGTTATGCAATCTTCCCTGATTCTGTACAGCAAGGTTCTCTAATCTTTGAGGGTACTTGAAGTTCAAATAAAACAGCTGTAATCCTAAAGGAGATCACCTATTATGAAAGCTGACAGACTAATTTATCATATGCACCCAAAGTACAGCAGAATATTAAGCCCCTTCACCTCTCTGTCATCACCAATTGTATATAATTTCATTGTACTTAGCTGGAGGGGAGATATCTCCCACCCACAAAAAAAAAAAAGTGCCCATAGCTTACATTTTAGAGAGAATTGCTATTGCAGTGAGATGTCATAGATTATGGTACTTCACAAATATGCTCCTCAACCCTGGGCTTCTATTTTTAAAGCAGCCCCTCAGTATTCTACTATTGCTTGGTTAAAATGAGATTAGTGGGCAATGTTGTGACATCCTTTGAAAACTTCATGGTCGTCATTGTGATGCACAGCGTGGCTGCTCAGAGCTTCAAAATAGCTCTGTGAAGATGTTATAAGCATATAGAGTGGACAGTCATAGAAAGCTGGAGTTGGAGTCCCAATGAAAAAAGCAGGGTATCCAGCCACTCATTCAAAGCTACATTCATAAAATCTGTAAGCATATAAGGACTGAACAGAAAAGTTTGTGCCCACCACCATAATCCAAAGAAGAAGGCAGTTTTCTGTTGGCCAAAGCCAAATAACCATCAGATGTAAAAACTGTGCTTCTGTTTAATTTGTTGAACAGTTCACGTTTGTTCCTTATAGGGTGGTTTCTGGGACTCTTATCTTCCTGTGGGGAAAATAAATGGTTCCCAACAACACCAAATTGCCAAGAAGAAGTGTGTACTTACTTTAACTTCCTGTTTTTCCTTTGAGAGCATTAGAAACAGCACATGTCTACAAAAAAGGAAATGCTTGAGTGGTCTTCATGCAATAACCTGCGTGAAAATACATAGTGAAGAAAGGACCATTTTACAGTACATTAAGGATGGGCTAAGGTACCTATTTCTGAGTCATTTCATATTTGCATGCTTTTCACCCATAATTCTACTCTCTTCCATTTCTTCATTTATCTACATTTCCCCCCCAAAAAATGCTTCTCAAGATATATACTGAAAATATGCATGTAATTAGTTGTAATTAATATAATTAATTCACCCCCCCATGGGTGTGTGTATGGATTTGGGCCGCATACCTGATGAAACACAGGGACTGGGATGATTTAACAGTGAAGTGAAAGGGATTGCAATTTGTGTATGTATGTTTCATCTTGCTTTTTTATGTTTTCATCTTATCTTTAAACATTTTTTTTAAGCCACATGCTTTGCCAGTGTTGTTGGCAGAGCAACATTACCAGAAAAGCTCTAGTCACTATTAGCACTATGCTTCCTTTCTAGAGTGTCTCTGGAAATGATGCCAGTGTTCCCTCTGCTGTCCTCTAAAACCATTTTAGGAACTAATTGGACCAAGTCTCCTGAAATAGAACCAAAATGTGACTGTGGAGGAAAATAGGGGAAGCCTTATTTTGGCCCACCTCTGATTTGTTACCTATTTAAATGTTTAATCCCCAACTCCCTAAAAAGAAAGGAAAAGAAAAGAAATTTATTGTATTTTTCCTTCAGGTATTTAATTCTCTCTATTCACTATGTACTTCATTTCCCTATAAATTCACCCAGAAACACAATACACACACACACACCCTTTCAGTATGGATGTTTTCAAAGAATTAATTAAAATATAATTAAATTAACACAATGGTTTAATGGCTTTCCAAGCTAGTTTCATTTTCACCACCCAGAGCTCCAGCAGAGTGCAAATAGTCAGTATCATGAGGCATGAGGAAATGTGAAAGGCAGTTCAATGTATTAATTCTGTTTAACTGCAGGGGTCAGCATATCAGTCAGTTATGCATCTCAATAAACTTTTCAAAGTAGTTATATAACTCAAACAAATACTCAAAAGAAGCTAATTTCCCCTCTGGAGACAAGGAGATGGAAGTAGCTTTATACACTATCGACAGCAAGTTCGTAAAAGTTATGAATGCTTCAAACTGTATTCATTCATCTAAAATAGCATCTTGAATACAATAGAAAAATAAGGCCCTTTAGCAGTTATGTCTTCCAGGAAGACAATATTATTTGATATTCCTCAGGCCCCCTTCAACCTGTGGTTTCAGGTATCTTGTAAAGAAACACAATTTTTTGCCCAGTCTTTTGCTGACCCATAAGTTTGTTTTCTTTTTTTTAAAATGAATATTTATTGGTATTTTCAGCATACATATAAAAATCGAAAACAAAAACAAACAAAATAAAAACAACACAAAAATACAAAAAATTAAAAACTTAACAACAATTAAAAACACATAAAGTTTCAATTACTTATTTTATTTTACCTTATTTCTCAGACCTCCTCACACCTCCCCTTCTTGTATTCCAATTTAAATTGTCAGTTCAGCAAGCCCTTAACTTATTTCTCCACCTTGACTTAATAATTTGTTCTAACCTGCTGTTATTTTACTTTTCTTCTTTCTTCCATTTCCTCAATTTATTTTTGCAAACCTTATTTCTATTTGATTTAAAAACCAATTTTAACTTATCCAAATTTATACATCAATACTTATACCTCATTAATTATTCTTAAACCTTTTTCCTAAAGTCGACCAAAATTTCTTTTCTTCCACGGTTTTCCCAATTTCCATACAACTAACAAAAATATAAAAGCCAAGCAAATTATATTTGTATACCCTTTGGATTCCCAAACTCCACCCACCCTTTTCCCGGTTCCAGTCCCCAACCAATGTCCATCAGTCTTTATATGTTATTTAGCCTGGAGATCTCACGTCCGAGGCACTTAAATCTCTCTCAGTTCCTCTCTGCCTGTCTTTTTGATAGTCTTTGATATTAAACCCCAAATCTCAGAGAAGTTCCGGCCCAACAGGATCCATATTGCTTCCAGCCAGACCTCCATATTTAAAAACAAAGCCTGTGGGGTACTCCAACTCTTGTTTCATACTCCTTTCAAATCCAAATGTCCCCAAAGCTCCAACTTTCACCTTCAGCAAATTTGTAATCCTCAGGTCTTCAGATCTCCACAAAAGGAGATCTCTCCATTTTTCAGTCTCCAATTCAGGCCAGGCTTTCCACATCAGATTTTTATTTTCCTTTTTTGTCATCATGTCAGGCCTCAAATTGCAGCTCTCCTTTGGCATCTGCAGAATTTCAGCTCCTCCTTCATTTTCTTCTAAAGCAACATTTTGCTCCATCTTGTCAAAACTTTCAGTTTCATCTGTTTGTTCAGTTGGGTGGGCTTCCTGTTTCAAGTCCTTATCAGATTCAACACTGTTATTTACTGTCAAGCGTAGTACTGAAACCTCTGTAGCCAAAACATTGAATTGACCTTGTAACTTTCCCAAGAGAACAAGTGCTCTGTCCAATTCTGCTTGAACTTTCCATCCTCCAGCCATTCCTGTAATGTCACTAAAACCCCTCTAGGGGGATTTTAGTTCCTTAATATTCCTTTCAGCTCAAAACCAAAAGTCCAGTTATTTTGTATCAGCCCTTCCTTATTTTCAGCAAGTTGTAACAAATAAACCAGCAGAAGCAACAGAAACAAAGTTCTCTTTTTCCGGCTGACAGCTAACTGTCTGACAGCTAACTTGACAGCTGTCAAACTCTTCAATATTACATCAGCAGGCTTTCTCACGGAACGCTCCCGGGTCTGGGGTGTGTGTGTGAAATTTCAGCTCCCAAAATTTATCTTTTATCCTCCAGTAAATCTTCTTATAATGTCAGAACCGTGAAGTTAAAATCTTATACTAAAAACAAAGAAAAATTATCTCGACCTTAGCTAACAGGTCCTTTGCTTTAGATTGTATACAAAGAGGGGGGGTGGACTTCCTTTTTAACCCTTCCCCGCTCGTTCCTGATCCAAAAGAGAAATTTTTTAAAGTTCCAATCTCCATATTATTCACGGGTTGATGTTTTAGAGTCCGATTGATCCAAGGAAAAAGTCAGCGCTCTCCGTCAATGGCTTGCGGCTTCACTCCGTAGAAGAGGGAGTACTCTCAGCACCGCGCCGCACCCCGTCCCCGTTCCAAAGCCTTTAAAAAGGCTTCTTCATGGATTGGGGGGGTGCAAATGGTGCCCGCCAAGTCTCTGTGTTCACAGGCTTTCGCGCCTGTGATTTTAAGGGTCCCCGCTTCGCCGCAGCGGCAAGACCCAAACTCTACGGAGCCGATTCCCTCCGGAGCTCGGAGGGAATCCGCCATTAAACGATGGCGCCAACCCGTAAGTGCATAAGTTTGTTTTCTTTTTGTCTGTACGAATTCCCTGAATTTCTCATTTTATTTGGTTTCATATACCTTTATATGCTTTTGTACTACTGTTTTACTGTTTTATGTTGTATTTTCTTTTTAAAAAAATTAACCAGTTTATAAATGTTTTAACTGGGTAATAAATATAGAAATTTGCCACTCTCTATGGTTTCCTTTCTATGAGAGGCAATGGGACTCTCCTTCCAAGGCTGATTAGAAAAGAGGAATCAATTCTGCACATTCGGCAGCATTTTTTATCATTATTTCTCTCTCACTAATACAGCGTTGGAAATCATTGCACCTTGGCTTTGTTAAAATCAGTTATCGTTATGCAAGTTGTCATAAACACATAGTACTGTAACTTTTCTTTTACTTCTTTTGACTTTTCAGTTTGCCTTTGACCGAAAGAAACAATTATATCTTATGTATCCTTGATACATTTGACTCATATCAATAGTCCTTGTACAACATCAGCTTTCTTGAATTTACTTAATCATTTGGTGCTGAACTTGATCATTTCTGTAAGGGTGCATTTACACAGCACTTTATTTCATTTTCCTGACATTTCCTTACCTGATGATTTCTGTACTTTCTGTGACCTTTCACACAGCAAGCCAATTTCACATAAAAGTCACTTCTGGGAATCTACTTAAATCTAGTAGAAATTTAGCACTCATTTCTGGGTAAATGGCGGGTGGAATTTGTTCTAGAAACAATCTGGTTAACATGGAAAATCACAGGTGTTTTCCATCGAAATGGTGAAATTCTATGCTATATCCTAGCATATAGTTCTTTCCCAACATTTTAAATTTAGTGCAACATGACAGTATATTGATCCAAAAAGCCAACAGCCAATAATATTCCATATATTCCTTCATGAAGAAACTAAGGTATCAGCTCTGAGAAGACTGGTGATTTTGGAATTTAGATTCTGAGTCAGCTAGATTCAGATTTGTCTTATAAAAAGAGCAGATTGCATTAAATATTGTTGCATGCCACCCAAATATCCGAGTGATGTAAAATTCCAGGGATCCCCATCTCTGAATTGTGTGAGATTCCAGGAGTTCCAGGTGCTTATCCAGGGTTCAGTTTCCTTGGAATGAGAGACTGTGGAGTGAGGAATGTTCAGGGAGGCAGAGGAGGATATATTGTTTAATAATATCCTTTCCAACTTGCGTTAACAAGTTCTATGATTTAGCAGAGTAACATTCCCCCTTTTCAAACTTACACAGCTGATAGGTTTGTCAGGCTTGCATAAGCCTCTAAAATAAGTTTCCTGATAATTCCCCTTATATTCCTTCTTAAAAAGAATAGTGTGCTGGTCCCAGTGGGAAGGTTACTGTTACCGCAGTCAAAGTTCAGTCCTGAGTCACTAGCCTGGAATTAGTCCACAAGGTGCGAGGCGAGGTCCGAAGCAGGGAGCCGGGTAGGGACAGGAACACTCGAAGATCAGAAGCAGTAAGCCGGGCGGGGAACAGGAACACTGGAGGAACAGGACTGGATGCTGGCCGAAACAGTTCTTCAATGATGACGTTGCTCCCGCAACCTGGGACTGGGCTGACTGGCCTTTATCTTCTCTGAGGCCAGGGGCGGTCCCGGCCCCCAGGAGCCCCGCCTCCCCTGGCCTTAAGGCGAGCACTCCTCCTGGGAGAAACCAGTTCCCTTCGCCTCTCTGCCGTAAGCCTCTGCAGTTCAGGAGAGGCTGAAGGGTTACTGGGCCCAGGGGGAGACTCACCTGCAGGCACTGAGTCCTCAACCACCTCTGGGGCCAGAATGGATTCACCTGGTGCCTGCTCCTGAGGATCCGGCCCAAGTGCAGGCTCCTCAGAATCAAGGCCCTGCCCCAGTTCAGCCGGCCCTGGAGGTGGGGACTCCTGTGCCAGCTGGGATTCCTCCGGTTGACTCTCAGAATCGGAATCCCAGGCCATCACAAAGAGACATGACACAGTCTTGTATAAAAGTATAAAATAGTTTACTCACACATTCTGTTCACAGATGGATCCCAGAAGGCATACATAAGTTACAAAATATATACACCTGGAATCTATCCCATAAGGAGATAGTTCCTTTGTCCTCTCTTGGCTGAAGCCAAGAGAGCATCTCAGGCTGATGCTTCTTCGATGAAAGCAAAATAGAGAAGAGAGAGGTGTGGTGGCCAGCCCTGTGCTTTTGTTACCTGCACAGGTGAGGTCACGCCCACATCTGGTCACATATAGAGGAAGTTTATCTTCTGGCTGGACAAACATCCCTCTTCATGTCTAAACATGTCCACTCTAGGAATGTTGTATTTGACTGCTCTGTGTTTCATACCCCACATGGAGACTGTGATGTCCTTACGATACATGGTTTATTTACACATATAGACAACATGAGCTTATGATGGAGGGGCTCACAGCATTAACTTCCCAAGGCAGTCTTGCTTCTCCCATAGCCTTGGATTCAAGCAGAAATCAAGCATGACTCTCAATCTCTGACTTCTGCCTGCTTTTATCTCAGCTCTCTCACACGCTCCATTCTGGCTATTGTCCTTCCCCCTACCAGCCAGTTGAGAGAGGGGTCCCACCCATTTGCCCCCCAGCACAATGCAACTTCCTTTCTTATACTAACCACATGCACTCAGGGCCATTACCAACAAATTGGCCTGACTACTTTAACAATGAATTCCCCAAACCTCACAACGCTGTAGTGGGTTTCAGTTGTCCATGTTCCATGGGATATAAAAAGAAAACAAAAATCCCTCACATTTGTTCCTTGAAGTGCTTCCTTCAGACATTCCACTGCCTATCCTGTTGATTAAATCACAATATTAAAGCCATCAGGAGTTATACTGATATTTAAAAGCCATATGTTTTGTATTAATGCTTATTTTAATTAGCATCCTAAATAGATTAGTTTTGCCTGCTTATATTTAATGTTCACATTTAACTTAAAATGTTATTTTTTTCCCCTTTGAGGCCATGCTGATTATTAGCCTAATGTGATTATTATCCTGTTAATGAACCAAGTGCATGCCATTTTGAAATCTCTCTCCAAATCGCTGTTTTGAGTTAGAACTTGCTCCTGCCTTTGGCAGCTTCTGACAGAAGGTTATGGCAAAGGTTTCTGAAGTCTAAAACCAATTTATAATTTATCTTAATTCCCAGACTGCAACTGAATCAGTAAAAGGCACTTTCCAAAGCATGACTTAGGAGGGTTGTCTGCTTGTTGCTAGGGTTTCCTTTTGCAACTTTCTCTCCATGCACTGACCAGGAGTGCCCCTGCATGGCTCGGGAGATCTGTCAAGTTCAGAGTTTGTGCTGGTAGCGCTGCAGGCAATACATATCGCCCGAGTATTCCCTTTACTCAAAGCTAGTTGGAATTCTCATTTATGTTAGTGTCTGAAGTTAATTTTTTTTTTCTTTATTTAAAAAGAAGTGTAAGAATATGGAAGTAAAGCAAACATTCAAGGTCCACAGAGCATAAGGTAAATCAAAATAGAGAAAGCAGGATCTCCTTGGTAGAGAACTCCATTTCAAAACCAAAAACTGGATAAGTCTTCTCCTTGACCCCAGAATAAGTATTACAGCAGATCAGAAGTTCCTAAAACTCTGCAGCAGCTTCTATTCCTATAGTGTGTTATGTACTAATCAGAAATAGTGTACCCTTTATGTAGCCAAAGAATAAGGTATCAGGAGGCTCAGGTGAACCCCACGTTTCGCAGAAGTAAAATGAAAAATCTTTACTAAAAATGAAATGGGAAGACATTGTGTGTGTGTGTGTGTGTGTGTGTGTGTGTGTGTGTGCCTGTACATGAGAGAGCAATTGGGGCTCTTAACAATACATTTACCCAAGTTCTGTTTACCTCCCCAAACTGCCCACAAAAGGATAGAAAATACAAGATGAAAAACCCATTTTGAATTCAATACAGAGGTGTGTGTGTGTCTGTGTGTGTGTGTGTGTAAAAGAGAGAGAGAAAGAGATTTGGAACAGAGAAAGAGCAGGCAATTTAAAATGTATTTAGACACTTTGTCATGGATTTGCTAGTTTCTCTTGCTCTCTGTTTTTCTCTTTGCAAGGAGATTTTTATATGTGGGGGAGCATTCAGGAATGGTGTTTTCCATTTGCAGTCTAAAGTGGAACAATCCACCTGCCACCTTAGGATTCTATTACCTTATCTTCCTCTATGTGCAGACCAGGTCACACTCCCTTTCAGTTCCATATTTCAAGTGTTCAGATATCATTCCTTCCCTCAGGTAGAGGAGTGTTTCAGAGCTTCTTTATTCATTCAGTTGTAAAACCAATTGCTTTTTAGATTTTTTTATTTTATTAATTTTTATCAGTACTCAGTAATTTCCTCATTATTCAGAATAAGAGACTTATGTTTAAATTGCTGTAATTGTGCATGTAGAATATTTTGAATTTGATTAATATAATAGGAAATTACTACTGACAGAGATATAGCACACATTTCCCCCCAAATTAGAGTTTGCCAGATTGTAGTGCCCTTTTATTTTTAATCTTCCTCTTCTTTTCAGTTTTTTTAAACAGACGAAAGAGCATGGCGCAGGGTTACATAGTAACACTTGATGCTTCTTTTTTATTTACCATTTGTGCTATGAACAAAAATAGTTAAGGAATCTAAGAATGGAAGAAAGAACTAAAATGGTTTCAGCACCAATGGATTAAAATCCCAAAATTAAGTCTAGTAAGATTGCAGCTTCACCGTTGATTTGCCCCCAGTCCTTTAATCGAGAAAACCTCATTGGGCTTCTTCCTGGTGGGTGGAGTCAAGCCACTCCATTGGCCAACAAAGTGAAGTCTGAACAAACACAAACCCCTGTGTTGCAAAATGTGACAATCTACAAAAATGCAAACGCAACACGTTGGCTAATAACTGTTAGTAAATATATAATCGGTATGATGTCATTCAAAATATACGAATAAGCCACTTCAAAATAATATATATAACATACAACACATCTCACAAAATATACAAGTGACTGCTAATTGTTATGTATATCAGAGTCAAACAAAGGTTCAAACAACCAATGAATAGTGAGGAGCGCTAAACCGTCTCTCAAAGGAAGACACAAGTCTAAAAGGAAGATGTTTCTCCAGAGTCTCAAAAGGACAGTGCATCCAGAATAGTTCAACTGTTTCGAAATAAAGTCTTCATCAGAGAATAATTATCAATGAAATATACACACTAGTGAAGATCATACTAGTGAATCAGTGCTCACTGGATAATGTAGCTGCTGATCAGTATTCCAGCGTGTTCCATTTGCATTTTTGTAGATTGTAACAAAATGAGGTCAGCTGCTTCTTTGTAAGGGAGCACCACCCTCGAGGCCTCTCTTTTGCTTCATTGCAGTGACCCACTTAGTGGGTTACATTAGTGTTGCATTTTGGCTGGGCAGGGAACAAACTTGGGCATAAGGTGAGCACCGTCAGGCACCCTCAGGCCAACAACCCCACATTGTCATCCAGCTTAAGGGCTGCTTGGTCTGCTGTTCTTGGACCTGAAGGAGCTGTCCAGTTAAATGTTGGACTGTAGGGACAGGGTGGAGAAACAGCCCACTCCCAGCTCATTTTTATGATGAGTGGAGAATGAGAACCTAACCTTAGTTTAAATTGGGTGAGTAGCAATGACAAACCTAGACAGGACCTTAAAAAGCAGAGACATCACCTTGCCAACAAAGGTCGGTATAGTTAAAGCTATGGTTTTCCCAGTAGTGATGTATGGAAGTGAGAGCTGGACCATAAAGAAGGCTGGTCGCTGAAGAATTGATGCTTTTGAATTATGGTCTGGAGGAGACTCTTGAGAGTCCCATGGACTGCAAGAAGATCAAACCTCTCCATTCTTAAGGACAGATCGTGAAGCTGAGGCTCCAATACTTTGGCCACCTCATGAGAAGAGAAGACTCCCTGGAAAAGACCCTGATGCTGGGAAAGATGGAGGGCACAAGGAGAAGGGGATGACAGAGGATGAGATGGTTGGATAGTGTTCTCAAAGCTACCAGCATGAGTTTGACCAAACTGCGGGAGGCAGTGGAAGACAGGAGTGCCTGGCGTGCTCTGGTCCATGGGGTCACGAAGAGTCGGATACGACTAAACAACAACAACAAGGTTTGAGCTGTGGTGGTGTTGCCCAGACCCAAAGATTGGCCTGCTCTTTATTCCTCGGAGCAATTTCCAAGTCTGCTGCTATTTGATATGCCTTGCTGCAGATCTTTAAGCTTATGTTAGCAAAAACTATGCCCTTTACATCAGACACCTACCTCATGAGTCTTCATTCTAGCTATCTGGGGCAATACCCTTTCTTTCTTCTCAGTACACTTTGCATGGCTGTCAGAGACATGGCCAGAAGAGAGGAATCTGCAGAGGGGGAGGTAGAGGCACAGGAAAACAGGAACTTAATTCTTTTACACAACAAAAGTGAGATAAGCCCGTTTTGCTCTGCATTGCTGCCTGTAAGTTTATGCAGCAGCACAAAGATGAAGGAGCAGGATGCAGTTGGTAGGAGGGGGGTCAGATTCAACTCCAGAGGGGTAGGAATTGGCTGCATCTGAGTCTCCAAGAAGCAGGAGGCAGAGCAAGTGATTAGAACAAAGGAGGACCAACAGGAAGTGGGGGAGGGCTGAGCATATATCTAGCCTTGGAAGGGGCCAGGAGCCAGTCGAGTCAACTGACTCCTACAGTGAGGAATGAGTTGTAGGAAGCTCAGATTTCTGAATGCCTGTTGTTGATAAATAAACTTCAACTAGTAAAACTGCCAGCGTTTCGTGTCTTGGGTGGGAGGAGTTCTAAACCTGACAATGGCTTTGCTTGGTTGTTAGAAGTAGTTGCTCCTGTTGTCTGACTGCATACATGGAACGACAACCATACCAATATTTTTGTGGGTGCATCTTACTGCCTTTGTGTTCCATTTGATGTCAGGATTTCACAAAGTCATCGTTTAGTAACTCTTGGATTTTGTGTGTATTAACATACCAGGAGCTGTGGCCTTGCTCACTATATTCACCTGCCTGCCTCCCCATCAACCCACCTCTCACCAAATCCACCCCCTCCTCTCCATTTATTACTCACCAAAGCCATCCGGCCCTCCCTTTGCACCTCACTAAAGCTTTGTGATAAGTAAAATTGCATACAAATGTGCACGGCATAATAACCTCACACTCACAATATGGGATTTGTTCCTAGTGGAAGAGGAGGGGGAGAGCTGCCACTTACTAAGCCCTGCTGCCTTGCTCTGCCTAAGACAGAAGCTGAATAGTAGCGTCTCCTCTTCATTCTTTAATTTTTACCCTCCCATTGACCTGAGTGGAAGATAAAATGGCCCACCAGTTCCAGAGATGGCAGAGTTTCTTGGTTCTTCTGGGGGCATGTCAGGGATCTATGTCATACCCATTTTTGTGTACCACAGAGTACTGCCAATGGTGCAGAAAGAGTGGCACAAATTTCTGTCAGTGTGCCGTGGGGGGGGCTGTATCCACAGACCTTCCTCTCTGTTCCAGAGAGGAAGCTCTACAGCAGCCAATGGACCCTCAGCTGCCTTCCCCCAATGTAGTCTGTGCTAGGCACAGTGACAGTATGAGACAGAACAACTCCAGTATAAGCTTTAGTTTTGCTCTGGATCCTTCCAGATAGATCTGTGGCAAAATGAAATTGTTCCTGTTTCATCACAGGAATGTCTCAGGGTGCTCTTGCTGTTCTCACAACACAATAATATGGAATGTAGTTTTTGTTTCAAAATAATATTTCATGCTTCTCTAGGATTTTTCTTTGAGAACAATCTGAAGCAGAAAGAAAATGTTTCAAGAGACATGGCTTCATCTGTTGCCCAAATATTTGACACCCATAGCTAACATTTATACATTTAGCAAGCAGGGGAAAGTTGTTTTAGAAGCAGCGATTTGGTCATTGATCCAAAACATTTTTAATATTCAAGGACAGAGCTGGGCATGGGAAACAAGGTTACAATAAAGAATATTTCTTGTTAAACAAAGTAGCCATGTTTATTCATATTTGCAAGCATACAATTCAAAGACAAGAGCTGCTTATAATGTTTCAAAGATAAACTGAAGTGTGTTCTCAAAACTTGTATTCATGGTTTTGAAAATTTTGTATTCATGTTGTATTTTGCATTCCTGTTTATGATCTTTCCCATGAGATAATCCTCAAACCTTTGTTCTCTAATCCTTCTTTATCATGTCTAATTTGAACTTTCTTTTTGGCCTTCTTAAGGATTTCAGATTCAGAGCTTCCCTTAATGAGATGAGTTTGTTACTTTAACATAAATGAAATTCATTTTTGTACAATGATTTCTCAAATAGGCAATGTCAGCTTAATATTTGGGCTTAGAACATGCTATATGGACAGAATTGTATTGAATATGCAGTCAGAATATTAAAGAAATCATTTTAATTCTTGTATTCCAACAACTATTATAATAAAGGCAGCAATGGCTGCTTGTAAATGAAGTATAAGAGGACCTATTTTTCTTACCTATATATGTTCATTTTGCAGACATTATTTTGACTGATAGGAAGATCACTTGAAACCCCTGATCTGTTGCACTTGAGTTTAGGAGGAGTGGGAGCTTCCTTCTGTCCAGCCCTATCCTGCTCTGCCCTTGGTAGGAAAGCTTTATTGGCAGGAAGCACCCTAATATGCCCAGCCACATGGCACATGGGCAAGGCTTGGCAGTAACTTCATTGACAATAGCTGACAGAAACTCTATTAAACAGGATGTTTGAGGGATCAGAATGGGGTGGGCAGGCACAAGATCTGCTGGATTCTGCGTTGACCCTGCTGCTCTCATGTGACAGCAACAGGTCAAATCTGGGCCTCTTTGCTGTGCCAGCCTGGCAGCAGTGGGACCAATCCAGGCCTCTGGGCTGTGCCAATCTGACTGGTATAAGCACTGGGACTGTGAATGTGATACTAGCTGCACCATTCTATTAAATCACTTCTTGTTGGTCAGATATTAAGATAGCTTTTTATTGACCTATTCCCAATAAAATGAAAAACAAAGATTTTCTGTTGCATGAATGCTCAGGCTCACATACTGCCGCTCCGCTTTCTTGTCTTGATCCAGCCACAAGGAAAAGATGGAAGAAACCTGCTTCCTGTTTTCCAAAATTCACAGTTAGTTGTTACATTCAAAAAGGATAAACTGTGGTTGGCTAAACTAAATTAAGTAGTCAAACCTATTAACCAGTATTTGATCCTGGCTTATTTCAATAAACATTAGTTTAAACTAACTAGTTTGTTCTTTTCAGATGTAATGATAAACCACCTTTTTTGTGAAAACCAGGAAGCAGACACTTGTGGTAACACTGCAGAAAGAAAGGAGAGGGGCAATATGTAAAACTGAGTGTCATGCCATGCACTGAAGAGACAGAGCTAAACGCTATCTGCACACTTGACTCCAACTTGCCGGGTGGCAGCTCCCAGCGGTTTCAGATAAATAGCCCGGACAAACAATATGGAACTACTTGGGACACTAGAGGTTAACTCCCATGGTGTTAAACAAAGCTCCTCTAACTATTTTATGGAATGGCTATGGATGTAGGAGTAGTACTGGTAAAGTACAGTGCCCCAAATCCCCACCACTGTGAGCCACTCCAGAATTATGCCATGATCAATGGTATCAAAATATGTCAAGAGATTAAGGAGAATGAGGTGGATCAGTCTTCTCACAAATGTCATCAACTAGGTTGACCAAGAGAGTTTCAGTGCCATGAACAGATCTGAAGCAAGGCTGAGATGGATCCATATCATCATTTCCTCCAAACCTGTCACCACCTTTTCCAAGTACATTGCAACGTTGTGATGGTTGTTTAATACTTTTGGGTCCTCTTAATATGTGGAAGCCCAATGCACAGTCCATGTCTTTGGGAATCAACACTTAGCTAGTCTATTCATTTTATGTTTTTATTTCAGCACTTAGATGTTCATAAATATACAGGGGTAATATAGACAAAAACCATTATTAAGCCCATTTTCTTCTAAATAGGGAATAGTTTGGAGATTATCAGGCCACAGTATATTTTATTTAAGAGAATGCACAACTACTTATGAGCTTTTAGACCTTTTTTACAGCCTATTTCAGGGACTATATTGTGGTCAAAATGCTTTTGTTTTCATCTCTTTTATGTCTACTTCATAGCATTATTGGCTTCCTAAGGGCTCAGAAGTGTCTGCATTTAAATCAATATCAAAACTTCCTCTCTTAAAAGAACAAAATCAAACTCTGGGCTTGTCTTTTAAAAATGTTTCTTTTTAAAGAACTATCAATTTAAAGCCACAGTAGTCTGTGTCCTACATAGGAACACCTTCTCTTAACTGTGCCTCAGGGACTATTAAGACCACCACCCAAGGGCTGGCTCACATCCCTGTTTTTCTGCTGTGAGATTTGTTAGGGTTCAAGTTGCACCCAGATAGAGCATTGCTCAGTTGGGCAGGCAGTACATTTGAATCTTTTGTTACTTCTCAGTGATTTCCAATCAACCCAGAAGGGTTTATAGCTCCCAACTGTTTTACAATACCAAAAAATTCTTTCACTCTCCCTGCCTTACACTGCTGAAAAATGCTTGGGATGCGAGAAATTTTATATTAAATAATATATATTTTTATATTAAAAGTCAGTGAGCTCAGCTCTAGAATGGAAAGGTGATTCTTACTTGGTGAATGTACATATGCAAAGTTGCTGTTTGCACCTGGATCCTTTTGGTGGATTTCATATTTCAGTTCGGGGTGGGGGAGGGGAATAGATCCCAAACAAAAAATCAGTTTGCATGCCTATGGTTTATCCCACCCTTTGTATATTTTTCACCATAAGCTGAATAATTCTCTGTGTGAGAGTTCGTGGGCTGACAGAGTCTGAGCTATGCACCTTTTAGTAGTCGCTTGCTGTCATCCCCCCGCCCTGCAATTTATTGTTTTTAATCTAGTTTCTATGGTACTTGCATTTTATTGTTATGGGTTCCACTGAGTAATTCTCAGAGTAGATTTGCAACACACAAAGTGCATTCTAGTGCACGAGAGCTCATGTGAAGAGGGAAAGCAAGTAGAAAGAGGTCTCAGGACTATGTTTTTGGCGTGAAACCCCACACCCAAATCCTGGACCTGCCATCCAATGGCCACCTAATGCAGAGGCTTTGCTAAGCTTTGGAATTCTGTATAGTCAGGTTTCTAGGAATTGGGGAAGCTTCTAGATGAAGAGGTAAGCATTCAAAGACCTCACCTTGCATAGGCAAGCTAACACATGGATTTCAGACGTGGGGTATGGGATAGCTCTATAGTCTATCTCTCCCCACTTTTTCACTTCATGTGACTAAAACAGGAAGAGAGCTTCTCTCTATCTGCAATCAAGCTCTGCAGAAGGCAGAAACAAAATCCAACCCAAAGAGCTGGTTTTTATATGCTTGTGTTATGTGTGCCTATTCTTCATGCAGTTTGAATTTTATAACCTAATATGCCATGTTGCACTCATAATGATTGTAGCAAGTAGCATTTTGACATTAAAAGTTAGCAACTTGAACAGATCGTGAGCTATTAAATCCAAAATATACAGCATGAGATACTTTGTCAGATAAACATATATGTCATGGATCCACAATAATGATGCTTACAGAGTTCCCACGTCCAAAATTCTCCCCACTCTCTGATTTTACTGTGATCTAGTTCTATGAGTATTCTATTGCCACCACCCACCAAATATTTAGATCCAGGTTGGTAAACTGTCTCATCACACATACTAATCTGACTGCATATAATGCCCCTAATCCCTTTTTGGCCTAAAGCAAAGAGTCTCTCTCTCTCTCTCTCTCTCTCTCTCTCTCTCTCTCTCTCTGTGTGTGTGTGTGTGTGTCGTCTGTGTCTGTGTCTGTGTCTGTGTGTACACACATTTTCCCCAAGGTGAAGATAAAATAATAAAATGAAGGCTGATAGCTCCTAAACCTCTCATTGGCTATTTATTAGCTGTTTTGCACACAAAATTAATTGTAGTTATAACACAACGATGTTCTGTCAAACTAACAGGGTAACTGTTTTAGAAAGCAAACTAAATTCTTTGAAAGAGCAATGAATTTTATGTATTATCATGTCAACATGTGAACAAGACAGCACTTTTCGCTATACAAGACAGGCACACATATATTTATTTCAACATAACAGTATTCACAAGCAAATGAATAACTTTCTGTGTGATGTATTTATGCCATTTCTATATCACTTTTATGTTAAAAATATTGTTGTGGAATACAAGAATATCAGTTCTGATGTATAATATATAGTGCTTTTTTCTGGGGGAATGCAGGGTCCGCATACCCCTAAACATTTTGTGAATCTAAGTTTGGCCTCATTGGGGGGCAGTATTTCAATATGAGCAGGAAAATTAGAGTACCCCTAAACATTTTTTAGGGGTCCTGAATTTTTAGGGACGTGGGTGGCACTGTGGGTTAAACCACAGAGCCTAGGACCTGCCGATCGGAAGGTCGGTGGTTCGAATCCCCGCGACGGGGTGAGCTCCCGTTGCTCGGTCCCTGCTCCTGCCAACCTAGCAGTTCGAAAGCATGTCATGTGCAAGTAGATAAATAGGGACCGCTCCGGCAGGAAGGTAAATGGCATTTCCGTGTGCTGCTCTGGTTCGCCAAAAGCGGCTTCTTCATGCTGGCCACATGACCCGGAAGCTGTCTGCGGACAAACACCGGCTCCCTCGGCCTATAGAGCGCACAATCCCAGAGTCGGTCACGACTGGACCTAATGGTCAAACATTTTTTTAAGAAAAGAGCACTGATAATATACAAGTATGGTAAAACTCAATAGTGAATGTTTCCCTATGATACGAGCACATCTTTAACATCATAAATAGTACTTGAGAAAGCCTTTCAGATTAAACCCCCAAGGAAAAATCCATAACCACTGCTAAGGCCTAACCTGATAATCAGTAAACCCTACATAACTCTGGAGTGCAGTCCCTAAGATCGTTGGATGTCATTTAGTACTCCTCCTTCTGGCAACTCCTACAGCCAAACTGATGCCAAATGCATTGCTCTCCTTTCCTTCAGGCTGAGAGGGAGATCTTGTCATCTGGGAAGTCCAGGATCTCCATTCACGCTGCCCAAGCTTGCACACTGCAGAGGCACTTTGATGATGCTAATGCAGCAAAAACAACAAGAGAGGCAGCAGTTACTGGTCTCTGCATCCAGGCAGGCACTGTGATCCTCCAGCGGTTTGACTTCACCCTAGAGGTGTACTCCATTGTCTCTCAAGACAGATACCAACAAATACTTGACTAGGAGTCAGCCCAACTGAACTCAATGGGACTGACTTCTGAGTGGACATGTGTAGGATTGCACTGTGATGCTGCTTATGAGATATGCTTTGTGTGAATCTTGCAACACTGGGATGGCAATCCTGAAGCAAATTGCACACAGATGAACTCTATTTAAGGTCATTATTTGTGCATGACTGATTTCAAGATACCGTCCTGAATTTGTAAATGTTTTGCACATACTTCACAAGAACTAAATCTAACAAGTGAACAGTTGTGGAAATTTTATGAGTACAAGTGTTGCCTGGGGTGCACCTATTCAGCATACCAGTCAGCCAACCAGGACCCTTCCCAGGATATTCTATTCCATCCTCTCCCCAAGGCCCCCCCTTTTTTCCAGCACCTAGTCATCATTCAGGAGAGCACAGAGTATGCTCAGCTTTAGGATATCCACCTTAGTAGGTTCCCCAACTAAACATTTTGGTTCTTCTGTTAAAGTTGTTGTGACATTTTGGGATTGAAACTTGGAGACTTAGTGAGTGGTTATCTGTAGAATACAACCACTATTGCTTGCTTTTTATTTCTCACCTCGAACATAGCACTCTTCATTCTCTTCTTTTGACTGATTAACCATTTGTCTAGGGCTTCTCTCAAGACAGAGGAAAGGAATGTATAATTTAATTTTGTATATGGGTATTAGAGGTTTGCCTAACTCAGTGTTCCATATCTTAGCTGGTTTCCTTGCCCCTGACTCCCAGAACTTCCAAATGCCAAGGATTTTCATCCTATACTAATGCATCTTATTGCATTCTCATGCACACTTACTTACTGAGTGAGAATAAATCCCACTCCAGTCAGTGGAACACACTTCTGAATAAACATGATCAGCCTGCACAAATACTACGCATGCATACAGAGCACATTTTAAATAGTTGCTATACATGGTGTCATTCATTAATGAATTGCTCATAGCAACATCCTGAAAAAAGAGGCAAAGGGGATTTTAAGGCACATGCCCAGAACAACATTTTAAAAAATGCAGCTAAGGCTCTGTTTGTACAGTAGAGATTGTCTAATCCTTGGCATAATCTTAATTCTAAAAATGTAACCACAACATCACATGAGACATGCAGTCGGTTTAGACATAATGTGGAACTCAACCCCAAATAAAAATGATCACAATATTTGGCAAGCCTTATATGCTGCTGCAGCTAACTAGAATTGTATCCCAAATTGTTGGTGGCATGAATAAATAAGAGGTTAACTGTACTAAGGGAGATATTTTACAGTGTGATCCTGTATGTATCCATGCCCTTCAGGATTCCTCGGGTGAAAATAGGAACATTTCTGACTCTCCCCAACTGATCCTCCTCGACACACTCACCCATTTTGTCCCTCCACCCACTGAGCATTTCCTATCAAAAGAAAGGCAGGTACCACCACCAGAGAAAGTAGATAAAGAGGTACCACTGTGGTGGAAAAGTAGATGACATCTCTGTGCACTCTGGCACTCATTATGATTTCCCATTACAGCAGAAGCGAGTCATGGCCACATGACTCAGAAACCTGTCTGTGGACAAACGCCGGCTCCCTCAGCCTGAAGCGAGATGAGCGCCACACCTCATGGTCACCTTTGACTGGACTTAACCATCCAGGTGTCATTTACCTTTACCTTACCCTAACCCTTTACCTTTACCTTACACCAACAGGACACAGCACACACACCCTCCACCATTCTTGATCTGATTTTTATTTTATTCTTTGGTAGATTTACAAAGGAAGAACACAAAACAATAAACAAATTTTAGAAAGGGGCTAGATGAGGTGCAGATGCACAAAGACTCATTGCTCTCTGCTATGCTCCCCTTTCCTTCCCTCCCAGGGCAGCCCTGCCTTCTGCCTTCTGCTGCCTCTCAGAGCTGGTGTGTCATGTGGAGCTGGGCCTTGGTGGAGGCAGCCTCTCCTTTTCCTCGTCTACTGTCCAGCAACAGCTATGAACTGCCCAAGGGGGGAGGCTGGCAGCAGCAGCCATGGAGAGGCCATAGAGATTCCATAGGATGCTCCTTTGCCACTGCTGCCACTTGGTACAAGTGCCAGCTCATCCTCCACCACAAGCTCAATGGTGGCAGTACTGGCAGGGGAAATAGGGACATTCTGGGATCAAAACAGAAGCCAGGATAGCTTTCATAATTCCAGGACTGTTCCTGGAAAATTGGGACAACTGGAAGGTATGTGTATCTACTCAGCAGGGCTTACTTTCAGGGACATGGCTATAGGAACACAGGCTAAATGGCAATATTGGCACATGACTAGTTAAAGGTAGATTTCAGAGTAAGGGTGGGTTATTATGGAAAATGTATTTTCTCCATTTCCTCTGTGGACAGTTTCTGAGCATGAAAGAATGAGCTGGGATGCAGAATGGAAGCAATGATGGACAACCTCAGGGAAGAAAATGGGATATGGGACCCAATATTAAATGACTATATACTCCAGAAAGGTCTATAAAATTTCAACACTATTTGAGCTAGGTAGAGTGATTTTACAGAAATATTATGACTGTTGGCAGCCAATAGCACTTGCATCCAAATCACTGTCAGATGCAGAAACCAGATATGCACAAATTGAGAGGGAGATGTTGGAAATATTACCTGAGCATGAATGATTTAATCAATACATTTATGGCCAGAAACTGGCTTTGGAATCAGACCACAAACCATTTATTGCATTGCTTAGGAAACCACTGAGTGTGTGTGTTTTATAGATTTATAAAATGATGCTCTAACACTAAAAAAGATGACTAGATTCTGACCTACGTGCCAGCTAAATTTATGCATCTTCTGGACAGACACTGGAAGCAGGAAAAAGAGGGACTGCTGGAGCACATGAAAAAGTCCCATATGCACAAAGACATTTTGATTCTTGCTGCCCCTGTGGATCCTGCCAGCTGAGACAGTCACCTTGCCTTGCCTCATGGGTGGGTTGGTCCTGCATAGGCGGGTGAAAGGCTCAGTGGATAGCTGCATCCTTTATAACAGAGGTGGAGAACATTCCAAATGTTCCCAAACTACAACTCCTATCATCCCTGCATCCCATCATCATTATTATTGCCATTGACCATGTTTGCTGGGGCTGATGGAAGTTGCAGTTCAGCAATATCTGTTGGGCCACAGTTTCTCTACCCCACTTTATAATAATGAAGGTTCCATTTTTAAAAATACAGTGGTACCTCGGGTTACAAACACCTTGGGTTACAAACATTTTGGGTTACAGACTCAGCTAACCCAGAAGTAGTACCTCGGGTTAAGAACTTTACTTCAGGATGAGAACAGAAATTGCGCGGTGGCAGCAGGAGGCCCCATTAGCTAAAATGGTACCTCAGGTTAAGAACATTTTCAGGTTAAGAACGTACCTCCGGAACGAATGAAGTTCATAACCAGAGGTACCACTGTACAACCTAGAAAGATTAACAATTGGGGCCGTAATCATGTACACATTAACCTGGGAGTAAACTACATAGAATTCAAGGGGATTTAATTCTGAGTAAACATGCAAAGGATTACCGTGCAAGATTTCTAGAACAGACAGCTTTCTAGAAAAAGATTGCTGGAGTAATGGATGCAGTGTCAAAGACAGGAGTTCCATGTTGCTTGTTAGTATACACAGGACCACTGACTGATAAATTTCAGGAATAAATGAGTGCTTCTGGGAAAATGACCAGTTTACAGTATTTCTATCATTTACTCTGACTTGGCTATAAATATCCAAAACAAGCTGTGTGGCACAATTATAACTGGCATTTAATTCAAAATTGCAAGGCTAATTAAGTACGTAAATCTGATAAATGTCTAATTGTTATTCACATTTCCTTTATTTACCAATAAAAGGCATTTCATCCTGGTTGCTTAAAATTACCAGTAAAGGTCAACATTTGCCAAATGTCAGATTTTTACTGTAAAGTATGCAAAATGAAAATAAGAAAATGATGCTTCCTACTGGTTAGTTCATGACAGTATGTGCTGCTGTCTGGTCTTTTGCTCTCTTTTATGAGCAAGGCAGAAACCTGCTGCCTTCTAGCTGCAGAAGGCTGGGTGCAAAATCATTTCTCCCTCTGCCCATTCTGCTGCTGCAGAGAAGGACCATCCAATTTCTCTGCTCCTTTCAACTGTCCCTGATTATTCCAGGTGGCCCAAACTGAATCCAGACCCAGAACTATCTGGGGCTATCTCAATCCACCCTAGCGAAATCCTGATGTGGTCCAGGAGCTGGGATTTTGCCAGAGCCAGTGCACAGCCCTACTTTCTGATGCAGAATTCCTATGCTTCAAATTGTGGGTAGCCAACATGTTGACCTTCAGATGATACTGGACTGAAAATGGTATAATGACAGGAGTTGTAATCCATCAACATCTAAGAGGCACCACATTGGCCACCATTGCCATAACTAAGAAATAAAGCTTGTTGAAACAGACGCTTTGGGGCGCACGATTTCAGGTTGCACACTGTGCCAAACCCGAAAGTACCGGAACAGGTTACTTCCAGGTTTTGGCACTTGCACATGTGTAGAAGCGCCAAATCGCGACCCATGCATGCGCAGATGCAGCGCTGCGGGTTGTGAACCCTGTGGGTTGCAAATGTGCTTCCCACATGGATCACATTCACAAACTGAGCGTC
Organism: Podarcis gaigeae; assembly: GCF_964106915.1. Classification (NCBI taxonomy): domain Eukaryota; kingdom Metazoa; phylum Chordata; class Lepidosauria; order Squamata; family Lacertidae; genus Podarcis; species Podarcis gaigeae. The sequence continues at coordinate 59,501,801 of NC_139677.1, read as the reverse complement.
CACTGTATTATATTAAATTCTTCTTGCTGTATGTATTAGTATTTTTCCACTAGGATCAGTTTTGTGTTTATTTCTTTCATTCTTGGTCAAGTGTGTTTCATGGAGGGAAATGTCACATTTCTATAATACTGCCAAGGTATTTCTCTGACAGCTTTTATTATTTGTTCTACATGGGGGAATCTTAGTGCTTTAATAACCAAAGCCTGTGGATTGTGTTTTAAAAGTGTAGCAGAGAAGAATACCCTCTGGGTTATTCCAAGTTCAGAAGGTCTTTCAAATATTACTGAAATAAAAAAGTCTCTGGAAAAGAATTGGTCAATGGTTTCTGCTCCCTGGGGGACATGAATATCCTAAAACGATTTCCCCCCTTTTCAGCTTTATCTAAGGGGGTTCTTTCTCTTATACTACAGTATATTATAGCCTCCATCCAGTATTCTCTAATATGCAGTCTGAAGATTGTTCACTACCTCATGTATAGTTTTTTTTCTTTTCTTTTTCAAAAATAAGTTCTGAGAATACAGTATAATGCATTTTATTTTATTGAATAGCTGTTCTAAAAATCCTAGTGTTTATCTACTTTCCAAAAGCCAGAGGTTTGGGCTAATCCTAAAGATGTAGGATGGGCACTCCACCAGGCACCTCCATTCTTCAACAACATTATGTCAGAAGAGGCAGATGGTTAAATCTCTTCCCCTTTTCTCCCATCATTATCTGCTAGCACTCATTTTCTCAACATTTGAGAAAAGTTAAGGGCAGTAACATGTCTTTGACATCCATCTCCACCAGAGCCAGAGTTTGCTTGAAAGGAAGAGAAGCCCAACAGAAAGGGATTGCCTCTAAATATTGCTTGTGAAAAATAAGTAATGCACAAAAACAGAACACATTAGAGTATATGTGTGCTATAACCAGCTATCTACAGTCAAACTAGATCCAAGCTATCAGAGTGAGATGTACAAACAAATACAAATATTGTATTTATTTATTGGCATTATGAGTTAAAGTATTTCAAAACACTAGGATAAATTTAAAAGGGACAGGAGTGAGGCTGTTGAGGATCACAAGGTACTTGATTGTTCTGCTTCATCTTGTCTGTTCCCTAGAGGGATGATTAATTAAGAACCCTTTCAGGTAAAATGGATTATCACTGGAGCAGTAATGTCCTTGTCCCTATCCACTCGGAGGAACCTCATTTGGCTTTCTCTTGGAGCCATGGGTTGCAGGTCCAACATCTTGCTCAGCAACTGTTTGCGGAGTCTGCTGTGCCAAGGGCAGTCCAAAAGAATATGGTCCAGTGAATCTGGTACTCTCTGATTACAGGCAAACAGATGAGATTGATAAGGAATTTGCAAGTATCTACCTGTGGTCACTGCGAAGGGGAAAGCATTTAGTCTTGCTAATATAAAAGCTCTTCGTTGGAAAGGAAGTAGTAGGTCTTTTAGGTGATTGGCACAAATTCCGTCTGTTGTCCAGATATTGCTATGTATTAATTATCTAAGGCATGAGAAGTTCTAGGAGCAGCACTTGTTTATCTTGGGAAGAGAAGAACCCATCTCTGAAAACTAGAGGGGAGTGAATCGGTCAGTTTTGGTCTCTCTCAGTTTCTTATCTTACCAGTCTTAGTTCAGTTATTCAAATTTCCACATCAATTCATGATTTTTATTTTTTTTTAAAGAAGCTGTTTTAAAACTTCATCAGTATTTTAGTACAAATTTCTCCTAATATACAGATTTTTTTGCCTGGAATTTTGCCAAATATACATATATATTTTTTGCATACAGTTTCCCCTACTGCTATTTTCAGTAATGTATGCATATTTATGGACACTATACCCTAGAATACCGTTTTTTGGTATACATTACTTGGCTAGATAACCGCCTTGTAAAATGTGGTTAAGTGCACATTTTGAAAGTTACCTGTGTTTCAGTTCATGTATTGTTTTAGAAAGTGTGAATTAGACTTGACTTTGTTGTTGTTTTTTAAAGATATTTATTGCAATTTTTAAACAATATAACAAACTTCACAATCAAAAGCAAAAAAAGAAAGAATAGAAAAAATATTATCACAATCAAATAAAAACAGAAAGATGCAGTACAAAACATAAACAGTAGAAGAAAAAAGACCTAAAAAAAACCACACATATAAATCCAGTTTCTTACTTATTATTTTCATATCCTTCTTTCCTGACTTCCTCACATCTCCCTTTTCTGTGTTCCCTTTTTACACAATCATATTCAGCAGTGCCTTACCCTTTTTCAGATCTTATTCTGTATTTATACCTTTCAACTATTATGTCTCCAATTTTTCCCCTTATAACATTTTGTTTAAGTTTGACATAATGTTATTCTAACTTTTTCACCCTTATTTCTCATAAAACATTTTTACATATTCCTTTCAGCTATGTCACTAATGCCCTATTGTCTTTATATCCTGCATCATTTTAACATTCAAACGTTTTGCAATGTTTTTGCAGGTAGTCTTTAAATTTCTTCCAATCCTCTTCCATTTGCTTTTCTCCCAGGTCTTGGATTCTGTCAGTCATTTCTGCCAATTCCATGTAGTCTATCACTTGCATCTGCCATTCTTCCAGAGTGGGCAAATCTTGTGTCTTCCAGTACTTTGCGATAAGTATTCTTGCTGCTGTTGTTGTGTACATAAAGAAAGTTCTATCCTTCTTTGGCACCATTTGGCTGACAATGCCCAGGAGGAAGGCCTCTGGTTTCTTAAGGAAGGTATATTTAAATACCTTTTTCAGTTCATTATAGATCATTTCCCAGAAAGCCTTGACCTTTGGGCACGTCCACCAAAGGTGAAAGAATGTTCCCTCAGTTAGGCTTGACTTTGAATGCTAATGGAATTTAATAACTCCCCCATTCCTGGAAACATTGTGCTTTGCTTATGTAATACAGTATTGGGGTTTATTTATAACTGTATAAGCCAGTAGTGGACAGTGTTCTCAAAGCTACCAGCATGAGTTTGACCAAACTGCAGGAGGCAGTGGAAGACAGGAGTGCCTGGCGTGCACTGGTCCATCGGGTCACAAAGAGTTGGACACGACTAAATGAATAAACAACAACAAAGCCAGTAGTGGCTAGTGAGGCAGTGTGGATGGGGCTCTGTTGCTCCTCCAGCTTCCCAACTCTGTGCGTCAATGATGCTTACCAAGAGTGGAGGGGCGGCAAGGCAGCAGGTGCTTCGAAATGTGCATGCACAGTGGGGACACTGTGTCAGGTGTATTGGATTGGCCCTGCTGGAGCAACCACAAAATATAGAACTCCTGCTGCCTTGCCCCTGTCCCCCTTGCTAAGCACCAGTGGCCTGCCGTTCTGGGAAGCCAGGAGAGAAGCAAAACCCACCCCCTACAATTGCCTCACCAGCAGCTACTGGTATAAACTGACCACAGATGAAGCCAAAACACTAATAGGAGCATATCTACTGCTCTGCATCATATTCCCAAGAAAGCCTAGGCAAAACACACAAAAGTTGCCTTCTGTAACTCAAATTTCTTCATTTTTTTACATGAGGAGAAACCTGAATTACATTGCTCCTAGCTAGCGTGGAATAGGTTATACAGTGGTACCTCGGGTTAAGAATTTAATTTGTTCTGGAGGTCCGTTCTTAACCTGAGGTACCACTTTAGCTAATGGGGCCTCCTGCTGCTGCCGTGCCACCAGAGCACAATTTCTGTTCTCATCCTGAAGCAAAATTCTTAATCTGAGGTGCTATTTCAGGGTTAACTGAGTCTGTAACCTGCAGTATCTGTAACCTGAGGTACTACTGTACAAAAGTCCCTAGCTCTTTTGAGTTCTTCCCATTAGGGTTCATCCACACTTACCTTTTGCCCTGCACTTTCTAGGAACACACCTGAGGTTTAAAGTTCTATCCTTGAGCATATTTCTGCCCCCCCCCTCCGCTGCTTTCCTTGGGAAAATCTGCTCATTAATGCTGAATTGGAACATACAACAAGTCTGCCTGAATCCTTAGAACAGCCAAGGAAGACCCAGCTATTTCATGACTACTGGGAAAACACTGACCAACCATTCTGGGCCATTAGCCAACCAATTTGCCTGACAGAAGGTATGGTCAGGCTGGCAAGTTAGGCCAGCATCCATAACAATACATGCCGCTCATGGTGAAATAGGGAATGATGGCATAAAACATACTAAATATACCCTCTCAAACACTAACCAGATGGAAAATGGTCTTGCCTGTACTCAATTGCTTTTTGATACAGTCAAATTCAAAATCAACAAACGGAGAGCGAGGGGTAGGGAGAGAGACAGGCAGAGAGAAGGATCACATCAATGAGGGCACATGAAGTTGGGCACAACAGCAGCCATAGTAGCCAAATACGAGGGCTGAGCTTTTAACGAAGCTTTTCACAAAACAGCTTGGCCCTGAAAAAGAGGCATCCATTCCGGTGACCCTTCAGGAGCACACAATGTTACCTTCCTTTGTGGCAACAATGTTCTGTTCTTTCAAAATCAACCACTTTAAAGGACAAAATTACTGCATTCTGTGCAGTGCAATTTCCCCTCTATCTAGGCAAATGAGGCAGCAAAAATTTATGCTGTGCATAATGTGGCCAACTGCCTCCTTTAAAATTACTGTTTCTTTGGCAAAGGAGAACAAGAACACTGTTTTGTAGCAAAAGGCATTTTTGCCCTCCCTCCCGGGGGTTTTATCTTTGAAGAAAACTTTGCATGCACGTACCCAAAATGTAAGCTTTCGTGATGAAAAAAGAATCTCGTGAAAATTCAGCAAAACCCTATGAAATAACGAGTTCTTTATTGTCTTCCAGGCACACTTGAAAACCCATGCTTTGGCCTACAGATCTCCAAAGGTTTTGGGATTTACATACCATAGATCAGGGGTGAGGAACATCTGTGGTTTTACAAATGTTGGAGTCCAACTTTCATCATTCCCAGGTTACAGTGAAATCAGGATATTAGGCCAGATGGACATTGGCCTATTCCAGCAGACTCTTCTTACATTCTTATAGAGTTGTGGTCTCACAACAACTGGAGGGCCACAAGTCCCAACTCCTAACATAGAGGCTTTCTGTTCCACTGTGTCTTGCCAAGATCTTTAAGATCATCCAAAAAACCCTGCATTGGTATTTAAAATTATCCATGGTAAAACAGCTGCAGGTACATATAGAAACCCTCTTTTGGACATTCAGGCTCCTCCTCCTGAATATTGATGAGGAAGAATAGATGCACACACAAGCATACACACTTAGGCATGTTGCAGATGTGCCAATGAGGAAGCTCTACATGGATTCACTGAGTAACTACTTGTCAATCCCTTTTATGGCTTTCTCTCTCTCTCTCTCTCTCTCTCTCTCTCTCTCTCTCTCTCTCTCTCACTCACACACACACACACACACACACGGAACAATGAGAGCAAAATCATAGGAACTGATTTATATTGGGCCTAGGAACATGTTGAGGGAGCAGAAAGACATAAAACTCTTCAAAACTGTGCCTTTTCCCTATTCAGTCTGGGAAGCCCACTTTAGACCTTACTGGCATAAGAACTCCGATATTGCTTTAGTATTGAGAAGCGGGTATCTGACATCAGATTTCCCTCTCTAAAGTAAAGGATTTCCCTCTGACCATGGATAGGAAGATCTGCTCCCCCCCCCCCAAGGACCATATGATTTTAAAAATAATAGTTGTGGGGGGTGGTTTAATAAAAAAATGAGCAACAAGAATATATACTTATATCTTTATTTGCCGAATTAATTTTCCTTCCATTTTCTGTATATTCCCAAGCATCACAGCTAATTAGTTTAGTGATAAAAGTACAGAGCCAGTTTATTTTAAAGCCAAATCTTGGAAGATAAAGGGCTTGATGAAGTCCCTAAGCTTGCAAATACTTCTGCATAAGATTTATTTTACCACTTTGAGGAAGACTATCGAAATTAATATTACTGCTTGGTGTAATGAAAATATGAATGCAACTAATAAATGCTGGAATATATGACCTCAGAACTGTTTATTCCACAGTTTCAGCCCAGGGTGTGATTGTTTTCATCAAATAATGGTTTCTGATTAATATTTTTGGCAACTTTTCCCCAAGTTATAGCTAATACAAATGAATCATTTAATGAAATGAGAACAAAACTAATCACATAAACCACCTAATAAATACTGTAGAAATTTAACTAGATCTAGTAACTAATCAGCCTGAATAGAAATCAATACAAATAAATAATAGAGTTTTCATTTTTATTTGTTATTAGAAATTAATATGAATCTAGTGGTATGTTGCAATGGAATTAATGCATTTTTCCCTCTCGTATTTCTAATGGATGAAGCAAAGATAACCACCCACAATAAACAGCTCAATGCATATACATGGATCTGATACAATTGAACACCATTTGCATACCCTCCAACATTTCTCTGATGAAAATAGGGATGTCCCATTCCATAATGATAATTTTACTATTTATACCCCACACATTTTACTGGGTTGCCCCAGTCACTCTAGGCAGCTTCCAACATATATAAAAACATAATAAAACATTACACATTTTTTGAAAAACTTCCCTATACAGGATTGCCTTCAGACAGCACAGGGGTCAGATAACTCCATACCCTCCAACGTTTCTCCAATGAAAATAGGGACATCCTAAGGAAAAGTGGAACATTCCAGGATCAAATCAGAAACCGGGATGGCTTCTTTTAATGAGGGACATCCCTGGAAAACAGGGACACTTGGAGGGTCTGCATTAGTGATTCTCCACACCTAAGGGCCAAATTAGGTGGTACGTGGGAGATCCATGGGAGATCCATGGAAGATCCTGAGGTTTTGGTTTTAACTTTAAAAAATATTATTGTTATTTAACAACAACTATGACCAGAACTACTATAGAATAAGCAGCATCTTCTCTGGAAAATTCCACAGGGAAATGGATTGTGCCCATTCCCCGATGCTGTTAGAATAGCTTTAAAGCAACCACCACAACACTGGGGGATCTAAGAATACATATCCTGTATGAGATGTAACTAAAATAATTCCCATCCATCTGTATATTTTTATATTGTGTTAGTTGAATTATAGGGGATAAGAGTAGTACCTGATCAATACACAGGAAGCACCAACTGGATTTAATTTGTTCTTCCTGATCTGGGATGCACATAACAGAAAAAAATCCTTGATGTGTTGGTCTGTCAATATCCTCAGATATCAGACTGGGCAGGAGGTCTTGATGTACCACCAGCAGTGGTAGGATATTAATATTAGTACTGTGGCTGCAAAGTAAGGAGTTCATTCTGCAGTTTGTGGTTTTTTGTTTTCTTTTTTAAAGTAGACTAATATTTTCCTCCTCTTCCTCATTTTATTTGTATTCTGCTTTCAACAGTCAAAGCCATGCCCAAGGCAGCTTTGCAACATGCAAAAGATTTGAATAATTAGAAAAGTAGTCATAAACAATAAAGAAAGCACAACAAAGAGTACACAACAAAATTGAAATAATTTATATAAATCCTAAAATACAAAAAATAATCTCAATAACAGGAACAACAGCAGCAAAACCCCCTAAACAATACCCCAGCCCAAGGGTCTGTTCAGCAGCCTCAGCTTGTGTAGCTTGCATCCAGTCAGGATCTCATCCTCCCTGGCCAGGTGGAAAAACACAAGGAAAGCAGGGAGCAGATCTTGCAGGAATTAAAGCCTGTACTGTATAAATGGTATGTGAGTTGCTTTCAGTGTTTTGATTTGTAGCTTACTCCACTCTGGGCTCATATGTTGAAAAGCAGGCTAACATGATTGCTATTGCTATAAATAGTTAAAAATAAATAACCTACAACCTAGTTTGGAAGCAAGTCAACAAAGCTTTCTATGACTATTCTTTGCAGCATGAAGAGCAGAGATGTGTGTTTATTCCCTATACTAATCCCCACAGCTTTCTTCTGTGCTGATGAAAGCCTTGTTCTGTCAAATCTAACATTTACCAATTAAGAGTGATTAAACAGAAATGAGAAGAAAAGATTAGCAAACAAAGTGCATCACTCAGCATCTCAAAAGCATAAGGAACTCAGTGGCAGGGGGAAAGAGAACTTGAGGATAAATACGGCGTTCACATTTGCTCTACTCCATTTGCTGGCTCACTTGTGCTTCCGACAGTGATTATTCATCATTTCTTTACCTATTAAGGCTCTAGCCCTTCATTAACTCCATGACCCAAGCAATAAGTTTTGCACATGCCCTTACAACATTATCAGGGAATTCTGTCTTGTTGACACACATTGCTTCAGTTGCTCACACAGTAAGCTTTTCATTAGTTCAGATTCAACTATTAAGTGAGAGACCTCGACCTAGTAACTAAAAGAGCAGAAATATATTTTTTCTTGTTGTCTGTTGTTATTGTTCTATCTGGCTGATGAGTAAGCACACATCACTACAGTTGTAACTGTGACCATAAAAAGTAAGGTAAAGGTAAAAAGTAGGCAACCATTGATAGTAGTGGGCATTATTTATCCCATAGTGGAGCCTTCTGGTTTGTTGTTGAGCCAATCTTGCGTCATATCTGATATCTCCTCAGAAAGTCAAAGATGGCAATGTAGTCAGCAAAGCCCCAGTTGGGGCAACACTGTGATGACTGTGGAAACTAATCTATAGAAAACACACAAACTGTATTCTTGATATTTGAAGGGAAGGGAGGAATTTGTCATTTTGACAAATGGCTTCTAGGGAACTGAGATGACACTCAAGGGAGTTCTGCAGCAGGGCTCCATGGACACAGGAGGGTTGGCCACTTGTGGATTCACTTGAACTCTGCTTGCTGCAGCTGCTGCTCCTAAGAGCTCCACAGTGGTGGAGGCAGAGGCAGCATGAGCAGTGGGAATGGTGGCATCCCTAGCTTGGCTCGCATTGTAGGGAAGAAGGTGCAGAGCTCCACTCCAAGCACCACAATAATAAGCTGGCAAAACTGGGCCTAGTCCAGCTCCACGCTCCATTTGGCACTTGGCCTCCTCCACCCCCCTCAGTATTGAGGGGTGAGTCCTAAACAATATTGAGGGGAGCAAAGATGCCTCAGTCCTAAGGCGTTGGTGCCTATGCCTCTGACCTCACAGCTCAGTTTGTAATCATTGCAGGGTTTGTTTTTGTTTCTAGTGTGTGTGGTTGTTGTTTTTTTAAAAAATGATGCTGTTTCTAGGCTATCAGGTGTTCTTGGTTTTAGCATTAACTACAGTTAAGCCAATGCCAGACTTCCAGTTAAGCTATGTAGACCATGGGTAGCCAACATGGTATCCTCCAGATGTTATGGATTACAACTCTCGTCATCCCTGACCATTATCCATACTGGCTGGGAGTGATTTACACCTTAGCCAGATGGAAATTTACATACATATCAATGTGGAAGCATAAACAGGGAAACAAAGCAAATTGTTTTGCAGCTGGAATTATGACCTTCAAACCAAGCCCATGTAACATTACATTTAGAACTGAAAATAGTTTGAACCACGTTATCTGAAAATCTAAGGACCTCCACTAAAGAGGAATGCATTTTGAATTAATATATTTTGTTTTGTTTTGTTTTAGATGCATGTAGAAATAGGCAATATGACATAGTTTATAATGTATGATATTCTTCAAAGCACATGAGATTAAACCACACTTCCAATATAAACAATATTTTATCCTCGTTGCTGTGGTAAGATTTTCTTCTACTGGTTTGGGGGGAAATGTCAGGTATCCTGAGTTCTCTTATATTACTTGTTGCATTGTGTGAATGTCGCATAGTGTTATTTATTTTACTGAGAATGTGTGACTAACCCTCAAATATTCTGTTGAACACCTAGGGCATATATTTGTAAAGCAAAGAAGTAGAAATATTTCAGGTAAAATAGTTTGTGTGCAGCACTGCCCAGTGAGGCTTGTAAGGAAAATCAATCAGCTCATACATTAGGAATAGTTGTTCAAATCTGTCCACATACTTGCTATGTTTTATATGGTAATAAAAAGAGGAAAACAAAAGGTTCAGTAGTTTCCCACTGTTTATATATCAGCTGTCATCTGAACCTCTGTGCCAACAGAGAAAATGTTTAGCAAGATGCAGAAATATGCCAGGAATTTAGAGAACTCACTGAAATGAAACACGCTAGACAGTTTAAGTGGCTAAAAAGTACATAAACTGGCTGTAATCCCATTCCATTTGGGTCAGTTTCAGGCTATCCAAGGTGACCAATGGGTATTTGAATCAAGAACATCATTCTTTCATTCTACAAACCATATTTATGGTGGTCTGTATATTGCAACCTTCTGAATATCCCCTCATTTCTGGAAATCCCATGATACCCTTGCACCTGCAGGCAATGGTGTGGGGCAGGTGTGCTCATCTGCCCAGGTCACTGCTGCATCCAGGGATGGAGTGGGGGAGAAGAGAAGGAATGGTGAGGTCAGCATGGTGCTAACATATAAGCAGGAGCACTAGGTTGGCCAAGCCAGGTGAGCAGAGCCAGCCCACCTTGTTGACTGCTAGTGTGTCCTCAGCTGGGTTTGTAAACACAAGAATGTGGAGAGGCTGCCTACTGACTGCCTAGAAGTTGTTTGACAGTTTAAGAAAGTGAGGTCTTCTTACTCTTAAAAAACAACAGTTTCTAATATTTCTCTTTAAAGGTAGAAGCAAGGATTTCCCTTAAAAAGAAAGTAAGGTAGGGCTCTGATCTCATGTATTCAGTAGGCAATTGCATCCTCAACTGTGCTTCAGGAGAATATGTCATGAAGTAACTCCACCCATGAGGCTTTCAGAAAACAGAAGCAGTGGAGAGGTTGCAGAATGCCCAATAAATGTTTAATGCAAATAAAAACACCCATATCCACCTTACAAAGATAAAGTAAGTTCAATTTTGCACTCATCAATGTTCTAAATTCCTTGTTGGTGACTGATCAATGCAAATATGGGGGGTGTTGCTCCCCATCTCCTCAAAGTATGGAGTTCATGAAGTTTTAAGATAGTAGGAAATGTAAATGATACCTTACCAATTGTAGAAGTAAAGTATGTAATCCAGAGAATTGTCTGCAATTGCAATTTGCTCTGAACTGCAAAGACACAGTGATTCTTCTGAACTGCGAACACAAGATTAGCATTAGACATGGGGTTATGAGCTCTCAGTGTTGCATTCTGTGGCAAAGGAACATTCTGTCCTGGCCTTTAAACTTTTACCACTCAAGCAAATATGAACACCCCAAGTTAATGGTACCAATTTTGAGAAAGAAGAATTCTTTCTGGATATTTACACTCAATTTATTGCAACTCTTTTGTCTAAATGGATGATTGTCTCCCATTTGAGGGGCAGCTGTAAGGCTGCTCCAGAGATGAAGTTGAATAAGACCAAAACACAAGTGTGAGTGAAAGCAGGTCACAACTTTATGGATTACAGGATAAGCAAGGTTGGCATGACATTTTGGCATGGATCTGTTTTTCCCTTCAAACTTTCATTCGGATGTTTGAGAACACCCATCTCATGCTGCCAACCCAGGCTTCATTCTTCTGATGATATCAGGGCCTTCTCTCCTCATCATTTATGTACCACCTCACTCACCTTCCAGGTGGACTGCTGAGTTCAAACAGACCAGTTGCTGCACCTGTTGTTGTTCACACAACACACACACACAGTTATGCCACTTTGCAGAGTCACCCCAGTAGATCACTTGAATAAAGTTCATAAACTACTGGTGCTCCACAGACATCACTTGGGACCCTTGTATATACTGGAAGAAATTTGCTGTTGAATTTTCATTAGTTTTTTAAAATCACAAACTGATGTGGAAATGGTAGAGAACTGAATGTAAGATTGGAAAAATTAGAAACAGAAACTAACATGGACAGATTTCCCCTAACTTGGAACCTGTGTTAATTTTGATTACATACACTGCAGTTCACACAAGAGTGGAGTTTATTGTGGTTCTGAACAGCAATAGTGCTCACAGCCCAGGATATTGTGTTCTGCACTAGCTGCAGTTTCCATACTGTCTCACAGAACCTCACATAGACTACATTGCAAAAATTATTCTCTTTTGTTTTATTTTTGAAAGCCTTCTTCAAGGAGAAATGCAAGGGGGGGGGGAATAAACCCATAGTGATCCTTAACAGGAAGATTTTGTGTTTTAAGCTTGAAGATGTTTAAGTAGGGGGTGCAATTATTATGTGATACTAAGGCCTAACCATTTCTTTCCAATTTCACATCACTATTTCAGAGCTATGACCAGGGATTCTTTTGTCCAAGCCTTTAAGGACATAGAAAAATCATCTAATTATTTGTACAACAGTTGTATTAAAACCCATAGCCACCTTCACATGTCATTTTCACCTACAGATTTCCTTAGTCTTTTACTTTGGATCATCTTCTTTGTTTAACCACAGAGTTAATGTTTATATCTGGTGGGACTAAATTAAAGCTTTCTTTCTCCAAGTGATCATTTTGATGTCTATGACTCCAAGCTGCATCTAATGATGCTTGGATGTTACATAATCCTGCGCTTCATAAAATGCCTTGATGAGATTGCCTTACTCCATGCACTGATTATTACGGTTTCTAACCATTGTCCCTGTTATAAAGAACTGAAAGAATGGAAATCAAAGGTCAGAGGTTCAAAAGTTGATATGCACAGAACAATCTCTGTCCATCAGTTTCCATATTTGCATATTGGCAAGCGGTCTCAGAAAGAGCTATAATGCGCCACAGGTAATAACTTTCCTAATTTTAAATAGGACCCAAAAAAAGTCATTTGTTTTCTAAGCTGTTTAAATTCCACTGCTTCATGAAGAATAGTGGTTTTTTTTGTTTTAGTTTTTGCAGAATTCCATATAATGCTATGTTTAAGAGATACTCATCCACACATTGCCCTAGCCAGAGGTGCCATCTTCTCTAGATGATTGAGGGGGCCTGACACAACATCCTGAGGTCACGTGTAGAGTCATCAAATTAAATTGATTTGCAATACACCCAGGACAAAGTAATGTTTGTGTGGAATTTGCTGCTACAAGTCCACATCAACGACTTAGGTGGCTTTTAAAAAAGAATGTAGTCTATCAATGACTTTTCTGTGACTCTTTATCAATGACTTTTTAGCCATGGTAGCTAATTGGAAGCTTCAGCAGATGCAATATGCCTTTAAAGGCCAAACTAGACATGTCATTAATTCAATCAATGCAATTAACATGCACACTTGTTTAAGGTAAATAGCAGTAAATGGAAAACTGAAGCAGCTCAAGGAGCATGGACTGTTCCAAAGGGAAGTGTAAGTTTTCTTTTCCTACCATGATCTGGATAAAAGTGATTATATTGTGAGCTACCACTGGAATTGAAAGTTCTGATTGACATTTGAATTCCTGCTCTTCCAACCCAGCCTAGGAGCTCTTCTTGCAAGAGCTGCTGACCTACATGCATGCCTTTGAAAGTGTGCTATGCTCTGCCACCATAGTTGGAGTCAGTATGCTTCTGAATACCAGCTGCTGGACACTGCAGGAGAGGAAAATGCTTTTGGGTCCGGTCATGTTTCTGGACTTCCCACAGACATCTGCTAGACCACTGGGAGAACGGGATGTTGGACTAGATGGGTCATTGGTCTGATCCAGCAGGACTTTAAGTTCTTATGGGAAAAGATCCCTGCTTTGCATACAGTTTGTGTGTTTAGGCTCTGTCTGAGGATTCAAATAACTGCATGCAGGACAGGGGCAGGGGAATGCTGTTGAAACCCCTTTTTCTCGCCAAGCAAAACCTCTTTGTATGTACACTCATCAGAGGTCTTTGTGTTGTTGTGTTAACCAGGGCACTATTACCAGCTCATATACAGTTCATTGTGCTACCCTGGTATGAATGGAAATTGCTTGAGAGGGAGCACCTTTTACATGGCAATCTGAAGGCAATTTGAAAACCACAGGAGCCACAGAAACTGCTACACAACTAGGCCAGTCCATCAAAATTAAAATTAGCTGAGCACTGCTTGAATTATGGAGGAAAGGGGAGTGACGTTAATGAACCCCCGAAGTCCCATTCCTTGATTCTCCCACTGATATTTAGTCATCTTATACCCCAGAATCTTCTTTAAAAAATGGTAGCTTAGGGCATAGCCTCTTAGAGCAGAATGCCTCTTGGGTCCCTGTAATTCAAGCACAGGATGAAGTCATTAGAGATTTCCTTCAATGTAGGGCAGAAAGTCTTGGAACAATTGCAATAGCTACTTGTACCTTTGCTGCTTCAGCCAATTTATTTGACTGGGGGTCCCAAGATGCACACCACATACGGTTTTAAGACACACAAGAGTTCAATTGATGAAAAGGAATCTATTCTGGGTAGGGGGAAAGGCGGGACTTCAGTTCTTCCAGCATAAGAAGTGCAAGGAACAGTGAAGGGTTTTGATTCATATCAAGAGAATCAGTTAAAGCAATGAAGAGAAGTGGTAGCAATTACTTGGCTTTCTGCAGAGCTGCTGTTGTAAAGCATTGAGTTACTCCTAATAGGAATAAGTTCTTCATTTTTACCCTCTAAAAAAAAGTGTCATCAGATAATGGTTCACCGTACATCTATATGATATGATATAGCGGCAAATGTGGTTTCCAAAAGTGACCTTATCTTATTGATACAACACAGGCAGTGAGCACTCTACACTATCAAGACAGCCAAATATCTCCTGATAAAATAGAATTTTTATTTCTTGTTTTCCTATTACTTTCTCCCATTTTATTACTTGCTGTTACATTGTCTGATTATAATCAAAAGCTTTGTGCTAGGGTTGTGAAGAGTTAGGGATTAGATGGTCTTCTCTTTTATTAGCAGCAGCAAATAAGCTCATATGTGTTTGCAGTCTTCTCTTTAATCTCAAATGAGATTGCTAAAACGTGCTGAGTTTCTGTCTTGCTTAATTATATCCACCTTCATACTTGCGCTTTAAGAACAGAATGAAAAAAAACATTAAGAAAGGGTAGCTTGATGGAAACTGCTTGATAATACATGGCATTCTCAGTAAATTTAATTATTGCATTTTTCTTCTCTTTTCAGCAGAAGGGGGCTGGGGGGTTGCTTCCTTAAGGAGTTCTCTTTGGAGATAGGAAAACTTGGTGATTAAAAATACACACTTTTCCTGATATGACTTTTCCTTAAATAATGTTATTAACTATAGTCTTGGATCCAAAGTTATGCCAGTTGAACTCTGCCCATGCAATAGGACTTTCGTACGCTCTCCTCCCTTGTGTCCACTGAAATGTTGCTCCACAGGATTCATTAACCCTCCGCATGGGATTATTGCAGATATAAATATTGCATAGCTTGGAACAACTGGATGCATAAAAGCTTACTCCTATTGGAATAAAGCATTGTCCAGACCCATAAGTATTGTTCAAAACTTTACTTGCAGAACTTTCTTCAAAACATAAGAAAAACCCAAAGATATAGCCAAATAATTCCATAAGACATGTCTTTCCAAGTCATAGGTTCGTCTTCTTAAAAATAAAATAACTTATAATACATAGCCCCCCCCCCTCATTTTCAGGCTCCAATAGCCTGCATTCCAGCCCAAGGCTGTTGAGCTCCTTAGAGTAAGGGTCATTTACACACCCTTCTGCCACAGAGCATGAGAACAAAGACTTAACTCACACAAAATGGAGACCCACAGATTAACATATGCATAGAGTGCAATCCTATCTCTTTCATGTGATCTAAGTCAGGTATGTGACAGATCAGAGAACATCAACAGTTAATTATCAACCCAGCTGCAGGCTTAGATGTTTCCCAGTATGCTGGAAACTCCCAAATGCTACCAGTATATAGACATTCCCTATTTCTGTTTTTTTTTAATAAATATTTATTAAAGATTTTTTAAAGAAAAAAGCATAAATAACAAACAACATGCTTATGTCATACACAAAATTCCATAACTCATTTGGACTTCCTCACGTCTCCCGCTCCCACTTACATTGTTAAAAAGTTTTTCCAAGCAAATTATCATCTTGTTTTCAATCTTATATCCACTCATTTAAATATGATCAAATAGTTCTCCCAAAGGATTTGTCTTTTCCTTAATCTCACTTATCATCTAATTTCAATCTAGTTTAGTGGTGGCCAATTATTTATGATCAAGCATCCTTCTTAACATTCAATCAAATTACAATATTTTTGTAGATAAATTTTAAATTTCTTCCAATCTTCTTCCATCCTTTCTTCTCCCAGGTCTCGGATTCTGCCGGTCATCTCTGCCAGTTGCATATAGTCTATCAGCTGCATCTGCCATTCTTCCAGTGTGGGTAGATCTTGAGTCTTCCAATTTTTGGCAATGAGTATCCTTGCTGCTGTTGTTGCATACATAAAAAATGTTCGGTCCTTCTTTAACACCCCCTGGCTGACAATACCCAAGAGGAAGGCCTCTGGTTTCTTGGTAAAGGTATACTTAAATACCTTTTTCAGCTCATTATATATCATTTCCCAGAAGGCCTTCACTTTAGGGCAGGTCCACCAGAGGTGAAAGAATGTTCCTTCATTTTCCTTACATTTCCAACATTTATTATCAGACGAATGGTATATTTTGGCAAGTTTAACTGGGGTCATGTACCATCTATATATCATTTTCATTACATTTTCCTTCAAAGCATTACATGCAGTGAAGTTCAGCCCAGTGGTCCACAACCTTTCCCAGTCCTCAAACATAATGTTATGCCCAATATCCTGTGCCCACTTTATCATAGCAGATTTAACCAGTTCGTCTTGTGTATTCCATTTTAACAGCAAGTTATACATTCTTGATAGTACCTTAGTCTTTGGTTCTAACAGTTCTGTCTCCAACTTCGATTTCTCCACCTGGAACCCTAGTTTTTTGTCATTTTTAAAAATTTCTTTAATCTGGGCGTAATGTAACCAGTCTCGCACTTTACCCTCCATTTTCTCCAAACTCTGCAATTTCCAATTGTCACCGTCTTTTTCTAATATTTCCCAATATTTTGGCCATTTGGCCTCCATATTGGGTCTTTTTCGGGCCTTGGCTTCCAGAGGGGACAGCCACCTCGGAGTTTTGTTTTCCAATAAGTCTTTGTATTTTGTCCAGACATTAAATACTGCTTTCCTGACAATATGGTTCTTAAAGGCCTTATTGATCTTAACTTGACATTCCCCATTTCTGTGTCAGTTAAACAATTATACTTAACAGTATACTTAACTTAATTATACTTATACTTAACAGGGATGTGGTGTATGTTGGCTGCAGTGAGAGGGATAATTGGGGTAAACTGGATAGGAGGACCTTGCATTAGGAGCAGAATTCAAATAGATAGCACCAAATCCTTCCAAGTTCATGGCTTTCCATTATGGCTTTCCTCACTGCCGCAGGACAATGAATCTGGGTGAAAGCCTACATAATACATCAAAATTGCTGTAACTTTTAACTCTGATGCCTAAAACAAAGAAGAAACATGTCTAGGGACAGAGAATAGCTATTGCCAGTTATCACCCAGGGACAATTGCTATATATAATAAATACATTTTTCAACTTAAGAAAAAGTTGCAATTTTCAAATCATGGTCCACACTTGGTTTGATAATATTCTGCAAAATGCTTATACTTTTTGAAGCAATAGGCCAGCCTGCAGCTGAAGCTTACCTGCAGCTGAAGCACAGCTGGCATGCATGCATGCTGGATGACGTGTGGGTTTCCTATCTCACTGCATCACACGGTTGTATTTTTCTTCACTTTGAAGCATGAAGGTAGATTGGAGCTTTTGTTGCATAATAATTAGTATGAGTCTATTTAAATGATTCCATTAATTTTAATTGCTAAGTAAGATAAACAATACTCCTCCAAGAAAGCATAATCTACTATTAGGAAAAATGTTGGAGTTTGACTAGGGTGGTTGTTGTTTTTAAGAAGCATCACTCATTCTAAGTCTACACACAGCTTTATGGAAAGTATTCATGGCTCTACCATATTCTGTGTTTTATCTTTCATGATTTGAGATTTCTGACCTCAACAATTGGCTAATTTGTGTAGTATAAAAGCATCATCTTTTAAAAGTTCCTGATATTATTTGTTACAGGTCTCTTTATATTCTGAGTTAAAGAAAAGTTGCTGAATTTGATGTTGAGATGGAATATTACTGATAACTTCAAATTTCTTTCTTTAAAAAAGCATTTCCAGCTCATAAGATTTCAAATATTACCTTGAAATATAAGTGTCTGGTGAATTCTCAGAAGGTGAACTTTGTAGAATTCACTTTGTAGAATTTACAATATTCAGAGTTTAAAGTTTGAGTTTGCCTTGCTAGATCAGAACATTATTAAGGCACACAACATTTTGAGTTTCCAAAATTCAAAAGTGAACCACCACATAACAGGACTTCCTGGAGACAACAAAATGGTGGCTGCTATCCTGTGTGGGGTATCAATTGACTTCTGCAAAAGAAAGCCCACCCCTCCTAGCCTGAAGATATAGCTAAATTAAAACAACTGGGTAAAATGGCGGAGAACCAGTCCGTGTCGATTTACTACAGATACTCTGTAGAAAAAAAAGGGAAAGAGATCAGAAGATGAGCATATTGGAATACAATTATTCTTCCCCACAGAAGATTTTGCGTAGGTTAACTTGACAAATGCCATTGCCATTGCCCATGGTGATAACAGATTCAACACAGTGCACCACTAAATTAAAATAAATGCTACATTTCTTCAGTTGCAGTAATGGAGCAATGAAACTGAGCTGTAGAGCAATGACAAAGTCTGCTCCTTCTGTTATTGTAGTTCACCTTTCTTTGTCCTTTGGAACAAGCAACCAAACTCTGCTTTATTTGTTGTTTTGAGTGTAATCTTCCTAAGCTGTGTTTTGCACAGATATCCCCCCCACAAGCCTACCAAACCCAATGTAGAGAAAATGAGGGAAATGATAGCCACATTATGCAAAATAGAATTTCCTAAAAGACACAGCATGAAGTATTACAGGTAACAAAAGGTAAGAAAGTTTTATTCTATGCCTTTTTGGTAGTCTTGTTTCCAAGACAACTTTTTTTTTTTAATGTGTTAGTGGAAATCAGTACAGAAACACAGAATAACTGATTTCCCTAACCCTTACAAAATCACTTATACCTGTTGGGAAGCAAATTAATGAGCCACTTTCTAGGATTGACGCAAAGGGGGAACACTTTCTATTAAACATTCAGTAGGGAAAAGCACCCCCTCCCATGTCTAATGAGTTAGAAAAGGAGGGGAAAGGGTTCACCTATTCACATTGAGAGCAATACGATAAAGAGAGTTCTGTCCAATTTATCAGCTTCATTTGTCCTTAGTGATATCATCAAAAACCATGTGAGGCTACATAGGTGTCAGGGAACTGCCATCGGAAGAGCAGGTGGTGGAAGGGCTCAAGGAGGTTAGGAGAGACTTAACAGCAGAGGAGGGAACCAGCAGGGGGAGAGAAGGAGCTCCGAGGGAAAGGGAGTCGGAGGGATGGCTCTGGGACACTTCTAGCGAAAACAGTGAGGAGGTTTCAGGACTTCCTATAGGAACACCCACACCTCGCCGGAAACTGTCACGCCGAGAGTCCAGAAGACGCGTTTCCGTTAAGGAGCTTTTATGTTGGAAGAGATTCCGCAAACGTCCACTGTCGGATTCTGCCAGCGATTGAGGGAGCCATGCTTAAGGGGCTCCGCTACAGACAGAGCTTTGCTAATCTGGGCAAACTCTGAGGGACTAAGCTTTTACGCACAAGCAGCTCATCATCCCATCACAATAGGTCACATCTACACTATACATTTCAAGCACATGTAACCCACATTTCAAGCATACGACTTCTCCAAAAGAATCTTGGGAACTGCTGTTAAATGTGCTAGCGATTGTAGCTCTCTGAGAGATAAAATACAGTTCCATAGATCCATTGGAAGGTGAACCATGTGCTTTAAATGTGAGTTAAATGCACTTCAAAGGTGAAGAGTGGATCTGAGCATTTTGAGGCTGTCTGAAGATGAGTTGCTTTATATGAGCAGTTGCTCATATATGCCTGTGCAATCACTAGGGATGTGGGATAAATTTTGTTCAGTCCTCAGTTAAAGGCAACGCTACACAATTTACACTTTCTGAAACAATGTAGAAGCTGAAACACACTTCTCTGGATTTTGCAATGCAGGTCTCCAGTCAAGTAATGTGTACAATGTATTTACTGTGGTAGTGTGCAAAATGCATATATTAGTAAAAGTAACATACAAAAATGCATTGTGTTGGGAAAACCTGGTTTGCAAAAATGTGTATATGAGGCAAAACTGCATACAAAAATGTGTCTATTAGGAGAAACTCACACTAAAATGATGATGAGGACTTTTTAAAAAAACAACTTGCAAATAAATGGAGAAATGTAGAGAACTGAACTTAAAACTGGAAAAATGAGAAACTAGATGAAACAAAAATGGACAGATTTGCCTATCTCTAGCAAGCAGGTTACATGAATACATGCAAAATACATAAATCCTGGTAATGTGTGTGGATCAAGAAAGTGTAAAGCTGTCATTTCCCAATGAGCTTATGCTGGGCACACTGTCTGCATTGGCATACCAGCTCCATGGAATGCAAGGGATGCAGTAACAGGGGTTCCAGATTCAGGGGTTTAGTGTTTGTGGGGTGTCTCTGGCTCAGTGGTCGAGCTGGGGCCTAGTGCCTCCTCTGTTAGTATCACTGGCTCCTTAGGCTCTGTGGCTCTGTTGAGGTGACTTCAGTGTCATGACATTGCTTACGCATACGAGTTTCTCTTCAAATATCCATCCTTAATGGGTAGACATAGGGGGTTGTCGTTCAACATTGGGAATATAGGGACTGGCTTGGCCTTGCTCCCTTTTCTAAACAAAGATTACAGAAATCCTCAAATTTGCTGAAAGACTAAATTATTCCAGTGCTGGAGTCATGGGTGGTATTCAACCAATTTTTATTCAGAGTGGACTCACCAAAGTTAATGAACATAGCTAAAGGTGGGACTCAACAAAGTGCTAGGTGGGGTATGTGAGCAGAGACTAAGGTCTACTCACATAATGAGATTCCTCCACACCCACCTAAGGTATCTCTTAATCCTGGATTCTATCCCCCCCCCCCCCAAACCTCCAGAATACTTTTAGAGGATTCAAGTCCCAGGGGATGTGCTGTGTTAGGCTCATTAATTTCAGCAGGTCAGTTCTGAGTAAAGCTTAGCCAAATACCACCCTAGGTGACATACAATGTAGCACTAATGAGGACACTCCATCAGCACAAGGATTTCTGTTTGCCTGATGGAATGATCTCCCTACTCATTCCCAGTGGCGGTATCAAGCCGCTAGGGTGCCTGGTGCATGTCCTGCAGCCAGGAGTGGGGCGAGCTGCCCTTAGGGGTGGGGCACGCTGTGTGGAGCCTCTCTGCAGCCTCCCCCTCAGCTGTAGGGTGGCTGAGGGAGAGGCGGTGGGCACATGCAAGCTCCACGCTGCCATTTCAGGCAGCACCGAGCCGGCAGGCACTCAAGCCACCATGTCACTCCCAGGAGAGATGCGCGGCTCTGGCACGCTGCAGGCCCTATGGTGAGTGCTGGTCCCGTTGTGTGGCACCCAGTGCATTTGTTGACTGAACTAAAAAGTTTCGTGAACCCATTTAAAAAAATAATAATAAACTCATATTTTTGTCATTTTGTCACCCTCCTCAGTGATGACACCCGGGGTGGCCCGCACCCATCGCACCCCCATTCCTCTACCACTGCTTGTTCCCCTGCCCACTGTTCTGGGGTTCCTGACCCCTCCCCAAGCCAATTTGGGTTGGTGGAGGAGAGGTGGGAAAGACCCATTGCAAAAGCAGGACTGATTTTGCTAGGTCTTGCTAGCATCACTATTTAGTTGAATCTGGCCCCTAGTTATTTTTTTGATTAAAAATGAATTATATCTTATTGTATATTATTCTGCTCTGTGCTTAATTCGTTGCCATGCTGGGGAAATGTTTAACTCCTGATGGTTGTAATCTGATACTGCATTTTATGTCATTATTGTAGTTTGATGTTTTATAAATTTTAAAATCTCTTTGTAAGCCATCTTGTGAGGGGAAATATCCCTTGAAGACAACGGGGGTAGAAATGCTTTAACTAGATGAATGGATATCTGCAGGACCACCTTCCATCCTTCCATTAATTTCCCCGCCCTTTAAAAATCCTGCCTGCACCAAAATATGGATATTTTCATTGGTACTGCTGTTCGTTAATGAACAAGTGAGATTTTTGCATGTTTTCCTTGAAAGGTCATTTTGTGAGATTGTGCTTTTCTCTCCGTGACTTTATCCCAACTCCTATTGGTGTGGAAGAGAGGATTTCCCTTATCCATTAATTTGTTTTTCCTGTGGTTTACTCTGCCCATCATTCCACTTCTACTTAATTTCAGTTTTAACTAAGAATGTCTGAAATTAATTCTGAAATGGAAACTCAGAAAAATGGATGCTAAAATAATACATGGAAACAACTCTGACACCAGAAATTCGGGGTGTGTATCTGGAGCCAAATAATATGATTGTTTACAACTCCCTACCTCTTTACAATTATGTGCATATATAATTTATCTGTAAACTGACAACTGCATTTAATGACCCATGATGTGGATTCTAGTCTGCAAAAGTATATGCCATAATAAAATTTGTTAGTCTTTAAGGTGCCACAATATTTTCTGTCGCTTTTGCTGCAATGGGTTTACAGGGCTACCTCACAGGAATCTGAGTGTATATATCTCCTCACTTTTGACATGATCTTCCTAGCACAGAAACTAATGTTTACCGTTCTTGCTATTTAGCCACTGCTTTAAGAGAATGTCTGATGCAAGCAACTCTCTGTCTATGAAAGCCGGCTCATTACTACTATGGTTTTTGCAATTCTGACTAATGAATTGTCCCTCACAGCTGTTGTCTAGTAACTCTAGTTGATCATTCATCACATTTTCTCTCTCCTTTTTTCAT
Source organism: Podarcis gaigeae (assembly GCF_964106915.1). NCBI lineage: Eukaryota > Metazoa > Chordata > Lepidosauria > Squamata > Lacertidae > Podarcis > Podarcis gaigeae. The sequence goes on along the minus strand of NC_139677.1, from coordinate 59,478,873 downwards.
TAAAAGGGATGAGAATTATTGCTTTTTCTATCATAGGTTTCTGAACTCCAAGGTGAGTGGAAACCTTGAAGTATGTACAGTTAAATTAGCCACAGTTACTTAGTGTTGCCATATTTCATAAAGTGAAAATCCGGACACAAAGGTTATTGAGCTTTTGCGTGAACAGGCGGAGTCCCCAGATCCCGCGCGGTCCCCACGTCATGTGGAATAACGACTGAAGACAACGTGCTATGGGATTAAATTGGCCACAACTTTATTAAATTTCAAATGTGGGTAGACCTTGGCTCAGGCATTGGGCGTTCTCCCTCCCCAGTCCCCAGCCGGGGACCTAGGGAGCACCAGGGTTATCCAGTGTGGGGGGGGATGGGCCGGCTCTGGAGAACATATGTTCAAGCAGAGATAGCCGCCCCCGTAACGCCGCCGCCGCAGGGGAGAGCAATGATGACCTTTCGGCATACGGTCAAAGCCTCCCTTCAGAAAACCCCTTTAACGGGGAACCCTGGTATCGCCGCCGCAAAGAGGAAGATGGACAAAAGGATTCTGCCCAAGGCCTGATACCGCCAAAGTTGTGACGTTTTGCTACGGGAAAGGCGAAACCTGCCAATGCAGGATAATTCCTTTCCGGCCCTTTAACAGCGACCTTAACGTAGCAGCGCCCGCATACCTGTGAAGAAAAGTTAACCTGCAAAACCTGTGAAGAAAAGTTAACCTGCAAAATGAGACGTTAACTGAGGGTGGGTAGGGTGGGAGAAGCTCTGGAGCCAAGAGAGGATTCCCAGGTAAGATCCTCCCTCTATTGTGTGGGCAGGTAATCCCTCCCCTACCTGGCCTGGTCTCCTTGGCAACGCTTCCCCCAGGTGGGATTGAACAACTGACTGAGGTAGGCGGAGACCTCCAGGTATCCCACCTGAGAGAAGGCAAAGCCAAGCCTATGCTGTTGGAGCCGCTCCAGATCTAGGGCTGCACGCGTCCACGCAAAGGGCGCCCCCCGTTTTAAGCGGGGAGTGGTCATTTCTACAAATTTTTCCCCCAAAATATGTTTTAAAGCTAATTTTTAGAAAATTCATTAAAAAAATCAACACTTCTGATAAGGGCTGCCATGCGCCTAGGTTTTAGAAATCTGCCCAGAAGTCATTTTCAATGGACAAATCTGATTATGGCATTTGTCAGCATTTTTTTCTTGCTTTTATGATCATTTCCTTATCTTAAAACAGATAATGCTTTAGCACCCCAGAGGTACACTTTGATTTTTAAGTTTTGACTTAATCCTCAAAGTGTTCATCTGACACAATCCTTGTTTACTTCCTTGGTAGATTTCTGCTCCAAACAAACAACAACAAAAATTGGGCTCTGTCTCCTATGGAAAAAAACAACAAGCCACCAGCTGTGAAACTATTGTCATTAACACAGGATCCACACCACCCCCAAGGATCAGACAAACCATACCTTTCATTTTCAAATCAAGCAAAGTACTGAAAACAGAATGTGCCCCATTTGGAAAACACCCCTTTACTCTTGATGCCATATTCCATTATCCAACTGAACAAAAATCTCAAGGGGCATCCTCTTGAGCCAACAGTTGGAATCTGTGGCTCTGTAATTCTGATACATTTGTCTCTGCCTATTTTCTCAGTAGGTAGCATTAAGGAAGAGGATGTCTTATTTTCCATGTGGTCTGTAATTTTCTGATGGGCCATTCATATGTAGCAGTCAAATCAAGAATTTTCCCTTTCATACTCCATCATGGAACCAGTTTCTCTTTCCATGGCCAGGCATAAGTGTTCGATCACAAGAGAAGGCAGATGAAATTTCATTAGGCCTGGGTTGTGCTACTTTGACCCATCACTGTGAATATAACCCTTCAGTCTGCCAGGAAATTGATACCCACTCTGATTTCTGAAGTGCAGCAATATCAGGTACAGTGGCTGATCAGCTGCATTGCTTGTGGGTCACAAGTTGTACAGGCTGTGGATGTTATCTGACAAAAATCAATTGCTTGCTAGCTGTGAATGAATGTTGCTAGTATAGGTGTGTGTTTTTTTTAGAATTGGAAAATATATTGCAAGTTCTTAGGAACATTTTTGAATTGGTGTTGACCTGTATGTTTGCAACAGCACAATGTATTAGTATAGTACATGTGCAGCACAAGGCTATGCATGTTTACGCAGAAGTAGGCCTACATCTCCCTGTGTGCAGTGGGGCTTACTCATAGGCTAATATGCATAGGATTACAGCATAAGGGGCTAAAAGCCAATATCCTTAATTATAAGCAGGGATCTTCTGAGGGGGTCAATCTAGACAAAGACTCTCCTCCCTGGAAGAGAGGGGAGTGGTTGTGGGCGGGAGCCCGAGCACCGCCCCTAGCAGGGGGCGCTAGCCCCCTGCCTCCACCTTACCTGGCTGGCGCCCACGCCCCTTGGCAGGCACACAACCAGGTGCCTCACAGGGGGCGTGTTTAGCAGCCTTTTGCTGCGGTGCCAGCCTCTCCCCGGCCTCATTCTTCGCCGTTGTCTCGTCGCGAGTCACCCACCCTCTACTCCGTTTGAGTTAGGGATTAGGTCATTGGCCTTGCTATGGACTTTAGGTTGGTCACCCTGGTTGTCCAGGGGGCCTGGTAGGAGTTTTTCCATTGAGCATTAGGCTTTTTGGTTTTTTTGCCTACCTCATAGCAATCGTCACAACTTTTGTGGTATTGGTGGGTAGGTTAGGCATTGGAATAATGTGTTGTGGTGTGTCGAAGGGCTAGGTGTGGCCATCGCCTATGCCTTCAATATTTTGGGTATTCCGTTAAAGGAATCTGGCGGTCGTGTATTCTGTCCGATGCCTGCTTGGCGAGAGGCCTTGGCACGACCCTTATATCACGTGTCCTTCTGTATTCATTTCACATTGCGGGGGTCGGGACCTCGAACCACAACTAGAATCTGCATAGACAAGAAACTCTGGTGATTTGGAGGGAAGGTGACTGATGGTCAGCCTGCTCCTTCTTACTGTTTGTTGAACTGAGGAGGATGGGAACAAAACCAGAATTATTTAGTTCTGCCTAATATTGTGTCTGTCTCCATCAGTCATTTGCTATGGCTCCACATACTGTTGGCCTCCGTGCCTCCTACTCTACACATCCTGATGAACTGCATTGGTGGTTGTAGAAATAGCCGCTTGGGTGTGAGTGTTGGGAATCAAATGTATTATGCCTGTATTATGCCTACAAGAAGGTAGGATGTTTTCTGGAAAGGTCTGGGCCATCCTGCCTTCAGTAGGTACCCTCCAGATGTACATGGAGCCATCACTGTGCTCACAAACACTTCTGCAGTGCAGGAAACAATCTAAATAACTTACAGACTTCTAGATCAAGAGCTATCTGGTTACTTTTTCCTTCTTTATCTGGATGACAACCAAAGAAAGCTTTATGATGAAAGCAGAAGGCATCACATTGGAAATGATATATTCTTAAGGTCAGATGATACAGGTTGAAATAGTATATTTCACTGGGTTGCAGATAGGACTAAGCACATTCTCCAGCATCTTAGCTTTTCTAAACGCCAAACAACAATCACTGATCCATACACGAGCCCATTTAGACTGAAGCACAATATGCTGCATTGGTACTGTCAGGGTTTCAGGGACAGAGAGCGAGGGGGAGGGGTCCCAGGGCGACGAGGAAGAGGACGACGACGACCCGAGGTTGTCAGTGAGTCCGTCAAGTGAATCCGAGGTTTCCCAAAAGGGAGCCCCCCTGGTCAGGCCAAGGGGCAGTAGAGAGGGAGGCAGTCAGAAGCAGGGGAACGAAGGGGGAATCCCCAGTGGGGGCTGGAGATCGGGACCGGCCTCTCCGTCGGAACGGAGTGAAGGGGGTGGAGTTGCCAGTGTGTCAGAAAGAGCAGAACAGGAAGCAGAGAGGGGAAGGAGTTCGGAGCAAAACGTCCTGCCGGAAGGGGAGGAGTGTAGTACCGAGAGTAGCGTAACGGTCGAAAGGAAGGTCAGAGGCAACGTACGCGCGCCAAGTTCAAATGTGGAGGCGTGCGGAAATGAGGAGAGCCCTGAGGAGGAGCCTGGTCCCAAAGCACGAAGGAGGGGGGAGCAGGCGGCAGAAGACTCAGCCTCGGGGGAGTCCCGGAGGGAGGGAGCACAGGGGGGCAGGAAGACCCTGCGGAAAAGGAAAGAGAGGAAAAGGTGGAGCAGTACAAGCCTCTTAAGCTGGTGCAGGGGCGGGACTGACTCAGAGGGGACTTCTAACATCTAAGGGTAACAGATGCGGAGCCACGGAGCTTGGATGTAACGACAACAATGTTCTTCAATAAAACCTTTTGTATATATCTTGGACTGGACTTTGGTCTCTTGTGAGCTGGGACCTCGGGTGGCTCTGACAGGTACCATTTGTAAATGTTGACTGGGTCACCTTCAAAGCTAAAATGGGATCTCCACCATAAGACATTTGCATTCTGTATGTGAAATATCTGAGTGTGAGTCAATGGAAAATAAGAGCAGCATACTAATGTTGACACAAAGTCCTCTGTTTTCCTAGCTTTCTGAAGAAGACCTTCACTATCTAAAGATGTCAGTCACTTCAAAATAGAAGACAGGAGGGAACTATCATTGTGAATAGCTCTGAACATTCTTTTCTGGAGGGGGGGGATACTATAGCTTTATTTTCAAAAGAATAATCTTTTAAGAAAAAACTATATAAAATGCAAGTACATGAAAGGGGTGGAGACCAGGCAGCTTTAGTTTTTATTGTTTTATTAGCAGTAACATACGGTGTAAGCTTGAGAGAAAGGTGGGATATCAATTGTAAGAATAAATATTATTGTGCATGTGCTCTTTAGTTATGCAAAATATTCCCCTGTTTCATGGGGTTTTCTTTTTCTTTTCTTTTTTGGGAGTGTGTGGATTTTGATCCAAGCAAAGGATGAACTTGTAAAGTTTGCCTCTTTTCTGAAGTGTTTCCCCCTCTCCTGGTCTTGCAAAGTTATTCTCTGCAGCAGGTGCAGCTCAAAACTGAAAATTACATCAGAATAACTTAAACAAATCCATAGAATTGATCTCTTTGAATTTTAGAATTACAATTATAGACAAAATCTTAATAGCAGGAAACAGTTCAGCTTTCTTGGTTTTTGTAGCAAGGACAGAATAGATGATTATATTGTCTGTATGTACTGAATGATTACTAGTTGAGAAGGAAAGACCACACAATACCCACCCCCACCAGTAGCCATATATGTTCTGCAGAATGTAGATTCAGAACTGTTGTCCCTCTTGGTTCATGGTTGGCTAGAAGCTGAAGTGAGTTCAGGCCACTTCAACTTCCATCAGGCCACTTCAACTTTAAGACAAGTATAGGTGAAAGGAGTACCACTGGTGCCAGGACTTCAATGCCACAGATTTTCTAGACGAGGTACAATGACTTTTCTGCCTTTTGGCAACTTTGAACAATTCATTTATTCATGATCTGAGGAAGGTCGAGGGAGTTCAGTGACCAAGACACAGACATTCCCAATTACCCTTTCTATCCATGATATTTAAATACCAATGGATAAAAAAAATCTGGCACTAAAGTAAAAATCACATAAATTGTGTTAAATTGTGCACTGATATTAGGATTTGTCAAGTCTCTGAAGCCACATCAGAATACTGTAGGAGGCAAACTTAGGTAGCGTTATAATTTAATGTGAAATGAGCAATCAAAATAATTAGATCAAGCAAGCAGTCATTTTAAAGACATTAATTCTATCATAGTGTTATATAAACCTGAATATATATGTTGTGAGTAGAGCCATGGCAATCAGCTCACCAGAGACTTAGACTTTGTCAAACAAGTCTATATAAGACTGCTTAAAAATTCAAAGTTAATTACCCTTCCATTCAGCTGTTATGCTTAATTCAGGCTTGCAGTTAATGGAAAACCATGTCTAGATCTTCCTTAGTGTGGTGCCTTGCTTGTATTCCATATATTGTACAGCTAAGTAGTACATTTTTTAACTACAGGTGTGAAAACTTAATTTTAAGTGGAAGTAGAAGCTTTTAAATACAAAATGCCACAACAAAAGGAAGGTCTGTGTTGGAACTAAACCAGCTAAATTTAAATAGATATGATGGGTAACCTACCCCTTCCCAATTACATACCTTCCAACATCCTACTAATCAAAATCAGGACACTCGTTTTTTGGTCCCTAGCTCTCATGGGAGTCAGCTGACTCATGCCAGGGTACCGGACAAAAAAATGGGATCCAATCAGAAGCCAGGATGGCTTCTGTAATTCCAGGATGTCACACTTAAAGCAGGGTAGTTGAATTATCTTTTAACTGATGAGTAATAACCTGAGGAATTTCCTGAACAAAATTATAAATCACCTCTTCTTATTCTGAGTTAATCTGTCATAAAACAAACTCTATCCCACTGCCAATTGGTATCACAATAGGGCTTGACCCCTTCCTAGCTACCTTAAAACTTCCCAATCCCCTTGCCTGTAAGCTTGCCTTCTTACCCAGCCTTGTGTCCTCCAGCATCTACACATCCAACCACCTGCTTGGCAGAAAAGGGGAAAGAAGTCTCTTCTCATGCCCACTGCCTATTGGTAATATGGTGATATGCCAGATGTCACAAGAAAGAAATTTCCCCAAAGGTAACCAATATCAGGATGCTTACAAAGCTACATTTTGAAGCAGTTCTGACACATCACCTGTTGCTGTAGCAGCCCTGCACCAATCAGACACCAGAGGATGAGGAAAGTGGGAGAAAACTACCAGAGTTGGAGGAACAACTGCAGGCACAAGGTAAAGGAGTTGATAGGAGGGAAGGATTGGAGGAAAGTGTGGTTGGGTGGTATGGAGGAATAGTGTCCTCCTCTAGCTCAGATTAAAACCTGAGCTGAAGATGACCAGGTTGCTGCATCAGGTGGAGGGAGGCAGACATAAAGTTCACCTTTTTATTTGAGGAATTCTTAACAAGTCACTGAGATTAATATTCTGCACCAATGAGTTATCTAAGAGGCATTTATATATCACTTAATCATAAGTATTTCTAAGCGGTGAATTATGAAAGTTAGAGGCATCTCACTAAGACCTTATTTACATGGTAATGTCTTAAATATAATGATAATTCAACACTGTAGGTCAGAGCTAGCAGCAGTGGTACTCCTTGCCCCACCTCTTTAAAAATCACTCATATCCATTCTGATTTGGATGCTATGATTATTGCAGATTCATTGTTTGTAGATTCACTGCCTACTTATTCAGTTTGTCAGGCCTAAGAATCCACCTTTTCATTGAATGGAAGTCCTTGGAGAATTGGGACCTAAGATGCTTGGCACTGTCCTTCTTCTCATAAAACCTGCTAGAGGGGGACTGGCTGTGTGGATAGGGGAAAGTGATTGATTTCTTTTGTGAGATGGAGATGTTTAATTTTTAGGGAGAGTTTTAGGCGTTTGTTTGCTTTTAAAAAACCCTCTCTGAATCTTACTGAACATTCCTGACCAGTCTCTGATATTCACTTTCAGGCAAGATGTCTGAATGCATATTAACATCGCATTTCCAGCTTTTATTTAGATCCATTTCAATCTGATTTTAGTTTCCATTATTGGACAGAGACAGCATAATTCACTTCTATGAATCTATGACAGGAACATGAGGAGAAAAGTGTGTCCCTGTTGGTTTCATGAGACCTCTCAGCATTTTTTGAACCCATTAGGAGATATTCTTCTGCATGGTATCCTTCTGCAAACTATTGTACCCAAGCAGAGGTAGCCAATGTGTGACCTCCATATGTAATTGGATTCCAGCTCCCACCAGACCCAGTCTGTATGGTCAATGGTCAGGGATGGTGGCAGTTGGAATTCAAAAATGAGGGCTCCACATTGGCTAGCCTTGTATGAGAGCTAGTAAAATACATTGTATAAAATAGACTAAGTACAAGAGATAACAGAAGCTCACTGCTGGATTTCAGTTCTCTTTCAACAGACACATCCCAGCCAGGCAAAAGCATTCAAGGGAGGCACAGAGGAGGACTGTTCAGAGGCCTAGCCTGGAGATAGGAACTGTGAACTGAGGAGGGACAAGGCCTGGGAGGTGTTCTGACTCTGAAGTTTCCCACCCCTGTTGTACTTCTTGTGTCAACATGTCACAGAACGACATCCTACTAGGTCCAGAGGGACTCTCTCTCAAATACATGTGCATAGGTTTGCTTCAAAGACAGAAACTGGCACAACCTCTTGTGAGTAGTTGACTAGCATTACATTTTATGCTGAAAGCTACATTGCCTCCATAAGAAATAATAGCTGGAAAGAAAGCAAACAACAAGCTTGTGATTTTGGAATATAATAAACATCAAATTGTACAATGGTAAATATTCATGATCTCCAGTGTTCAGCCTTTCCTGTTTTTCCCTGGCAGCTGTACCAGCTGCACACTGCACATTGTTTGTGCCTACATTGTTTTGTCAAATCAGTGTTTAAAAAAGGGCTCACGTTCTGAAATCCATCCTGTTTCAAAGATGCATTTGTTTTCCAATGCACAGTGCTATGTTATCAACACTTTGATAAAGCCCACAACATCAGCATAACGTTTTGTTTTGCACATAGGCTCTTCTGTTTGAATAAGCTTCTTATGAGAGAAAGTTTGACTGTGCTAGCCAAGGATTTTGCAGCACAGCTCCTCTTCAAAGAAATGGAAGACTTGAATGTTGAAAAGGTTATAAAGATGCACAAGGCTCTAACAAGATGGCCTTGCAAGGCTGTGGGTGGTGGTGCGGGTGTGAATAGATGGAACCAAAGCAGCACATTTGACTCCACTGCATATAAATTTTGGCAACACACACAATTTCTTGTTAATTTTAAGTATGATGTATCGTATTTATAATGTTGCTCTGTTGTAAGCACCCAAGGAATATTTATTGATATGTAGGCACATAAATTTAATAGTTAAATAAATAAGTGGATATTTGCAGCCAGTTTTTCTCTCTCTAATGTCTTTAGATTGCTTTGGTCATATCCATCACATAGTCAGGGGAAAGACTATGTTCATCTGTTTCAGCAAAGAAAAAGCAAAAAGCAGGAGTCCCATAGCCATTTAAAGGCTAACTAATTTATCATTTAACTAATTTAATGGGACGTGGGTGGCGCTGTGGGTTAAACCACAGAGCCTAGGACTTGCCGATCAGAAGGTCGGCAATTCGTTGTTTTTTTTATATATATATAAATATTTTTATTAATTTTACAGAATAGAAAAGAAACAGATAGAAGAAAAAAGAATATAAAGTTTTCATAGATCTTTTGTCAAGACTACTGGACTTCCCCACATCCTCCAGACCTTGCATTATTTAAAATACAAACTTCAGCAATTTGTCATCTTGTTTCATAACTTATTGTAACTTTCAGTTTATCATGTTATCAAATTCAAAATGTTGTACACCAATTCTTATGTATTTTAATCAAAACACAATAAAATTATTTCCTGATTCCACCTCAAACTTCTTATACCTTGGTTTTCATTTCACCTAATTGCTATTGCTGGGGTTAGAATTTCCTATAAAGCGCATTTTCTTAACATTCATACAACTTATAATGTTTTTGTAGATAGTCCTTAAATTTTTTCCAGTCCTCTTCCATTGCATCTTCTCCCAAGTCTCGGATTCTGCCAGTCATTTCAGCCAGTTCCATGTAGTCCATCAACTGCGTCTGCCATTCCTCCAGGGTGGGTAAATCTTGTGTCTTCCAATACTTTGTGATGAGGATTCTTGCTGCTGTAGTAGCATACATAAAAAAGGTTCTATCCTTCTTTAACACGTTCTGGTCTACCGTGCCCAGAAGAAAGGCCTCCGGTTTCTTAGGTAAGGTATACCTAAATACCTTTTTTAGCTCATTGTAAATCAACTCCCAGAAGGCCTTCACTTTCGGACATGTCCACCAGAGGTGAAAGAATGTCCCTTCCACCTCCTTACACTTCCAACATTTATTATCAGACAGATGATATATCTTAGCAAGCTTGACTGGGGTCATGTACCACCGGTATATCATTTTCATAATATTTTCCTTCAAGGCACTGCATGCCGTGAATTTCATTCCGGTGTTCCATAACTTTTCCCAGTCTTCAAACATAATGTTGTGCCCAATGTCCTGTGCCCACTTTATCATGGCGGATTTGACTGTCTCATCCTGTGTGTTCCATTTAAGCAGCAAGTTATACATTCTCGAAAGCAATTTATTTTTTGGTTCTAACAATTCTATCTCTAATTTCGATTTTTCCACCTGGAATCCCACCTTTTTGTCCACTTTAAAAACTTCCTGAATTTGGGCATAATGCAACCAATCTCGCACCTTGTATTTTAATTTTTCCAAGCTCTGCAACCTCCAATTGTCTCCAATTTTTTCAATTATCTCCCAATATTTTGGCCAATAGGCCTCCATGTTAAGTCTCTTATGTGCCTTGGCCTCCACCGGTGAAAGCCACCTCGGGGTCTTACTCTCCAATAAGTCTTTGTATTTCATCCAGACCATAAAAATTGCTCTTCTGACAATATGGTTTTTAAACCGTTTGTGAACTTTAACCTTGTCATACCACAAATATGCATGCCACCCAAACGCGTTATCAAACCCTTCCAGATCTAGGACATCAGTGTTCTCTAGCAAAAACCAATCTTTCATCCAGCAGAAGGCTGCAGATTCATAATATAACCTCAAGTCTGGCAGGGCAAATCCCCCTCTTTCTTTCGCATCAGTTAATATTTTAAACTTTATTCGGGGCTTTTTGCCCTGCCAAACAAACTTAGAAATATCCTTCTGCCACTTTCCAAAACATTCCACCTTGTCCACGATCTGTAGGGCCTGAAACAAAAATAACATTTTCGGCAATACATTCATCTTTATAGCTGCTATTCGGCCTAACAAGGAAAGTTTCAATCTTGACCAAGTTTCCATATCTCTTTTAATTTCGGACCAACATTTCTCATAATTATCTTTAAATAAATTCAAATTTTTGGAGGTCAGATATACCCCTAGGTATTTCACTTTTTTAACCACATTTAATTCTGTCTCTTTCTGGAACTCATCTATTTCTGTGGATGCCAAATTTTTTGCTAAAACCTTAGTCTTTTGCTTGTTCAGCTTAAATCCCGCCACTCGACCAAAGTCAGAAATTATTTCTAAAACTCTTTTAGAACTAGAGACTGGCTCCTGTAATGTTAATACCAAGTCATCTGCAAATGCTTTCAATTTATATTGTTTCACTCCGACCTCGATTCCTTGTACCAACCGGTCCTTTCTAATCATGTTCAATAGCACCTCCAGGACTGAGATAAACAATAGAGGTGATAGGGGGCACCCCTGTCGTGTCCCTTTTTCTATTTTAAATTCCTCTGTCACCACATTGTTTACTATCAATTTAGCTTTTTGTTCTGAATAAATTGCTTCTATTCCATTTTCAAACCCCCGTCCCACTCCCATCCCTTCCAAATTTTTCTTCATGAACATCCAAGAAATGTTGTCAAAGGCTTTCTCCGCATCAATAAAGATTAACACCGCTCTAGTGTTGAGATTTGTTTGTAAAAGTTCCAAAATGTCAATGATGTTTCTTGTGTTGTCAAACAAATGCCTACCAGGGAGAAAGCCTGCCTGGTCCTTATGGATCACTTCATTAAGGACTTTTTTAAATCTACTTGCCAAAATGTCCGCAAAAATTTTGTAATCCACATTTAGGAGTGAGATGGGACGATAGTTCTTAAGCTGGGTCTTTTCAGTTTCTAGTTTAGGTATCAATGTGATGAAAGCTTCTTTCCACGTTTCCGGTGCCTTCCTCCCCTCCATAATCTGGTTGCAGACCTCCAACAGAGGTTGTATCAAATAGTCTTTCAAAACCTTATAATATTTGGAGGTAAGTCCATTGGGGCCTGGAGATTTGCCTAATTGAAGGTTCTGAATGGCACTTTCAATTTCTTGCTGTGTGATATTACTGTTCAGGATTGTTCTCAGTTCCTGGGGTATTTTTTGTAATCCATTGGTTTTAACGAATTGATCCACCTCAAACTCTTTCTGCGGCCCTTGTGCATAAAGTTCTTTGAAATATCTCTGGAAACACTTTCTAATTTCCTCGGGTTTCTGAACAATTCTCCCTTCAATCTCTAGATTTGTGACTGTATTTAATTTTTGTCTTTTTTTCAACTGCCATGCTAGCAGTTTCCCACACTTATTAGCTGATTCAAAAGATCTTTGTTTCATTTGTTTAATTTTCCATTCCACTTCTTGATTTATCAGTTTCAAATATTGTGCTTGGAAAAAATTTCACTTCTCTCAGCACCTCCTTCGACTTAGGCCTAGATCTTAATTTTTTCTCTCCTTCTCTTATTTTCTCCAATATCTTCTCCTTCCTTTCATTCCAGAGTCTTTTCTTTATCGTATTTTGTTGTATTAGGAACCCTCTCATAACTGCTTTACTTGCGTCCCAGATTGTTCTTTTTTCTACCGTAGTATTTAAGTTTATCTCAAAATAGTCCTTTAAAGTTTTTTGGGCCTTCTTAACAATCTCCTGATCTCTTAATAAAGTGTCATTCATTTTCCATCTGAAGGATCCGGTTGTGTTTAATCTCAATTCCACTTTCAGGGCGTTATGGTCGGAGCAGGTTTTTGGGCAGATTTCCACTTTTCTAGTCTTGGGTGCCAGTCCTTTAGATATCCATATTTGGTCGATTTGTGTCCATGACAGATGAGCTTCAGAAAAGAAAGTTCCTTCTTTTCCTAGGGGGTTCTTAACCCTCCATATGTCAATCAAATCCATATTGTCAGTCATTTCGAAAAAGGTTTTAGGTAGTCTGCCATCAGAAGGTCGGCAATTCGAATCCCCATGATATGGTGAGCTCCCGTTGCTCGGTCCCTGCTCCTGCCAACCTAGCAGTTCGAAAGCATGTCAAAGTGCAAGTAGATAAATAGGTACCTCTCCGGCGAGAAGGTAAATGGCGTTTCCGTGCACTGCTCTGGTTTGCCAGAAGTGGCTTAGTCATGCTGGCCACATGACCTGGAAGCTGTATGCCGGCTCCCTCGGCTAATAAAGCGAGATGAGCGGCACAACCCCAGAGTCGTCCACGACTGGACCTAATGGTCAGGGGTCCCTTTACCTTTAAGGTTCTTGATGCTGAACTTTTTTTTATTTTGCCAAGGATGATTTGGATGAACTTGAACTGTGAACTGAACATGAACCAAACTATTTCATTTAACAAAAGAAATTAACATGAACTAGAATTATCTTCTTTGGGGGCATTTATTGAGGTTTTTATTAATATCATAGTTTATCTGGCTGTTAAGTGTTTGATGCTGCTAGGTAATAATTGTTTGGATTTAACTGTGGAGGCAACCGTGTACCCCCATTTGTGCAAAATAATGATAATTGAATAATTGTTTCAGCACTAGTTTATGCACTCTTACATCACACACTTACACAGATTGATTGGTATAGTAAAAGATAGTGTTTCACCTGCTTTTTTTCTTTTTATTAGATAAAGCAGACTGCCCAACAGACCGCAGAACTGAACACTCTGGCAATTAACTTTTCTGTAAATGGAACTACCCTCATTGTATTATACTTTATAGTATTTCTCTCTCTCTCTCTCTCTCTCTCTCTCTCTCTCTCTCTCTCTCTCTGTGTGTGTGTGTGTGTGTGTTGAAAACGTAGCCTGATTAATAGAATTGCACAAATTAATTTTTCATCCCAAAGTGGAAGCTAATGGAAGCTAGTGGAAAATAGAGTAAAGCAGCTTTGCAACAGATCAATGAACCTGATGGATTATTATTATTATTATTATTATTATTATTATTATTATTATGTCACACTATAGAATTGCAGTTCACAGGAAACAAAGATGCTGCCTCTTGCATTATTTATAAATAATGAACTATCATAACAAAACAGTATTAAGAAACAAAGAAAACACAGCAGAAGGAGAAATAACTGTTTTAGAGCAATTTGGGTTATCATGTTATTTTCTAAGCATATGAAACCTTTACCTTTACCTTTAATTTATCATAAACCAAAGTTCACTTCATCAGAATGCATAGAGCATTAGTTTCAGATGTGAACAAAGAGAGAGGGAAGTAAACAGTGGTGTCAAATTTCCTGAAATGCAAAGGTAGCCTGTGGCAAATTGATTAAAGTCCGACAGTATACAAAAGAAGAACACTGCACACTCTTTGATGATTATGTAGCCATCTCAGCCACCTTAGCACTTGTCAGAAGAAAGTATGAACAGTAAAGGCTGGTGTAGTGAAGTGGAGAAGAATAGACAACAGCATCCTAGGCTGATGGTCATAGGCTGTAGAGGCCATCCATCAACAGTATTAACACAGTGCTCCACCAATTTACCAGAACCCTTCATGCACATACACACAATGAAAAAAGCAGACATTTTTCTGTGACTTTCAAGATAGGACAATTTTGATTTAAATATTGTGGGGGGGGGGGTGGCTTTTCTTAATGAAGTGGACAAACTGGTTTTTTTAAAAAAATGTTGTAATGCTGACCAGCATCTCAGTAGGCAGTGTGCTTTCTGAAATGCTCATGGGAGAACTTCATGGCCAGGGAGTAAGCACAGTCCTAGGGAGCAATGGCAGTCAGAGGCAAACTATCTCCAGCAGTGGAGGCACAACATAGTAACTATGGCTAGCAGCCACTGATAGCAGTATGTATCCAAGTTAGTGGCCATCACTATTTCTTGGGGAGAGGGAATTCGATAGTTTGATTATGTGCTGATGTGCTGTGTGAAGAAGTCCTTTTGTCTATCCAGAATCTTCCAACATTCAGTTTCATTGAATGCCCTGAAGTTCTAGTATTATGGGCAACAGAGGATATGGAAGCAGCTGACTGAGAAGCAATGAAATGAATCAATAAAGCTTCCCTAGGGTATAAGGGCAACTGGTCTTGTGACATGTAAGACCAGGGAGAGGTTAGTGACTTGAATTTTCATATTATTTTTTTCCAAACTAAAAGACAGCATCATTTATTTCATATGGGCATTTTATGAAGATTGCCAATGGAACTATCACGGACAGCTTGTTTTAATTTTATTGTTTTGCTTCTACATCATCTACTGCATATTAATGCCTTAGCTCTCAAGATTATGTTTTTAAAACAATAACTTACCCATTTCAGCCATTATTCCCTTTTGAAAGCACAGACTTAAGCAAAACTGAGAAAAATAATGATGACTCTTGAAATAAACTTTCCAGTGACTTGTGAAATGAAATCTCGTTTATTGTATTTCTTTGCTCATTAATATTCAAAGAAATAATGTGTAATCTCTGAGAGATCAGCCGCTGCAAAGTGTGCTGTGAGCGTGATGGAACTGAACTTTGCACATTCAGAGACATGTCTTCAGGGGTCACCGTGGCTGAGGGAAACTTCACACATTACATCTACAGAGAAATAATAGGAAAATGTCTTCATCCATATACACAGTCATCTGTGAAAAATTGCATAACAGTTTATTTCAAAAGCATTTTGAACTGACCCAGAAAAAGTAAGTCAGTGCAGATGCTTCAGAATGGTCTATTTTATTTTATTTTATTTTATTTCAAACCACCACATTCTGTAGTAGTGGAAGTTTCTGAAGTGTTTTGAAAAGTTGTTCCCCACATAGAGACTGTGTTTGGACTAGTGGGTTGTGAGTGGATTGCTGAATTGTGGCAGCAGCCTCTACCCTAACCTACACACATTCACTACAATGTCTATAGAGAACACTCTACACATGTACGCTGGTATTAATGGAGATTCTCTACAGATATTCCAGTGCTGGTGTGTAACTCAGGAGGAGAACAATTGTAATAATGCCACACCCTCACAAGGCACATTCACTGAATGCCCAAAGAACCTTTCTACACAGGTCTGATGGGCAAATGACTAATATTGGATCCTGTTGGCAGTCATTTTCTTAAATACTCTTCTGCTTCTTGGAATGTGAGGCACAGTTGTCTCTTAAATTTCAAAACCACATTTGTGAAAAGTGAATAAAAGTACTAATAAATAATTCTACCATATATACTCGAGTATAAGCCGACCCGAATATAAGCCGAGGCACCTAATTTTAGCACAAAAAACTGGGAAAACTTCTTGACTTGAGTATAAGCCGGTTCACCACACCACAAACCTGGTGGTGGTGGCGGTGGCGGAGGAAGAGCAAGCAGCCCAAAAGGGCTACTTTTGGGCCGCTCATCCCTCCACTGCGCCTCTGCCGCTTGTAAGAGCAGGCATAGGAGCCGCGGTTGGGAGAGGCACAGCGCAGCGCACCTCTTCTCCCAACTGTGGCTCCTGTGCCTGGCCTTGCAAGAGGCGGGCAGTGGCGGGACCAGCGGTGAAAAAGGGCTCCTTTCAGGCTGCTCATCCCTCCGCCACCGCTGCCCACCTTACTCAAATATAAGCTGAGGGGGGCTTTTTCAGCATAAAAAATGTGCTGAAAAAGTCGGCTTATACTCGAGTATATACAGTACTTAAGATTTCACACAAAAGGGACTTTTTATTTCTCTCTCTCTCTTTCATTTTCACACTTGTATTTAGGTGCAAACCTTTCAGAATATAGTTAATTTTTTAGGTGTCTTTTTTCATGACCCATCTAGTCTAGGATCCTCTTTCTGATAGTGAAAACAGTTTCTGGCCTCGCTTCTTCAGTACTTCTGATGCTTGAGTTTTCAGTGTTTTTAGTGCACAGCTAGGAATTGCTCAATATACTGGATCTCATTATACTGGATCTTCTAAAAGTTTAGCTTCTTTTATGTAGTTGGTAGTACAACCCCTTTCCTCTTTCCTCAGCATATTACTTCAGCATTAATCTGCAGTGACCTCCAGAATACAGCTGACCTTCTCAGTTACAGTAAGAAAGCTTTCCTGCCCCACATGAATGCAGAGACATGAATGTATACATACATCTTCCACTAATCTCCATATCATTGATGGTTGATGGTAATTTTCATCATCTGAAATATAAGGCAACTAGAGAGCTGGACTTGGGTAGTGTTTTGACTAGTTGTTCATTATCAGCATTTTTAATAATATTGTTGGTGTGCCATATCTGTGCAGCAATGGAATAACATATTCTTGGTATCTGCCCTACAATTATTTCATATTCTGCCCTCTGAGACTGTCATGAATGGGCCACAGTGCTGCTGTTTTATAGGGCTTGTAAAATGAAGAACAGCCTGTACCCGAGTGTGTACTTTATAAAAGTATTGTGTTTCAACTTGTTATGTGTTATTTATCCACTGAATGCTTTGGTTTTGAAATGTATTACCAACATAATAATCACAGCTTGGATCAAACTTGGGAAAATTTAGATATTATTAATTTCACATATTTATACAAGATTGACAAAAGTGAATATATATATATATATATATATATATATATATATATATATATACCACTTTGTAGTTTTCAGCTCTGTAAGTGGTGTATGGTAGAATACCTTGAGGCCTTTCAAAATCTTGCCATGCACTTCACCCCATGCTGTGTGACAATATCCATCCATCTCCTATGACAAAATATACTTTGAATGTCTTGCTTCTAGTGAAACCTTATATTTAACAATACTGTAGTGTAATTCCTCTTGTCAGTCCTGTCACATTGCTGAGAAGTCACACTGGAAGACTAATCATGGAATAATTAGCACTGGTTGACTTGGAATATTTTGCTGTTAGCCTCCAGAGGAAATAGTTCAGCATTTAGAATTTCATATTACAAACAGGCAAATTATGGCTAATCATGTTCTTGGGAAAAGGAAATCACCCACTAGTTTATATATATTGCTAAAATCTAAAGCCACATCACTTTTCAGGCAAATGTTTTCTGCCCTACTTGTGGCCTTTAAATCCCTTCTAGAAGGAAACAAAGTTGTAGGGATGGAAGAATCTGCTTTAATCTCTTGCATTAGGCTCTTTCTTAAGTCTGAGCTACCTATGCATTGTCAGATTCATGGGTTTTTTATTATTATTTAAATGTAAAATTATATATGCAAAAATGATTATATTACTAAAATAAAAATAAAAATAGTCAAGTCCCACGAGGTAGTATATTTTTGCAGGATAATTTAAATATTGTTACATGCCACCCCCAATATCCAGAGCAGTGCAAGATTCCAGGTGCATTTTACCCCAGGTCTGTGTTTCCTTTTGGAAACTGGGCACAGTGGAGACTGAGGTGTCTTTATGATGTATGGCTTATTTACACATCTATACAAGCTGAGCCTGCTGTGGCGGGGTTCAGAGCATCAGCATTCCAAGAGAGCGTCCATGTCCTGCACCTTGCCTAGCTCCAAGTTACATCCCAGTTTCTTTTCTCTCTCTAGCCTAATCCCTGGCCTTTTGAAACACTGGCAGAGGCCCCACTCCCTTTGATCCTCTTGTTGTGTTAATGACCCATTATCCCAAGATAACACCTAAAGGAAATTATTTAAGTTAATTAGTTTCTAACACATGTAGATTCCAAGGGATTAGTGAGGTGTCCAATACACAATTTAGGAAGTTTGCCTAGCTAAACTGCCTAGCTTTCACACATGCTAATTAAAGGATTAGAAGCATCTAGTTCGCAGTTCAAATGCACACATGGATCTGATTATATTCCAACTCTTGAGGGTTGATATGCAGCTTTAACTCCTGAGCTTTAATTAAATTCTAACACCTACAAACCTATGACAATATTAATACATTAATATTTTTATTAGGGTGTGCACCACATTCAGCCAAGTACCGAGCCAAACTGGGCATATTCAGAAAGACTAGTCAGGCATAGACAGTTGGGTTGAATAAACCAGGGTGGAAAAAACATGTGAATGGTTTGAGACCTATCTGAATGGTGGCTATGGCTTCCAGGAGCAGATAGACCCAATGCCATGGTTCTCCTTCCTGCTTGATGCTCTACCCCACAGAATCAGCTCATCAATCCTGTGGGTTGCAGGTGCTGCACAGGATACGATCTTACCACTCACTAGCTTCAGGGTGCCAGTCATTGCTTCTTCATGAGCAGCTTGCTTCGGTTACATGAAGGGAAGCAGCTCACAAAGAAGCAGCACTACAATGGAACAGAGCCTATTGCTTATGGCTTCAAACTCCTCCCAATCATATTTTTAAGCCCTGTGTAAAGCACTTTACTTGGCAAATCGGGTCCTTCCTTAAAGAGGGCAAGTATTGCAGTGAGACTGGACAACTGACACCCTGTGTTGTGGGTGGGTATGTTTGGACAACCACAACACCCAATTGGTAGGTCCCTCAAAGCTGGGTGCAATCTGGCCAATGGGACGCAGTCTAAACGGTTCGAGGGACCTATTTAGGTCCATGTACGTGACCCTGAGCTTCCTCTTTCGGCGCATGCATTCGGAACACCCGCCCACCTCTCCCTACTTTTAGGGCTTTGCACTTGACCTTGCTATTCCATTGTGTGTCATCTGTCATTCCATTGCTATTCCATTGTGTGTCATCTGTCATTGGGACAAGGGCGCAGCAGGACTTTCTCCCGCTTGGCTGATTGGCTGTTGCCATTTGGGTTTCGCCTGCCGCATAGCAAATCGTCACAACTTGTAAGGTTGCAGATAGGCTCTTGTTCAGGTGATAGGGATGGGAGAACGCTCTCACCATCTCTATGTGAAGGGCATTCCATTAAAGGAATCCAGGGACTCGATGGTTTGGTCAACCCCTGAGAGGGGGTTGTGCCTGTGCCTGAGTCCAGGGGGACATTTAGGTGGTGGAGTTAGCCCATTCCCAGCTTTCTGCTTAGCTGGGTGTTCACCCTTGGCTGACCTATGCTGGAACCCTGGGTCAGTACTACCTGCATAGCAGGGAGCTAGTCGAACCAGAGCCTATGCAACCACTCACTTTTCTGTAATCAATAAAGTTGTGGCCTAAATTCTGCCAAAAACCAAACCAAAATTTGAGTCTTGTGTGAATTTATTTAGGGGGGAGGTTTCTGGGTCTGAACATGCATAGATCTGCCACACAGGAAAGACTGTTGGTGTGGCACCTTTGACAAGGATTGGCACCTTGCAACAGTAGCATAAAGAAATGAATTGTTCCCTCACAGAAGTGCCAGGGACCTGCTACTAAAAGCCCAAGTGCAGCAGCTCAGAGAATTGGAACTTTAGGTTTTGTCTGCCTTGGTTCCAACTATTTACCTGTATATTATATTGAAGAGGCAAAAATAGACTGAAAACTATATGCCAAAAAGCATGGTGTGGTATGTAATGCACCTCCTAATAGACAAAGTCATAATCTCCCATGTCGTTTTATAATACTTATGCTGAAATCCATAGCATGATATCATCAAGATAATTAAACCATGAAAAGCCCTCCAAGCTATTAGAGGCCATTATATCTCCATTGTACCCATTACATGAATGAACAGGATGTGAGAAATGGAATATTACTTCCACTAATGTACTAAAGAACACCAGGTTCTCCATGTTAGATAATTCCACATTCATTTTCAATAGCAGGTAAATGTAACCTCTACAGTTTAGAAGAAATGGTTCTGATCTTTAAGAGTAAATCTTCTTTGTTTATTTGTATCTAAGATGATGATAGCAAGTATCACATTTATGAGCCAAAATACAAGCATATTAGTCTCTTATAGTTTAAGGAGCCATTCTCTATAGCTGGTCTGAAGTCAGAGTTTGGGGCTTTGGAAAAGGAGAATCACATCACTACATAAATATTGCTATTTTACCCAGAAAAATATCCCGCCCCCCCAAAAAAAAGATTCCCTATAAAAACAAATGATATGACTCATGTTGCCTCGTGAACTTCTGAAAGATTTTGAAACCAATCACCAGCAAGCACTATTTCATTTGCATCATGAGTATATGATATATACAAAAATATTTTGGAAGAAATTGCTCTTGCCCACTAGTGAATTTCAGATATCTTCTAAAAAGCTTCATGGCTCAGGATCTGAGGCAGCATGTAATCACTGGAGGAACAGTGAATGAAGTGAATGAAGGCTAATTTTTGCCCTCATATGGGCAATTAATATTAGCATAAAAAACTGTCACTGCTTGTCCCTCACACACACAATGCCAGTACGGTTTCCTTCTGTTATTTTCTTTGCTCTTCTTTGTCAGGTTTTGTGGGCTGCAAGACTTCCAATACATTTTGATAATAAATAAGTGACTTCAAAATTTGTAGGCACAAAGCAGATCACAACCTTCAGAGTAAAGGTTGTGGCAACCCATTCATCCTCATCTTAGGAGAATTGAAGGAGCCGAGAAGGTCATTAGACAAAAGAAAGGTCATGTCCATTCCACATACCACTCTTCTCTTTTTTTGTTTTTTAGGTATATATTTAAAATTGGTGTAACCAAAGATCCTCACATGCATGCATGCGGTTTATATTCTTGTTGCAAAATGAGTAATTCCTCTGATACACATGTTAATTATATATTCTGTACAGGACTATGAATAATTCTATTAAGTATGCTACCAATTAATGAACCATTAAATTTAAATTGTTCCTGCTAGAGGTACTATTTATAAAAATCCTACTAAACAGATATTTCACCTCAATAGCTAACATAATATAGATTCATCCTGACTTTAGGGAAATAATGCAAGGAATTTAACAAATGATACTAACACCTACGCTTCACTGCAAAGATAAACTTCCCCATATGCAGGCTAAAATATCAGTATTCTAGTTGAGGAAAAACTGTTTAAATAATATTGCATGTAACACCTGATAATTTTTGAAGTGTAAGCTCAAGTAATGATTTCAAATACATTATCTTTAACACTCACACTATTATGAATGTTTGATGTACATCTGAAGTTCTTCAGTTCTGCGTTTGAAAGAGTTGTGCTCAAAAAATGCTTCTTGAGGCAAGGAGTGTATATTGGAATAGACGGTTGTATTCTAATTTCCAATCAATTTTTGAATAAATTTGTGAGTTAAAAAAAATGTCTGGAAATTTGAATGCATTTTCATGCACATTTCTCCTTATGGACTCATTTTTACATGCCATTGTGCAAGCAGTGTCCATTGCTTTCCCCCTAATATGAGTATTCTTTGCATAAAATTTTCACTAATATTCATATTTTGTACACAATCCTTAGATGAAAAACTGCTTTGCCAAACTCAGAGGAGGGTGACTTTTGCAGGATAGCTTTGTTTCACTTTGTCAGTTGATTCACAAAGTTCAAAATTTGTAAGATTCGCATAACATGAAAACTAACTTCACCCCCCCCCCCGCCTTGTGATACCTAGCTGTGCCTGGGTTGATTTGGCACAAACTGAAAAGGCACAAACCAAAAACCATTCAGGTTTACTCTGATCCTTCTTCTGCAAAGGTGTAGTTCCCTTTGAGAGGTAAACAAATTTAGTAGTAAAATATACATACTTAATGTGACATGGAATCATATCCATAGAAAAGATCTAAGTTTATTTACCATAGCATTGTGGGCCAAGCATACCATGTGACATAGAACACTGTGTGCTACAGAATCAATGCACTCCAGAAACTACAACACACAGCTCCAAATAACACAAGCATGCCTAAACATTTGCAGAAGTAGATTAAAATGTACCTTGATTTACCTCGTTCAAATGCCCAGTTTACTTTAAGGTAGACTGCTGAAAATAATCTTTACCTGCAAGGGTTTGATAATGCGACAAGATAACCTGGGACAAGCATTTTCTAACACACTGCCTTTTGAGTAAAAGAAAAAAAGACTCATTTTATATATTTTTAAAGAAAAAATACACCATATCAATCATCACATCTCTCACTACATTTTTATAACATAGCTTACATCAACAAGTTTGAATAGACTAATTGAACAGACCAAAGAGAGAAAACAGTAGAAACAAAGAAAAATACATTGCATTTGACTTCTACAGTTTTATAAAAATAAAATTGAGAGTGCTATACATCAGTAAGCAACCAATTAGTGCATTTCTGAATGCACCTGTTACACTCTGATGCAGAGTATGTCAACATCTTTTGAGGTTTTATGTATTTTTGTCAGCATCTTGCAGCTATTTTGGCTCATATTTGCATTTTAATATACTATGGAAGTAATGTATTTTCATTGTGTTCATACCTATTTGCTAGTTCTATAAGAGACACTTCAATGAGAATTCTTTATAGGTGCTGGCTTCCTGTCATTTGTGTTTTCATAATTGCATTGTGTTATGCAAATATTCAGTTTGACATCAGATCTGGAATTTTAAAATGATCTCAATAGTTATTATAGAATTCTTTTCTTTTCCTTCTCTTGCTTTAATAAGCTAACTGGCTGAAACAAAGTAAGCCAGAAAGCCAATGTACTCTGTACAAAAATAAAGAAAAAGGAAGTATAAAGGGAAGTAATAGTTCCACTCCATTCTGCCTTAGCCTGGAATACTGTACCCAGTTGTGGGCACCAAAATTTAAGAAGGATGTTGATAAGCTGGAAAGTGTGTGGAGGAGGGCAACCAAGATGAGCAATGATCTAGAAAGTAAGCCTTATGAGGAGCGGTTGAAGGACCTAGGTATATTTAGCCTGGAAAAGAGGAGACTGAGAGGAGATACGCTTGCCATCTTCAAATATCTAAAGGGCTGTCGCATGGAAGATGGAGCAAGTTTGTTTTCTCCTACCCTGGATGTAGGACTTGAACCAATGGTTTAAAGTTTTGAGAAAGGAGATTCTGACTAAAAATCAAGAAGAACTAAAAATCAAGAAGAACCTGTTTGGTGATAGAATGGACTCCTCAGGAGGTGGTAGACTCTCCTTCCTTAGAGGTTTTAAAGCAGAGGTTGGATGGCCATCTTAGTTGAGATTTCCACATTGCAGGAGCTTGGACTAGACAACCCTTGTGTAGCTTTCAGCTCTAAGATTCTATGATACTTTGATTCTAAGATGTTTGTGTACACAACATGAAGAACTATAATGGCTTGAGTTGTGGTAAGAAATGATGCCTGCTAAAATGATCACATATAATCTGCAGATCACTAGAGTTTTAACCTTGCTAAAGTATAATGCCATGGGGATGGAATTTTATAAAAGTTTTATTTTGTGGTCATATTTGAGGCTTTGCTGGGCCTCGTCTTAAAGATGAAAAAATCTTCAATGTGTTATACCAACCCCCCAAATCTTTCACCCTGGCTTCTTGTATTTATCATCATATTTTTTTAATTACAGTGGTACCTTGGGTTAAGTACTTAATTCGTTCCGGAGGTCCGTACTTAACCTGAAACTATTCTTAACCTGAAGCACCACTTTAACTAATGGGGCCTCCTGCTGCCGCCGCACTGCCGGAGCACGATTTCTGTTCTCATCCTGAAGCAAAGTTCTTAATCTGAAGCACTATTTCTGGGTTAGCGGAGTCTGTAACCTGAAGCATATGTAACCCGAGGTACCACTGTACAGGTAGGTAGCCGTGTTGGTCTGCTGTAGTCGAAACAAAATTTTAAAAAATCCTTCCAGTAGCACGGCTGCAGAAGCATCATCTATATAATCAATGAATGTTTTCATTTATGTATAATTTTGTCGACTTGTGTTCTTCTTATACTTTGCTTTAAATTGCAATACAAAGTAAAATAGCACAAAATGATTGGCCATAGATAAATAAATAAAATCATCCAGTTAGGTTGCCAATAAAACCTGGTTTGCAACAAAAACCCAACCAATGAAGAAACAAAACAGAGGTCTGAAACCACAGTCTTCCTGTTGTGGAATTGGTCCAGAGACACACTGTAGATGTAATATTGTGCTATACAGTACAAAAATAGATGAGATGCATATCTAATATTCTGGCTAAGGATGTATTTTTCACAATTTCAGATACTCCATTATAATACTGTAACTGGCAGGGGTTCACAGCATTTAATAAATGTAAAAAATGTCTCAGTCCTCAGGCACGTGCCAAAGCATAGCTTCCAAAAACCTCATATTAAATTTTAACCTCATGCTGGGAAATTCTGTAGACTGTGTAATAAACATCCTAGTGCATTTTGTTCCCAGCCAATATGAAATATCTGTGTGAAGGGACTTCAGATGAAAAACACAGTGAAAAGCAGAAAATAATGTATCACACTGGACTTCATAAAACAAACTGTACAGCAAATCCCACATAGTAAATTGAATAACAGCACATATTCTTCCAGTTGTGGCATATGTTTAAAGCAAAGGAGGAAAATATAAAAGAGCAAGCAATAGAAAACAATAGAAAGCAATAGAAACACTTCCAGCTTTTTTAATTTTAATCCACCTACACTTTTTCAGTTTCCAGCTACCTTTTAAGAAACCATTTCACTCAAGGTTGTGGCAATGTATGGTGTTAAAATTAAGTCCTGTAACAAAGTGATCTGGCAAGCTTCACAGATTGGCTTCAAGAGCCAGCTGTCAGTCGGAAAACCCTTCTCCTCAGCAGAATCCAAGAGAAGAGAGTAGAGATTGGAAGATGGTTAAACAGTCAGAGAGAGAAAATTAATTATCTGATGTGAGCCCTCTCTGCTGCTTTCACCACCATGCAGTAAGTTAGGCATGTAGTAGACATGCTTATTTGCTCTAACTTGGGTATGGTCATTTCTGCAGTGGGACTTTCACCACTTTGATTCTAGGCATCACCCAGCTGTTTCATAGCATACAACACCCCTGTATACTAGGGAGATGAACATGTTCTACAGCATCAGAGAAGGTGTTCAGTAAGGCAAGGGCTTCAGGAGAGCCATGGCAACCCCCCTCTCCACCCTTCAGTCTTTGCTGGTGCTGCACTAAGTATCTGTGTGAGCAAAGCTTGGCGAGATCTTCTCCATCCAATTTACCTTCTCAAGTTTCTGTAATAAATGCCAGATCAGCCCCGTCAGGCATCATCCATTATGAGATCACAGTTGACTGAGAGGTTATTATGAACTGACCTGGCATTCAGTAGCAGAACAGTCACACTGGAAGACCTTTTACCAGACCCTCCAAGTGTCCTTATTTCCCAGGGATGTCCCTATTTTAGAGAAGCCATCCCGGTTTCTGATTTGACCCTGGAATGTCCCACTTTTCCTTAGGATGTCCCTATTTTCATTGGAGAAATGTTGGAGTTATCCAACCCCTGAGTCGTCTGAAGGCAATCCAGTATAGGGAAGCATTTTTTTTAATGATTAATGTTTTATTATGGTTTTTTTATATATGCTGGAAGCTGCCCAGAGTGGCTGGGGCAACCCAGTAAGATGTGTGGCGTATAAATAGTAAAATTACCATTCTGGAATGAGATGTCCCTATTTTCTTAAAAAAAAGATATACTTTTGTGAAAAAACCAGAAGCTTTTCTTTTAGGGATGATAGGAAAGGACATAAGAAGAAAGGACTTTAAACTTTTCCAATATGCTGTAACGGCAGCCAGAATCCTGTTGGCCCAGAAGTGGAAACAAGAGGAGATACCGACGATAGAAGAATGGAGACTAAAACTGATAGACTACGTGGAATTGGACAAATTAACTGGGAAAATCAGATATACTAAAGACCAAAAGTTCATCGAGGACTGGGGAAAATTGGTGGATTATCTGAAAAACATATGTGGTATAAACACAACGTTAGTGGGATTTCAAGAGGCACTGAAAAAAATCAAATAAGTATTGTTTATTAAAAATAATGGGACTAAGGAGGAATAATGGCAATATAAAAAAAGGGAATGCGTATTAAAGATATAAAAATGGATGACTGTCAGAGACGCTGAAGGAAGTTCAAAACAGACACAATTTGTTGTATTCGGGTTTAAATGTATAACTGGATGAAAATTAATAAAATTTATTGGGGGAAAAAGAGATGTCCCTATTTTCATCAGAGAAATGTTGGAGGGTACACTTTCACTGGTAAAGCAACCAGGAGCTTTAGACTCCAAAGAGAAAACAGAAAGAGAAACCATTTATTATGATGGAATGGTCTCCTCACTGGGCCATGTCTTCATTGACCTATGGTGGCTGAATTAGAAAAGACAGCCCCATTCTAGTCAAGCCCAATACTTAACAGACACATCAGAAACAGAGCAAGACTCCACACACAACCAGCTACTCAATAAAAACCAATAAAAACCAATGCCAATACGTCTTCTGATGTGAAGGTTAATTAGACTAGGAGACACATTTAGCATTGAAATATTAAACATGACCAACACTCCAGGGCAGTTCTATTGTGGGTTGGCCTATCACTCCAGAGGCCTGAAATCCACTACTTCTCACCATTCCAGGCTACTTCTAGTCTCTCACCTGGAAAATAGTCCAAGGAAAACACAACACCACCTCCATAAAGAAAAATAAAATAAAACATAGTCATTATTATTTTGAGAGTCTCTCTGCAGGATATTACTTTCCTTGATTTTCACTTTTATAGCCTGCTCTTTTACTAAAAGTATTCAGAATGACATACAGGAGATGTTGGATTTCAATTCCCATCAGCCTCAGTCAAAACGCTCAGTGGTCAGGGATAATAGGCATTTTGGTTTACCAGCAAGTGGAGGGCCACAGGAGCCCCATTTCTGGAATACAGCATAAGGATAAAACTTTAATCAATTAAAAAATACAGATGCAACAACCAAATTCTAATAAAAGCTTTAAAAAGAAAAATACACACAAACATTAAAGGAAAACAAAGGAAAAAGAAAGAGCATGGTGAATTACAATTGTGAAAGAATTCCAGGATTGTGGCACCCTGCAGAACACAGTGGAACTTCCTTCTGAGTAAATGTACTTTGATTTATGCAATCAGAATAAGGGCTAAATGTTTCTCCTGGACTATATTACAATATATTATGTTTAAGGATGTGCAGACCCTGTTTATATTTCAACTAATATTTCTGGAGGATTTCGCCCCAGATTAGATGTTGCTGTCATAATAAAGGGAAGTAAAAATGGAATCAGAAGTCAGCCAGTGAATCCTGTTTATATCAACACTTCAAAGGGGGTGCTACTACCCTAGCCAATTAGTGTGGAAGTCCCATAGAAATCCCATACTTCATTCGCCAACATCAACATAACACAGTCCACCAGTCCTTGCCATTCTGTACTTTCACTGTAATTCTCCCACCTTTCTTGAGACTGCAGAGTGTCTGGCTTTACTCAGACAAATGGATGAACACTACAGTCTCCACTGCTGTAGATCAGGCATAGGCAAACTCTGGCCCTCCAGATTTTTAGGACTACAATTCACATCATCCCTAGCTAACAGGACCAGTGGCCAGGGATGAAGGGAATTGTAGTTCCAAAAATCTGGAGGGCCAGAGTTTGCCTATGCCTGGTGTAGATGCCCTTAGTAGTCCTTCTCTCAAAAAATGATTTTTATTAAGTTTTCTATTTAACACTCCAATCATATCACATTAATTATTCCAAATTGTACCAATACATATCATAAAGTCCAAATATTTTGCCAAATTATAATTTTTTGTTTGGGGTTCCCATGCTTCGAGTTCTGTAAGGGTCCAGTCATCTCATATCTCTGCTGCTTTTAGTATTCACCAATCCAATCTTCGATCTTCTTGTTGTTATCTTTTTTCTTCTTAATGGTCTCTGAGTTGTTTCCACAGGAGAGTTAACATTATTATGCTTCTGTGTGAACTTTGTAAGACTCTCTCCTTCTTTCGAACTCGGGGGTGATTTATGGGCAACCGCAGACGAGGCTGCACCGGGAAGAATTTGGGAGGCTGATTTATTCCCATCATCAGCCCCTAAATTACCTCGTGTGAGCTGGAGAGATGGCATTGTCGGCCATCTTCCAAGGCGCCCCTAGTGGCCCCTGCCCTTAGTAGTCCTTCTCCATAGATTTGAAAGGACATTATTTTGATGGAGGCAAAAGCATACCAGGCAACAACCTATCACACAGCTTGGTAGGCATTTGAGTTGACCACCATTTTATGATGCCATTCACTTCAGTCAATCTTCTATTATTATTTTTTAAATAATTTTTATTCATTTTTCAAACACATAATAAAAGCAAACAAAACACAAGACAAAAACATACAAAACATTTAAACATGTATAATTTCATAATCTTATATTCATAGACCTTCTTTCCTCCGACTTCCCCATACCTCCCTTTCGCTGCATCCTTATTTTGGAATTCTTTAGCAACCCTTTAGTCAGTTTATCTATTAGTTCCCTTTCATTACGTTTCCATAAACTTGTTAGTTACAGCTGTAATTCTCTACTTCTTACCCCTTGACATCTTAACATTCCTCAATTTTACAACAATTTTAAAGATATATTTTGAATTTCTTCCAGTCCTCTTCCACTGTTTCTTTCCCCTGGTCGCGGATTCTACCAGTCATCTCTGCCAGTCCCATAAAGTCCATCACCTTTGTCTGCCATTCTTCCAGAGTAGGTAGTTCTTGCATCTTCCAATACTTTGCCAGAAGAATTCTTGCTGCTGTGGTAGCGTACATAAAAAAGGTCCTATCCTTCTTTGGCACCAATTGGCCAACCATGCCCAGGAGAAAAGCCTCAGGTTTCTTAGGAAAGGTCCACTTAAGGACTTTCTTAATTTCATTATAGATCATTTCCCAAAAGGCTTTAACCCTCGGGCAGGTCCACCAAAGGTGATAAAAAGTACCTTCAGTCTCATTGCATTTCCAACATTTGTTCTTGGGCAAATGATAATTTTTTGCAAGCTTGACTGGGGTCATGTACCACCTGTAGATCATTTTCATTATGTTTTCTTTTAAGGCATTACATGCCGTAAATTTAACACCAGTGGTCCATAACTGTTCCCAGTCAGCGAACATAATGTCATGACCGATGTCTTGTGCCCATTTAATCATAGCTGATTTCACCATTTCATCCTGTGTATTCCATTTCAACAGCAAGTTATACATTCTTGACAAATTTTTTGTATTGGGTTCTAACAATTCTGTTTCTAATTTTGACCTCTCCTTCTGAAATCCTATTTTCCTGTCCTGCTTAAATGTCTCATTTATCTGATGGTAATGCAACCAATCTCGAACTTTGAACTTTAATTTCTCATAACTCTGAAGTTTAACCTTTTCACCATCTTGTTCTAGAATTTCACAATATTTTGGCCATTTAGAGTCCATATTAAGTTTTTTCACCGCCTTAGCTTCCATTGGTGACAACCACCTGGGAGTTTTACTTTCCAACAGATCTTTGTATCGAGTCCAAACATTGTATAATGCTTTCCTAACAATATGGTTTTTAAATCTTTTATGCACCTTTGCCTTGTCATACCATAAATATGCATGCCAACCAAAGTTATTGTCATACCCTTCCAAATCCAAAATGTCTGTGTCTTCAAGAAGCAACCAATGTTTCAACCAGCAAAAAGCTGCTGATTCATAATAAAGTCTTAAGTCCGGCAGGGCAAAACCCCCTCTATCTTTTGCGTCAGTTAAAATCTTAAATTTTATTCTGGGCTTTTGGCCCTGCCAGACAAACTTAGATATGTCTTTCTGCCACTTCAGTCAATCTTCTAATTAACACTAACCCAGCTATATGTAAAAAAACCCCACAACCTCAGCTATATATTCTTTTTAAAAATGAAAGGGTGGTATAGTGTGATGACACCATCATGCTATACTGTTAAGCTTTCAAAAATGATTAATTATATCCCTGCCACTGATGTTATTTAGGGAGGGACAAAGCCAGCTCAGAATCTATTGCAGTCAAGGGATAGTATTGGGCCTGATATTGGCCAAAAGGTTTTGCCAGCTCCAGACTGGGGCAGTGATCTTCTTGTTCCCTGCACCTTCTGCCTAGCCACCATGCCCTCTAAGTTAGTACAATATCCTACACTCAAGTCTCTCCCAACTGCATGAAATTCAGAATAAAAAGAGAAACATCAGAAAATATTTAAACAGAATGATGGAGAGTATGGATCCTAATGTTGCAACTGAGAGTGGTTTGTTACCTGATAATTTATTTGTGTGGAAATTATGATCTATATTTCCTTTGAAGCAATCAGTTTTTAGTTTAAAGTGTTAATTAATAAATATGTGGGGCCATTGTGCATTGTACTTGTACATCCATTTATGAGGAGAAATGGCTCAACTGTGCTTTAGTTTATGTGGGCCGGGGGTATGGAAAATATTTCATTATATAAAGCATTAATTTCCCTAAGTTGTTGTGGAGGGTTCAGCTTTAGCAGTCTAAATGTATTGTCGTATTTTAAATTGGTTATTCTATCAAAATGATTCCATTTACTTTGATGCCTTTGCATTGTTTTCCCAGAGTACTTCTTTTCACCTGTCCTGTTAAATCTAACATTGTGGAAGCTTCAAGTCTCCTGTTTGCAATTTGTTATAATTGGAAATGTGATGAATAACAGGTGCTTAATTCTCCACAGGAATCGGCAATGTAAAGTAGGAATCTGAAAAAGAATGAGAGGTTGGGGATGGGCTAAAGAGGGTAGAGAAACAGATGCTTTGAAAACATTCATAAACTCCCAGGGTAGGAATGGGAGACCATAATTCCTTTCAATAGGTACACACTTCAATAGTGGCTCCTTTAATTCGTCTTGCTTATCACATAATATCCCTTCCTGCTGTGATACGAAAAAATGGAAGCACATCCACTTCAAAGATCTTAAGTTTCCAGAGATAACTTGGAGGCAAGCTTTGAGGCTGTTTCCAAATATTTATATGTACACACAGTAACTTGAAAATAAAGGCCAACTCACACCTAACTATGTACACACATAGCCAATTGCAGGGTAAACTTGTAGTGTGGAAGGAGAGAAGGTGATCTAGAAATGGAATCCAAAGCTATGGCAGAAGCATGGAATAATAGAATCTTAGAGATGGAAGGGACCTTGAGGGTCCTCTAGTCCAAGCCCCTTCAATGCAGGATGCAACGAAAGCATCCATGACAGAAGACCATCCAACCTCTGCTTTAAAACCTCCAAGGAAGGAGAGTTCACCACCCAGTGATGATGTCTATTCCAGTGTTGAACAGCTTTTGCTGTCCTGAAGTTCTTCCTGATGTTTAGTTGGAATCTCCATTCTTGTAATTTGAAGCCATTGGTTCAGGTCCTACCCTCCAGGGCAGGACAAAACAAACTTGCTCCATCTTCCATGTGACGGCCCTTTAGATATCTAAAGATGGCAAGCATATCTCCTCTCAGTTTCTTCTCTCCAGGCTAAGCATATCCAACTCACTCAAATGTTCCTCATAAAGCTTGATTTCTAGACTCTTGATCATCTTGGTTGCACTCCTCTGTACACGTTCTGTTCCAGCTTGCCAATATCCTTCTTTATTATTTTTAACCTCTTTTGCAGACCTGATCTCATTCTGAGCTTTGTTCCACCTGACCTTCACCCTGTAACTGTTGACTGTTCATGTATACTCTTGCATTCTTCTATTTCTTATGCACGCCCTTCTTAAATCTCAGCTCATGTAAGCTCCTTATGCAGCCACAGTACTTTCTTTAGATATCTCCCACTTTTCTTTCTTGCTTGAATTGTTTACATTTGTGCTTTCAATATTTCACCTTTAATAAATCCATCTTGTACTCCCTTCTCTGACCATGGGATCTCACACAGTAGTTCCATAAACTTTTTAAGATTGGCCTTATTAAAGTCCAGAGTGCATATCTGACTACACTCATCTTTGCCTTGCCTCTGTATCATGAAACCCAAGAGGACATGATCACTTCTGCTCAAAGTTCCCAGTATTTCCTCTCTGTTACTGAGGACAAGGTTCAAGACTGTGAATGGTCTCACCAGAATGGTACATGCCCTGTTTATCTCCCACTTGACTATGCAACACGCTCTACATGAGGCTGCCTTTGCAAGTCTCTCAGAAACTACAATTAATCCAAAGTGTGACAGCTAGACTGGTGACTGGGCCATATAACACTGGTCTTGAAAGACTTACATTGGCTCCTAGTACATTTCTGAGCACAATTCAAAATGTTGGTGCTAAACTTCAAAGTCCTAAATGGCCTCATACCACCCATCATCACTGCAAGAAGTGAAGTTACAGGGAACCAGGCAACAGGTCTTCTCAGTAGTGGAAACCACCCTGTGAAGTATCATTCCATCAGATGTCAACCTAGTTTTGTCAGAATTAAGTATACACTTCCACAGTTAATACTAAATATGTTACTTCTGGTAAACAAGCCACCATAACTGCTAGAGGGCTGTGAAAATTTGTGTCCCAGGCTTTTTAGACTCATCTACCCATGTACTATCTGAAACCAAAGCAGCACATTGGTTGCCAGATTGATTTTCTTCCAGTTTTCCTCCCCCTCACTACTGCCACCACTGCTAAAGGCAAGGACTACCCACTCACCCTGTTGCTTGAATCTGATGGGAAATTGCCACAATAAAAAAATAATAGCAAAAGGACTACTGAATGGCAGGCCTCAATTCACTCCCTGCACCCCAGCAGATTAAAAATAACCAAACTTGTATATTTTTTTGACCATGTTTTATACTTGCTGAATATTATTTCAAGGCTTCCTTTTCCTTTTCATTCTTAAAGAACATGGAAGTTTTTTAGTTACCTTGAAAAGAAGCTGAACTGCATACATAATGTTGCAGCTGTTTTAAGTTTGCCCTAACAGTTCAATACGATGACACACTGGGGCAAACTTAATACTTTATTACAGAGTGGAAAAAACCTTGAATTTTATTTCTACACATAAGTACAAGATTGCAAAGAGCTACTTTATTTTCCTACATGGGATCATATACTGTATCTTTACTTTATTGTGGCTTGACTAAATTAAAGCAATTCTTCACTTAGAGAGAGTGTGGCCTTGTGCTTGCTTCTTTCAGCATCTGCTGACATACTTCCCAAAACAGGGCTGGTTATTTCTCAGAATATAAAGATTGGAGTATCGGTAGTAGATGACGAACATGGGTGACTCTGTGAACCAGAAACTTGGATTCAACAGGACATAGGGCAGCTTTGCAATTGCAGGCCAGCAGCATCAGTGAGCAATGGTCCATTACAGCAAACCAGAGTATTGCCGTACTGAGGGGAACTATAAGCATAATGAAAAAGAAGTAAAAGTCCCCCAGCCCATGTGAATTAAGATTCACATAACTATCAGAGCCACAATCTCTTTTGTCTTCCATACACTCATCTTTCCATTTCAACTTAGAGGGATATTTCTGTCAATCTCCCATTCACTGCCCAATCCTCACAGTTTTCTTGGTTCTTACCCACTATCTTAGTCATGAGGGCAGTCCAGCCAAACAGGACACAGGAATTAATATGCAGTCATAGCAATACACAACACACAGCATTAGTAAGTGTAGCTAACGATAGACCTGGCAGACTTATCTGAATCACAGACAAGTGTTCTGAGCGTGCTCTGAGCTGTTTCCTTGAAGGCCACACCTCATCATTAGGAGAATAAACAGTGTGTATTTCCTAGTTTGAGGAGCTTTGTGTTTTGTTCTGTATTTTTTGTTTTTTGAGAGAAAGAGAAACACAAAGAGAGAAAACAAGCAAGTAAGCAAGAAATTCATCACCACCTGATACACTATCTTTTCTGAAGGGCTTTTCCCGATGTTCTTTTCTATAGGTGCCAGAATGACTAGAAATAAACATTGATTTTGCTATTTTTAGAAAGCAGCTCAGCATAAAATAATGTACTCTAGATTTAAAATTAGCCTTGACAGAGCAAGAAACTTAGCATATGAACAACCCACTGGCAGTGGTTTAGAACTACACATTAACTCCATTGAGTATAGTAGGGCTTAATTTTAGGTAAGTGGGCAAAGTATTTCAGCCTAGATATATATCTTCTCCACATTCAAATAGTTTCACTTTGCTCAGCAAACCAAAAATGTAATTAATCTTAATTAGCTATTTTAGGTGACTTGTTGCAACAAAAATTGCATAGTCAGGGTCCCTTAAAGACAAATACTGAGCAGCAGCTGTGCAATTCCTTGGCTTCAGCTGAAATAATAAATCATAATCACAATATTAGATAGCCAATAAATATTAGATTTATTGTGATAAATCAGTTCCTAAGTAGGCTTTTCTACTACAGTTCCAAGTTCTATATTTTGAATTCTAGAGATGTATATATCTTCCTACTCAGATTGTTAGAATAAATTAATTCTTTCTTTTTACCCTGACACTTCTGCCATGATTTGGTCCATTAGTAAAAAACTACTTTTGTAGTTTTCCATTGGATAATACAAGGACACGGAATCTGTAGCAATGGATATCATATATCCTTCATCTGTAACCAGAATCCCAACTTGGTTTTTCATAATGATGCTCCTATCCTCAAGTGGGAGTGAGTTTGACATACCCCAGCTCCCCTGGAAAGATGACTCAGATAGTCTTAACAGGGGAGGGCCAACATGTGGTGCCAACAGTCCAATAAGGAAAGGGCAGAAACTAAATTTTATGACCTTGTTCTGCTCCAAACTCACTATCATTCTTTGTCTCACTCCCTGTCCTCCCTTTGCAGTGTTGGCTTTGCTAGATGCATGCTTGGGGACTGAATAGGAATTTTGTGGAGACCCCTAATTAGACTTGGGACTCCTATTTTTACACCTTGTTCCCATTATTGGGAGTTTTTGTTTGTTGGAGTTGCATTTTCAGATTGGGTTTAATTGGCTTTTAGTCCACGTAGCAAAGAGAGTTCTATGAATTAGTTGGTGAACTACACAAGGCACTACTGGATTAAGGGCACCCTTTTGTTATCTTCCAATGTTTTGGGTTTCGTAATTTTGGGGTGCCCTTCAGATTCAGCAGGCACACCTGAGTAAACACTGTCCAGCAAAACCATGATGTGCTTTCAGCATCGGATTTAGCACAGTATAGGGTGTTCCCCGGCACATAGCACTGAGCCAAGGGGGTACTAACTAACTACAGTACCCAACTAAATAACCAATCTATATTTGGACACTACCTACTTAAAAAGCAACTGTACCAAAAGTAATTATTGTAGAAATAAGAAATATTTGGGTGGGGGTTGTGTGTGTGCCAAATTTTGCCCTTGCTCAAGATGCCATGCAGCCAAAGTCTGCTCCTGTGTGATTGTTCACATATCCAAAGTTCTCAGAGCTAGGGGGAAGAAGAAAAAGAGGGTTTATTTCTCCAATCCTTTGCTGCAGGACCAGTACAATTTTGATTTGGCTAATTCTCATTAATAGGTTTTATTATAGATCATCTGTATAAATATAACCTACTCCCCATATACAATTGTGTGTCATAAATGTTCTTTTTAGGTGTGCTGGCAATGTTGTAGTCTTAATTCTCAACTACATCTATTTCCATTTTAAATATAATCATGTGCAGTAAAACAAGTAGCTTGAGATCTAGATTTGGTCTTCTGTCCACCATGGCTAAGCCTAGAAGCAGGGAGCTTGGGTGAGTGAAAAAAAATGGCTGAAATGGCATTGCTTTGTGAAATAGGGTTAGACACATTTCAGTCTGAGTCCAGGCGGGGGGGAGGGGGAAGTGGGTGCAGCTGTCCCCCCAATCAATCAAAATAAATACAAATCAATACAAATATGAGGTTCTGTCCCCCTAACAAAAGCCTGCCCTCTAACAAAAGTATGCCTATGGTCCAGGCCTGCTTTTGATACTAAATAATCCATAGTCGCCTTGAAATATGATTTTTACCACGACAGCTCTACTGACATACCACCCAGAAGTCCCACTTTGAGTGGAACATCCTGGATTTACAGAAGCCGCCCCAGCTTCTGTTTCAAATTATGGATGTCCCGCTAACACCCTCACCACCACATTCTCCACCTCCTCTGTGGCAGCAGTATTGGACTGCACCATGACCTCTGACACCACAGCACAGCTGCCACCACTTCTGCCATACGCCTGGAAGCGAGCACAGCACATCTGAAAGCACACTTCTGGAACGTGAATCAGAGGAGGTCAAGGTCTAGTTGGAATGGTAGCAGTGACAGCGGTGGCAATGGAAAGAGAGACCCTGACAGAGCCTCCTGCCTCCTTCCCAAAGCCTGGTGCCTTGCTTATCCAGCTATGGGAAGGCAGCACGAGGGCTGGGGCATCAAATATTGGCCTCACTGCCCCTCCCAACAAGGCAGTGTGCAGCCCACAGGTTCCATTTGTTATGAGAAGTTGTGCCACTGCCTGAGTTAGATCGATGTATTTGCTCACAGACATTTAATTCACAGTATTTAAGGAATAGGGGAATTTCAAGAGTTAAAAAGAGCTGTATGACTTTTTAACAAGCTCAGAAGAAAAATGTATGGTATCTTAATATGTGTAGAAAAATTGAATTCCCATGTAGCTCAATTAAATAAGAGATTTTAGGGCAGTACTCAATCATCTGAGTGACTTTGCCCATCCTTAATGCCTGCATATTTTCTACATCAGGTAGTAATTTGTGACCTCCCATTCTGCCTCACCATGATTTCACCCTCCATTCTGTTCATCTCAATGTGTTTTCTTGATGGAATAATTTGGACCAGTAATTTAAAAAAAAATTCAAGACAGATCTTAAGCTACAATACATTTCTAAAAATCAGCAGGCATCTCTGATACAGAGTTTCAATATCTTCACTGGCAATGCATTTTGCAAGGCAGAAATCAATATGCTGACAGAAAAAGTGGGGGTTTTGTCATTTACAGGAGCTTGCTGCTTCTTTGTATTCTGCAGTTTGTAATTCAAAGCCATTTTCTCTCCGTTAAAATAGATTTGACAAATATCACCTGTTTACTTGAACAGGTATACCTGGATCTATACCAGAGTATACCAGATCCATGAAAACATGCATATGCAGTTGTATGCCATAAACTCCAATTCTTTTAAAAGAAGAAATGGGAAGTGGGGAAAATTGAAATTGGTCAACAATTCTGTACCAAAGGGTCATTTGAAGGCACATTGTCATAGATAAACTGCTCCTAACTTATCGACCATAGCTCAAGCAACATGGCATTCAAATTTATGGAGCTGTCTAGTGCTCTCTAATGATGGGGCGGATAAGTCAGTGGCAACCAAAGAGGTCATGGCATTGTTACCTACAAAACTGCAGTGTGCCTTGAGGTGAGATCAGTCAATGGCATCAGAAAGTTGAAGGTTGAGGAAGTGACTGTAATAATGGCTTGATTAGACACTGAAAGACTAAGAGCATAGCCATTTGGAAGGATGATAGAAAGATGATAGCTTATTATATCAATGGATCTGTTGCCTGTGAATTTATGTTATTAATACTTCAAGAGAACATTAGTTCATTGAAATTTATCGTATACAGAAAAGTTTGAAGTTAGTAGTGCTGAAAAAAGTGGAAAGTCTGAAAACAAGATCACTGGAAGTCATAATAGTGACTCTAGAAGTTATTGAGCATTCTAAGCAAAATTCAAGAGCCCCATCCTCTTATTAAACACATTAATTTATTTAATTATTAGTCCACTCTGTTCTTTAGACTCCAAAAGGCTTGCAGTTGGAATGTTTGAGGATTATTATTATTATTAATTGATTTTATATACTGCCCTATACCCAGGGTTCTCAGGGCAGTTCACAGAATAAAATCAAGATATAAAACCACAAAATGCCTAATAAAAATTAAAAAACAGCAACCCACTACCCAATACAATCTGTATAAATTCCAAAACCAACTGACCTGTGTTAAGAGTTGTGGCAAAGGGAATGCTTGATCTGGGCTTGTGCAGATTAGAAATGAATGAGCTCCACTACAGGAATGTGTTTCAAAACCTTACTGGAAGCAATATTAAATTACAGTGGTAACTTGGTTTACGAACTTAATCCGTTCTGGAAGTCTGTTCTTAAACCAAAACTGTTCTTAAACCGAGGTGCGCTTTCCCACTGCCAGTGCTCTTCCACCATTTGGATTCCGTTCTTAGACCGAGGTAAAGTTCACAAACCGGGACACTACTTCCGGTTTTGCAGAGTTTGTAAACCAAATCGTTCGTAAACACGACTGTTCTTAAACCGAGGTACCACTGTAGTTACAAAATAAAATGTGGCCCAAAATACAGAGTAACACATTGCTCTTACACAAACTGGCAACTGCTAATCTTAATTACCTTTAAGGGTTTTAAACTGTGTTTATGGATCTTTTAAATACTGCCTAAGGTTTTTCTACAATTATTATATAAATTTTGTTCAATAAGTGGATGAATAAATAAATACATACATATATTTTAAGCCATTGCTCAAAATAGAATGAAAGTATTCATAGTGTATCATTGTGGCATTTTAAAACTTGATCTTCAAACTGTTGCTACCAGTTTGAACTTTGTTTGCTTTGATGGGACATTCTGAGTGCTGGGCCGCACATGGATATTAACAGCTCGTAGAGTTTCTCTCTGAGCCCCAGTGAAGGAATGGGTTTCCAAAACCCAAAAATTGACTGTGCAGGCAGTTTTTAAACTGCACCAAAATCCCCATTTCTCCTTAGCTAAAATGCATAAACTTCAGCCGTTGAGCAAATGCAAAACAAGAACACAGCTCTCTCCCTTATCAGTTTCACGGCAAGACTGGCCTTGACTCTACCAGTAGAACAGACACAGACATATCTTATGTTCTGAACACAAATGATGCAGAGACCCAAGTCTGGGACTAACGCCAGAGCATGTTCTCGGAAGTAGTGACCTCTTGCTCCAAGATAGGAGTAGGAACAGGAATATCCTTTTATGGGCAGGAGTGCAGGAAGGAAGATCCCTTTATGGTTGAGAGTACCAGAGCAGGAACATATGTGATGTCAACCTGTGTACGTACGCCGACGTGGTTGGGCTCCTAGGGGAGGAGTGAGAGGGTGCCTGGAGGATATATAAACTGCATGAAACCT
This sequence comes from Podarcis gaigeae, assembly GCF_964106915.1. Classification (NCBI taxonomy): domain Eukaryota; kingdom Metazoa; phylum Chordata; class Lepidosauria; order Squamata; family Lacertidae; genus Podarcis; species Podarcis gaigeae. Next base: position 59,439,197 of record NC_139677.1, on the reverse strand, counting down.
GTCATTTCTTTGTACTTGCTGTGGACTCACCACGCAAGTGCCTTCTGCTATCCGGAGAGCAGAATAAACTCTTTCTTTGAACCAACCTCGGTGTCATTTTGACTTCCTTCCTCCTGTCCCGGAGCAACGCAGACCCAATCGGTGAACTCCAATAAGGCTACATTTCTTGGTGCGTTGGCCGGGAATCCGTGTTCTCTGAGGACAAGGACGAAGGACTGGGGCGTCACTGCTCAGCAAACAGCTCGGTCGGCGTTGGTGGCTCCAAGCTCGCACCCTACATTTTCTAGGGGGAGCCCCCCACCCCGTACCTGAGTGGAGACGCAGCAGAGACGGAAGAAAGACAGCAGCTGCATGGGAGAAGGGTGCCCAAGGGAAGGGAAAGGTAGGCTCCACAGCTTGTTTTGTGGGAGTCAGGGGTTTGATCAGCCCCGCCCAGTAGGAGCAGTAAAGTGCCGCTGGGTTTAGCCAGTAGAGAGCAGTAGTGTGCCGCTGGTTTGCCGGTAGAAGAGCAGTAAAGTGCCACCGGTTTTGGGAAGTTTGTGGGTAAAGGGGATTGGGGAGGTCCATGGGGTTCGTATGTGTATGGGGTTTGTATGTATGTGTATTTATTTGTGTATGGGGACACTCCAGCGAATGCTTTGAGTGGATGAGACATCGAGGCTCAGAGCCGCTGACGAAGCGAAGTGTGGTCCTTGTAAGGTGTGGTTCCTAGCAACGCGAGTCCGTCTAGGCCACTAACAGGACGCGGAGAAAGGTGACTGAGTGAGAAACAACGTTAGGTGGTGAAGTGTCCCAGGGTTTAAGGAAGAAGAAAAAAAGGAAACCAACCCACACAGTGTTTTATTTTGGGGACAATTGGAAATGTCAAGCTACTGTTGAAAACCCTTGTAAGCTCCTTTTTGTATTCTGGCAGTGACCAGCATAGGTGCGTCCAGTTGGCTTGTATTGTATTGCCAACACGTGGAGTCCGGGGAAAAAAAATATGGGCTCTGCCGATGTGCAGAGGCACCAGGAATAGAACCCTGCATGAAGAATTTGAATATCATCAATTCACTGTGCTTTGAGCTACCTGGTATCTTAATGTTTTTGTTAATAAGTTTGTTTCTTATTGACTCTGTTGCATAAGGTACCCTGGGTGATTTAGAAACAACTTGTTAAATATTGATCAAAAGTAAAAGTGTACAAATGTATGGAAAAGGGTAGTGTTGTCAAAAGGGATGGGGTTTTAATCCCCCCCCCATCCCATGTTCAGACAGATGAGAAGAAAAGTGAGAGGGTTACAGGGGACAAAGCAGTAAATCATTCCTCCTTGCAGTGTCTGTGTTTAACACAGAAACAAAGATGCTATGCAGCCCTTGGTGGAGTCTGGAAACCAGGTTAAAATGGGGCCAGAGAACACTCAGGAAAATGACAAATTACCAAATATTGCATGGCATGCCAGTCCCCCAGAGCTATTTGATACCAAAATTGATTTTTGCACTACCCTTCTTCTGATATATTTTTGAAATGCGTATAATTTTTATTTGTAAAAGGGATGAACAATTGTGTCCCGAATGTTATGGGGAAGGTGTTGAAGTAGTAAGAGCTGGAGAAGGTAGAGGGAAGTAGAAAAGAAGGTGAGAGGTAGAGGGTAGAGAAGTGAGAATGTTGGAACAGGAGGAAAGTTGGGTAATAGACTGTAAAGACGGTTGAGTGTTTATGCTGATGAGTATTAATCAAAGTAATATATTAAGATGCTATTATTGAGAGTTTACTAAATATAGTAAAAGCTGAATTGCATAAAGGTGGTGTGTGACCAGCGACACACTTAGTCAAAGTCTTTCATGTGCTGTTAAAATGCACTCAGATTATTGGTTGAGGTTTTCATGAGTAAAAACCAACTTTTAAGAATTCTGAATTAAGAACTAAGAATATAATATATTATGGAACAGCCCTGTTTTTGGCTGGCTGGACAGCTAACCATCCATAAATTAACAGCAAGAGTAGGGACCTGGAATATTGTTTGTGCTCTTTTTAGTATGTCCCTCCCATGAAAGATACTCCTTGGATATCTATTAATTGAAAATTGAGATGGGCCTTTTTGATTTCTAAGTGTACATGCCAGAAGAGGTCTTAGGCAAAATAACTTTTATTTCCCTGTTCACATTTTACTGTGGAAAGTGTTCCAAAACAAACATCTTATATGAGAAAAGGAGATACTGAAGCTCTTCGTGTTGATTGAACCTCCAAAGTTGTCAAATGCATTAGTGACAGCAGAATTAAGATGTTGATAGACAAATACCTCGATGCTTATTGATACAGTTACCCAGTAGGTGATTCCTCCTAGGTTTCCCTTGGGTGAAAGGCAATATTGAACAAAGTTACCTTATGTATGGTTCCTTTGAAGGAAAAGTGATTTTTAATGTTTGCATGCAAATTGATGTATTAAAGTAAATGGAGAAAGTATGTACAATGAACTAATCACTGGTATGCTACTGAACCATGGTGAATAATTGGATGGAGGAAGAATTTTGTGTTCTGATTGTAACTGCACTTTTCCAGAACCATTTCTATCTGAAGTATGTAAGGTGTAAATGAACTTTTATATGAATGTATCAAAAGACTTTCAAGTTTATATTTGCGACCACCCAGAGGAAAAAGATATGAATTATCTGGGCATTAATTTTGAAATTTCCGAGTAATATCTGCCAGTTTCTGACGCCTGGTGGGGCTTATATGCAACTCCAAGACATATTTTCTCTTGGAAAATTGTGCCTTTAATTGTTTAATAATATACAATCTTGCAGCAAGTGCAGAGAAGGTGGAACTTGGGTTTTCAAACCAAAATGCTAAGTAAAACAGAATGTTGTGAACACTGGCCCAACTGAATGCAAAAGTGCATTATAATTTGTATGTCTGAATTACATAAATGTGCAGAATTTTATTATTACCAAACATGGTTACACTGACGCAAATTCAGGCACACTCCAGTTTAATATTCTTGTAACTACTTGATAAGAATTCTCTGTGTGTGAATCCATGTAGGAAGAGTGTTGGGGTGAATATCAAGTGTGTGTATTGAGAAACTGGGACCTTAATTCATAAAGCAAATAACACCAAGCAAGAGGCCCCACTGCCTGTATTCGTTCATTTGTGGTTTGTGCCTTTCTTTGTGGTTTCAAATATGGAAGTTATCAGGCACTTCTTATCAGGGCTGCTTGTATGCTGTCATAGCCTTCTACGTGGTGTTCTCTAAAATGTTCCTAGTGCTCTAGGTCAGATATTTAGTTTCACATTATGAAAAGGAACAAGCAGGAACCTTTCCCCTAAACAGTGTCTTGGTACCTGCTCTCTCAACCCCCCCGACCCCCCCATCTGATATATATATAGGATTGAATTGAATAGAAATGAAGAAAAAAATTGGTGTTAAAAGTTGAGTTGCACCCTGTCAAACTGTTATCAGATGTTTTTTATAAGAAAATTGAGCCATGCAGCAGGCAGAACTTAACCTATTGCTGTACCCTAATTTAACTGAACCACTGTCCCAAGTCAATTAAGTACACGAATATGGATATCAAGGATTAAATTATTTGCAGATAAATAATAGATAATAATAGGGAAAACTGGGAAGGACTGTCCCACAGTTTATTCAAAAGTTCAATCAACTTTCAAATCCAGCCCAACAGAACACCCTTTCGCAGTAAATATTCTGCAGAAAGAATTTAAAACAGAAGCATATCTTAAAAGGCAAAGGAAGGGTAATCACGGTAATATGCTACCTTCCAAGAGGATCTCATTCTTTTGTGATTTAATTTCTGCTTGCAATTTGTGTGTATATGCTACAATCACATTTAACCCTGGAGAAGAGAGCCAGCATCTGGTATGCTTTTTTTGTGTTTTTAAGCTTTCTGTTTGTATGAATGATTTCAGATGCCAGATCATCACCTGTGTTACCTTGTTAATGTACTTCATCTTTGTGTCAGTGTCACACACACAAACAAAAGAGAGAGAGAGAGAGAGAGAGAGAGAGAGAGAGAGGATGAGAAGGGAAAAAAATAATAATGATGATGTTGGGATTGAATAATTTAGAAAGGACTTAAGAAAAGGAGGTGAAGTGGACAAAAGGACAGTACAAAAGGGAGCTTCAGGATATAAGATCATATAGCGATAAAGTGGGTGTAGCGCCTTTGGTCCTGAGGGCAGCAGAGTACAGGGATGGGAATTGGCTGAAGAAACAGAAGGCATTAATGGGGTAATGGGTCCAGCAGTCCTTTGTTGAGATCAAATTGTCGTTTTTTGTGTGTGTTGAATATATGTCATATGGTGATTTGTGGACCTAGTAGGTATCTAAAGCCATTTGCACATGGCAAAATATGTTTTTATCAAGGTAATTTTATCAAGGTAATTGTTAGACCCTGTTGATGACCAACCCATAGCCTATTTGTCTGAAAAATTAACCACTACGGAACAAGATTTGCCTCCCTGCATGTGAGCAGTAGTGGCGGCTGCCACTGACTAAAAGAGAACTGACAGGTTCACCTTTGGACAAGAAACTACGTGCGCCACTCCTCATGCTGTGCCAGCATTGGTGGACATGAAAGGAACTTATTTTTCTATCCCAAGCAGAGATGATGAAGCGCCTAGTAGCTGACTTATATTGCCCATGCACCCACGGTTGCAGCTGCAAATTACTGAGACTCTTAACCTGGTTACCTATGGGAGAGGATGGGCCTCCAACACCTGACTGCATATATTACAGCAGGCCTGATTTGAAGGATGAAGCAAACCCCAGGCAGTATGAGATTGGACTGCTACGATTGATCTACACCAACCCCTTCGACTCACCATCTCTCGGTGACCTACAGACATCGCCTCATGCTTCTCCTCACCGCATCGGCTCAGCGCCCACCAAACGACCACCCTGCTGGTGCCACCCCGGGAAACTGGCATCTCTACAAGAGAAGCACAGCAAGAGAAAATTCCAGTGTGGACTAAAAGAGGACATTTTCTTTTCTTTCCCCTTGAATGAATATGTAGCTTTGTATATTGCTTTGTGGGAGGTACCCCAGGTATTAGAAGAAGGAAGGTATTAGGAAATAGATATATATCCCTGTGCCCAAATGATGCAGGTAGGGCTGAGGGGGGACATGGTTTTGGCCGGGATGGTGATCTTCTTATTTCTAGCCATCACCGCGCCCATACCACTTAAGGTAACCCAGCGGCTAATGAGAGAATGGGGTGCCCGCAACACGCAGAAATGGAAGCCTATTCTGCAAAACCGAACCAATTGCACGGTCTGCACCTGGAACCTCTCACACTCTGTGACCTAGGAATGAGTCCTCAGCTACGGCCCCGATTTTGGGTTCCGCCGGATTTTGGGCTGCGTTAAAAATTTGACAGGAGGAGCCTGTTGCTTTAACATCTCTGACCATGGTGTAGCTATTCGACACCTGGCAACAGAAAGAGAGAAAGTAGCCCATGTTCCTGTCCCAACCAGGAAGGGATGGGACATGTCTTCTTTGACTGAGTGGCTTCCAACCTTGGGTGGCTTAGAGGACTTGTAATGATGTTAATAGACTAATCTTGCTTCTTTTCTGCTCCTGTATACCCTGCTTAACGCAATGCCTGCAAAATATGATGCATAAAACGATGTTACGAATGATTCGGCCCCAGATTACAGCACTGACACGAGAATACCGGCCAGTACCTTGGGACGAGCCGAAAGGCTGTCCAAAAGAAGAGTAGGGAATGAAGGAATGGGTTTCCAAAACCCAAAAACTGACTGTGCCTCGGTGTCATTTTGACTTCCTTCCTCCTGTCCCGGAGCAACGCAGACCCAATCGGTGAACTCCAATAAGGCTACACCAGTATAGTGTGATCTAGGCAATATTTGTTTTAAAGTTAAGATTTTAAATGAAGTGAAATGGGGAAAATCTAGTGAATAATTCATATTTGCAGCATGGAACAGAGAAGACAAGAATCCACTGGGAGACAAAAGAAAGAGTGGCTTTGAGGTGGCTTGTGCTAGAAGCTTGTTCATGCTGAGTTTCTATACAGCCATGACTAGAGCAACAGTCTCTTTTTTTTCCCTTTGGCTTTTCACAGAGAAGAGCTAAGCTTTCATTGCTGCCAAGCCATGCTGTGAGTCTCTAGTTTGTCCGGTTGCCTAATAAGCTCACACGTATGCTTTCTTTTTCATCTCCACTGTATATTAATTCTCTACATACATTTTTTTTAAATGTGCAAAAGAATGGAAAGTAGAAAATACTCAGAAAAAACCTTCTCACTCAACAAAAGCTTTCTTGTTTTCCTTAAAGGTAAGAGCAGGGATTTCTGGCTAACAGGTACTGCTCCAGTCACTCAAGTGGTGATGCAAGGGTGTCCTTGAGCTCCATTAATCTTTAGCTTATTTCTTAATGACATGGTGTCAAAATTATATGTTTCAGATTTTCTTTGACTTGTCTTCTGGGCATTGTGGCCTGTTTGTGGAGCCACCCTTCCTGCTATCCAAAACAACACTCTCAGGCTTGCAAGCTGCCAAAATGGAGATATGATGAAAATGGATAGCATTAAAACCACCCTCTTTCATGTGACAGGTTTGGATTTGCCTGATTGGTTAACATTTAGCATCCTTCAGAGACAGTTACTCTGCAGATTATTTTCATGTTAATTCAATAAATGTAGCCTGTGTTGTGCCTGTTTATTTTCCTGGTTGAAATAGCAGAAACATATTTTTTTGCCTTGAAATTGCCTGCAGGTAAGAGTAGAGGTTTCTGGCTGACAGGTACTATTCCAGTCAATTGAGCAGTGAAACAAGGGTGTCATTTAGCCCATTGTTCTTCAATTTCTCTCATAACGACATAATTTCAAAACAAGACTTCCCCCCTCTTCAGTTGACTCCTATAAGCTTTCTTTTCCCCTTATTGCTGATGATATGATCCAACTGTCTTATACCCACATTATGCAAACTCAAACTCAGTGACTTTGCAAGGAAGAAAAATTAACCATAAATAATTCAAAAACCAATGTGATGATCTTTGGAAAGAATGTCTACAATTTGTCTTTATAGTACTGTGATCTTTTTCTGTTGATTTTTAGCTAGATAAAAATAGAACAAATGAAGAAGAAATACAGTAAGTATTCAGATTATTTCATTTTTGCATTGCAAACAAATTTTATTTTTGGAAATACAGTATATAATGTTCCAGGAAAGCCAAATATAACTTCCTGCATTTTAAAGATAGGAATCCTACTCGGATAGCATCCGTGAATTTTGTGACCATGTGCATTACATTGACAGCAGCAAATTGTAATTGCATATTTCATTATCAGCAAAGTACAACACTTCCACCTTCCCAATTTATGCTGAGCTCAAAGGCTTTTTAGACCTATGTGATAAGTTATTCTGAGAAACTTTTTGCAGCCAACCTACCACAAAATGGCAAAGTAATCACCCTAAGGAGTTATAAAATATAAATTACTGACTGAAAAATCTTCCCAAGCTAATAGGAAAGAGAGATATGAAGCCCCTACACACTTGCGCAGGTGCACACAAATCATTTTTACCCTGCATCAATTCTGAGGAATGACAGCTATCACTTACAAAATACACCTTCTGTTTGAAATCACAACTGTTCTACATTTAGGCTACAAACATTTTGACATAATTACAGTATTTTTCAGATTTGTGTGTGTGTTTCTGAAATAAGAAAGGAAATGAACCATGAGATAAAAGGTTCACTAGGCTAACAGAAATGCGTATTAGTAAGTAAGCTTACATATCTATTGCCAAAAAATAACTTGAACCGCATTTTAACAATAGAAAGTCATTTACTGGGTGCCTTTTATCATTTGTTCCCCTTATACATGAAAGACATGCAACTTTGTTATGTTCATGCAAGTAACATAACAACGCTATAGTATTATGTGACATAAAATTCATGGAGCTTTATGGAAATTGATGCAAAATTGCAGAGGTTCAGGTTGCAATTTTATGCACACTTACCTAAGGAGAGTCCCAGGGGTTTACTTCTGACATGCTTAAGATTGTACTGGCAGATGCACTAACTTCACAAAACAACCTCTCCTAGGTATTCATACAGGTAAGACAAGAACAACAATGCATAGCTGTTTTTCACTCTTTAACAGTAGAATTGAGAGGCTTTAGTTTTGGAAATTCTTTTTATGCTCCTCACTGAATGAGCGAAAGAAAAACACAGTAATCATGATGATCTATAAATCATTGTTCCATGATAGGTGTTTCACAAAATGAGAACACGTTGTTCTTGATTATTATTGCTGATGGTAATGATAATGAAATTCATGTTGCTTAGAAAAATTGGATTTGTTCTCTACCTGTGCTCTGGAGCTAGTTTACTTGGAACCATCATGTTCATTTTCACTGAGGTAATTTGCCCAGCTCCCATGACATGCCTTGGACATTGCTTTTCTTTTGTTTTCCTCCCAGAAATCCCTGATTTTAAGGGAAAATCCAGGAAGTAGAAGATTGTGGGCAGAAAGGAATTTCAGAGTGACAGACCTTTTTATTTCTGTCTCTTCTTCTTACTCTTGGGCCTTCCGCACACATTGCCTCTTGGCAATCCAAGACCAAGAAGGATACCAAGACCATGTTTTGTTCTCTTTTTAAGGTAACATCAACTCTAAGATAAACAAACAGAGCATTTGCCAAACATTTGCTTTTCAATCTTTACATATAGGTTTGTGAAATATAAGCCTATGCAGGGTTCCCAGTCACACCACGATTTCTAAGCCCATTCTTCCATATCTACTTGAAAGCCTTCTTAAGTCCATTCTGCTGTTGGAGCCTGCCGTTACAAGTGGCACTTCTTTAGGGTAAAATAAAGACACAGAAAGCCAGTAATATTTCCATGATAAGAGAGAGCAGCCCCTCTGTCTGCCCTTCTCCGATTTATTCTCCTTTGTTCTGACCAGCCGCATGGCCGTTTGCCAATCTCATGTTACCTACATCCGGCCAAGCTTTTATTGCACCCCATCGCCATATAGGGTCATTACATTCCAATACACTGTAAAGCTCAGAGTGCTGGTCACGAGGTCCAGAGGTACCCTGCAGCATTTACAAACCTCTGCCATGGCTTTATGACTCCCACATTCTGCTCCATATGGGAAGGTCAAGGAGGAGCATAGGGTGGCCAGTAGGTGTGGGGATAAGGGGAGCAACCAGCTGTAGTGTGAATGCCCTTTTAAGTTCCCATTCATATTTACATGTCCAATTCAGGCATTATGCTTAAAGAGGCCTATGGGTTGGCTGCGTTACGAATACAGTGTTCAGTTTCATTTGATGCTTTTCCTTTATTCTTCTGCCAAGCAGTATTATTAAATTTTAGCTACCATCTTTAACATTTGCATTTGCTGAAGAAAAACTGCACGCAACCATTATCTTTCACTATCTCACCAGCATCTATAATTTGCATTTTGAAAGGCCTTTATTTTCCAAAAGCATGCTCTGTGCTTTGGGCTGCTAACACCATGGAATCAAAAGAAAGAGGTAAATAAAAATCTGGTTAAAGTTATCTTCATCTCTTAGACATAGTAGTGTTTTAAATAGGCACTTATATGGAAAATTCATGGCCAGATAGATTATCTAAGGATGTGTAAAGTATGTAACATTTATGAACAATTGGCTTTTATGCACAGAATTATGTAAATGAGGTGAAAGTGAAAAAGGGCAAAAATGTGCATTTATGGAAAGTACTGGAAATAATTATAATATCTAAGGCAAGTTCTAGTATTAACAGCCAACAGATGACATTCACTTTTCCTCCAATTAAATGTTCAGTCAGTGTTATTCTATATATAGTACAGAGTGTTTGATAAAACTTTGCCATTAAGATGAGTCCTCATTATTGGGGATTTATTAGCAAAATCAGATATTCAATTTTTCACATGAATTATTTGTACATTTCTACCCAGACTAATTTCCTTTGCTCATTTCTGAAAATTTAATCCTGTTGTACTTGGGCTTTATTGTGCACAGTCTGGATCTTTGCTAATGTTTTAATTAACAAGAAAAATATCTCAGCGCCCTAAAGCACACCCTTTTCATCCTCCAGATTGCCTTTTTATGAATGAAGGATTTAGTCATTTTACACAAGTGGTAAATGATTATTTTCTCATATAGGCCAAATTGAAAAGATGTCTTTTCACAGCTCACTTTGCTTCTTGTACTTTGGCTTCTGCTCAACCCACCGTGTCAGATTTCTTGGCTTTTTTATGCTAAAACATTAATCTCTGACAATTTCTCTAATTCTTTTCCTCAAAAAGTGTGAGAAAGAGCACTTTAATGATATTTTAAGAGACACTTTTTAAAGCAACAGGCTCAACCAAGTTCACTATTATTTCTGTGCTGCGAAATGCCAGCTGAAAAATGTATAGAAAATATTGATTACCTCTGAGAGTTACTTGGGGTACTGGCTTTAGTGCTCTGAACTGGTACTACATTACAACCTCATTGCTAGTTTAAACCTTGAATTCCTATAATCCAAGTCCACATTCTAAACTAGTGGCTCTATGAAGAGTACCATATTTGGCAAAGGATCTTGCTCTGAACCCTTGGAACAGAAATTAAAACCTGCTCTTCCTACATCTGGCTTACTCTTCAAAATGTAGCCTCCAACACATAGGTTACATGGCAGGAAGATGAAGAAGAAAACTCCTCTTTCCATCTGACATTGTCCCCATCCATATTTTGCAGAAGAAGCAAGAAAACATAGGATGAATGTGGCCCTCAAGACCTCTCTATCAGGCTCCCAGGACATTCCTTATGCTATACTCCTTAATGGTCCTTTCCTAGCCACTCTTCTAGTGCTTTTTTCAAACTGGAATGTGTCCTTGAGGTGTCCTCTTGCTTGCCTGAATCAAGGATGAGAAGTTGTTGGTGTGTGGAGAAACTTGTGAATCTGAACGAGAGAAATACAGCAAACAGTTCAAATGTAAGAGCAGCATCTATTTCCCTGCCCACTTTTGACTCTAGCGCCACCTACTACTGATATGTGCCCCCTCTTAAAGTTGCCCATGAGGGAATATGAGCCTTGGGTTGAAAAGGGTTCTTCAGTGTCTTACAGCGTTTCAGCACAACATATATTGAAGCTATGGATCAGCCACAACCATTTCTAACTTTAGCCTTTGGATGGATTTAAATGTGTGTGATACAAGGAGAGTTGTTGGAGAATATTATGAGGAGCATTTCACAAGGCAGAGGACTGGTAAAAAGTGCACCCTGTGCTGTTTTGCTACATTTGAGATAGATAATTTATGTAACTCTAGCCAGAATACATGGGGGGAAATATCAGAAGTCTAATATTTCAAAAAGTGAATATCTGGACATACACACACACAGAAGTTTTTCAGCTATTTTTAAGGAAATTCGCCAAAATTTATACTTCTGACATGGGTTGCCCTACATCTGGATTTTCCCAGACATTTAAGCGATTTCCACCTGGACACTGTTTCTGACAGCTGAATCCCAGCAACATCCGGGAAATTCAGAATGTATGGGAACCCTAAATCTACGAAGGAAGGTGTGGGATGAATTCAATGCCATTAAATTAACAGCTATGCTTAAAGGAAGGCAAAAGGTTTAAAGAAAGTATAAACTAGTAGAACTTGGTAAGACAATATATAAAAAGAGTTGGGAATTGACTATGAAGGTATGTAATTAATGCATTAAGGGAAAAGTTGAGAGTAAGTTTTCAAATGTCATGGACAACCAGCTTAGCACCAGTTGAATGATCTATTCCTTTCATCAGTCATCATTATATTTACTATTCCAGATAAACAACTTTATATAATTTTTTTAAAAATCTCTTACTATAAGACATTTTTGATGTTGTGGGATGTATAGATTGTGTATTGATTGAGTCAAACAAAGTATTTAAAAAGAATAAGTTATGTTTACACAGGTATGATGTCCTGACAAATATAATACTGTTTTTAAATACCTCTTTTCCTACTCCTGGCCCAGAGATAATGTTCCTAGTATGAGGTCCTGACATATAGCAATTTTGGACAATCAATAAGACTTTCATAATTGTACTTTCTCTTTTTCTTCTAGCTCTGAAACAAACAAACAAACAAACAAACAAACAAACAAACAAACGTGCTAATAGACAGGTAGTTTTCCTGGCCATTGCGACTTGAAAACAACTACCTATCCTGTTTTCACCTTTCACCTTTTCAGGAATCTGTGTTTGTGTGTTTTGGAGAAGATGTCAATTTCTTGCAATGCATGAGATTTTGCCATTTCTAAACTGTAAAACAAAAGATTGTTAAAATCTTACTTCTAGGCCTTTTAAAAAATTAGGTACCATATATTCTATGTCAAAATCAGAATACTTTTCTGTCTGGTCTAGGAATAGCAAAATATAGTAGCCATTAGTTTTTGAGAAAGTCCTCCTCGTCAGGATTACCTGCCTGGGAGCTTAAGTAAATTGTACATAGATGAGAGAAGGGGTAGCACCCAGAAATAGCACCACATGCAATAGTGTTGCTCTTGCTCATCTGTAAATGAGGACACAGAGTAATATAGTGCCTTCTCTGATCGGAGTCCCTGTCTCCACAGTTTGAACTAATACCATGGGGAAGTCCAGAATGAAAAAAATAGTGTTCTTATCAACCACTGACCTTCATTTCATTCTCTTTAGTTAAAAATATATGTATTGTTAATTTTCCCCACCTTAAATGTTTTGGCATCAGTGGTGATGATGGCCTCTTCAATTGGCCTCTTGGGATTTCTAATGGAAAAGCCTGTTGCACCCTTTCTAGTTAAAATGATGCTCTATAATAAGAAACTTTCAAGACACAAATGTGCTTTCTACCTTAACATCTTTTTTCCTCTCTCTCTTTTTTCAACCTTAAAAGCCTGTGTTTATGCTTTTTCTCTTTGGCACTGCAGCAAAGTTCTAATCCCAGAGGCCAACTTTCCATTTACAGTATTCCATAACTCTGCAGCTTATACATTAGATTCCAATATGAAGCTTTATCAACCACTGTCAGAAAAATCCATGCACAATACTTGATATATACCACTTCCTTTGCCTGGTACTGCAAAAATACCCTCAAAGCATTCTGATAGGTTAATGAGGCATGATATTCCTTGCCTCAAACTACAATGACTATCTTTTCCTTAACTACACTAATCTTCTCTAAATATCTTCACATCAGTCTTCAAAATAGTTCTGCAGAGGTTTTGCACAATGGATAACAAACCATATCGTCAGACTAGTGAGCTTTTCCTAATATAATGTTAAGGTTAACAAGTTTTCTCATAGTCTTACAGTCGAGGTCATGAAGATAGACTCTTTGGCCCCAGCACAGAAATAGCTGTTCTCACATGGAGTTTGGATTTGATATCCTGCTTTATCACTACCCGAAGGAGTCTCAAAGCGGCTAACATTCTCCTTTCCCTTCCTCCCCCACAACAAACACTCTGTGAGGTGAGTAGGGCTGAGAGACTTCAGAGAAGTGTGACTAGCCCAAGGTCACCCAGCAGCTGCATGTGGAGGAGCGGGGAATCGAACCCGGTTCACCAGATTATCGCTCTTAACCACTATACCACACTGGTTCTCAAGGAACTGATAACGTGCATTTGGTATAGTAACCCTGGATAGCAAGGCTGCCTTAAGGTTTCAGGGGGCTCTGAATAAAAATCCACTTGGCCATTAAACAACTGGGCCTAGCTGCCATGTAAATTTATCACAGTGCCTTGAAATGATGCCATATTAGATGCAATATGGGAAATTAAAATGGTGCCTAGACACAGCTGCCTAGCACTGTTCAGAGCACCAATCCATAAATCTATTTTTAGAGGGGAGGAAGGGCAGGTATCAACAGAGGATACTCTGAGTCCCTGGGGCCCTGGCCTCTGGCTCTGTCCACCATTAGTTCCAACACTGATCAACTTTTCACATAGACCAGGGCCCAACATAGTAAACATTTTCCCACTCATGCTTTACCAGCTTGGTTACTAAAAGTATGCCTAACTGATGCAGGTAACATGGCGGTGCAACTGAGAATTCTTAGGTCAATGCATTCCTGTGGGAATAGATTTTCCAGGACTCATGGGAATCAGTACACAGTTTTAGCCATGATTGCTATCAAAACCCTCTGCTCCCTGAGCCAGGTACAGTGCCCAGGAATCTTCAAGTGGTATGATGCTGCTGTAAATGTATAGTGCAGATGGGGCTTTAGTGTTATCAACTGAATATGAGGCACCTAATCATAAGCCTGCATTTTTATCAAAGCTTATATATTGCAATCAAGGCTTGTATTTAAAAATGAGCTTAAAAAAAAAGGATTTTCAAATGTTTCATGCCAGGCAGAAAGAACCTTGGCAAGAGGTTTTTCTCCTAAGACAAGGGGGCCCCATTGATTTATAGTAGAAAAACAATTCTCAAAGTCATAAAAAGGGAGAATTACATATGCTGCCCTTGCAGACTGAGAAAACACAATTAAAGGCAAGGGTAAATAGTAAAATAATACCAATGTGCCTCCCAGTAAAATGAGCCAGATCTTCTTTCTAAGGTTGAAAGGCCAAGAGCAGTGAAAAAGGCAACTGGCTTGGCTAGAAGAAAAGAGAGCATTTTTGGGAAATCTTTTAAAGCTGTTCTTTACTGAGTTCCTTTTTACTTTGAGAAGCTTTATTCTTTTAAAAGGCTACCTATGATAAATGAATAAAATATATTAGCTTAAATATATTGGCTTAAATGTAATTATGCAAAGGATTTAAGAAATGCTAGATTCTTATTTCATATGGTTGTAAGAGTTGTATTTATCCTGAAATTAAGTCAGCCACCAGCCTAGCCCCCCTGCCAGACAGAAGACGCCATCCAAGCATTCTTGATATATGGTTGTCAGGCATTTGTTTAGAAACTTTCAAATGAAGGAAATCTTTCAATATTGATGTGAAACTCAAGATCCTTGACATCTGTTGAACATAAAAATGTAAGATTAAACATTTGTTTTAGAAGGCAATAGGGCAAGGAGGGCAAGAGGTGAGC
This sequence comes from Podarcis gaigeae, assembly GCF_964106915.1. NCBI lineage: Eukaryota > Metazoa > Chordata > Lepidosauria > Squamata > Lacertidae > Podarcis > Podarcis gaigeae. The sequence goes on along the minus strand of NC_139677.1, from coordinate 59,424,183 downwards.
TGGTAATTAAGATTCCATGTAAGATATATTATTACTTATTTGTCACATATATAGCTCTTTGTCTCCCTTATAAGGGCAAGGAAGTGGGTGTATCTTTTGTGGGTGTATCTTTTGTGATTGGTTCTACCAAACAGCCAATAGGAATTTCAACCAGGCTGATTGGACAGAGGCAGCCACAGGAGGAGCAAAGGGGGCTGGATTAAGGGAATATAAGTGCTGGCCAGGATGGCAAGAGGCCAGGCCAGAGCTTGGTAACCATATACCACTGAGCCTCTCATTTATTTGTCTGACAAATAAATTATTATTTTAATTTCTCTATTGCTGCGTTGAATATTTCATTCCAGCTAAGCGTTAACCACAAGCAGGGTGCTACATTTTATGGTGCCTCTGTGACTCGGATAAGTGGTCTGCTGGAACGCAGCCCCTTCGCCCTACTGGGCAGGGTACAAGAGAGAGGACCACTGCTTACCCAGCGCGCACTGGTAAATTTTTCCAGGGGGAACGCAGAAGACTCGTCTGTCTGATACCCTGCTCACTGGCGGCGACGGACCGGGGGAAACAGGGAACCAACCAAGGGTAAGTGCACAAAGGGATTTTTGGCCCTCCAATTAATTGGGAGGAAGAGAAGTCTTGATCAAACTTCTGCGTCTCAGTAAGGGGAAACTGAGTACGCTAGGTGGTTGGGTACATCAGATGGTGATCTGGTGGAGGAAAAGGGAAAATTGGGAGGTAGAGTGTGGTGAAGTATCTAGCGCATTGTATGTGTGAGAAAGTACAGAGCAATCTGTAGCTGACCTGAGTGTGGAGTGGGTAGTACTTCGGTTCCCAGTGAGGCGACTCCATCTGGGCAAGGAAACTCATGAAGTGTGTGTGCGAGTGACTGAGTGGATACTTCACAGGGCCATACAATGGGAGTTGGGGGTTCAAAGGGGAAAAATACACCTCTTGAGTGTATGTTAAATAATTTTAAGAAAGCCTTCTCAGGGGCATATGGAGTCAAAATGACGCCAGAGCGCTTGAGAACGTTATGTGAACTAGAATGGCCGAAACAAAATACTGAATGGCCATCTCAGGGAACTCTTGATATAAATTTAGTAAGCAAACTTTGGTCTAATATCGCCAAAGAAACTGGAGGGTGCCCAGAACAATTTCCATATATAGATTCCTGGCTGAGCACATTAAATAAAAATCCTCCATGGATAAGGGAATGCAAAGTCAAACGATGCAAATTATTGGCTGTAAAAGCTGAAGCTAGGAAAGGAATCTTGCCAAATAAACTCAAACCCATTTTTGAGGGACCAGAGGAAGAGGTGCTTCCACCTCCACCCTATGCTCCACATCGAAGGGAGCTTAATTCAAACACTCCGCCAGTTGTAACCCCAAGGCAAGAAAGTGGAATGAATAATGGGAGTGGAGTCATAGAGCTTGATTCCTTGATAGATTATGATAAATATCTTCAGGAGGCATTGGAGTCCTATAATAAAGCCCAAGCAGAAGTGGTTATTCCACCTGTGACTCCTAATAGACCTGCATCTACAGTCTCCTTTAGTGGAACAACTGATTGCCCACCCCAAACCCCTGTACATCCAAGTCCTAGAGAATTATTACAGAAGTTACAGGGAGACCTTAATCGGTCAGCAAGCAATACAGCCAGGCGTATAAAGCTGCTAAAAGAACGCCTTGGGACAAATACCATCCCCTATGATTTGAGGCCCCTAGAGCAAAGCGAAGAGAAAGATCACGTAGTAGCCCCTCTTAGAAGAGTATTTGATGCACTTGAGGAGCCTGCGCTGGTTAACGGGCAACCCGGACCACGGCCACCTCGAACTTCGACCCTGCAATATATTCCATTCACAACTACAGATTTGATGAATTGGAAAACACACACCCCATCTTTTGCAGAAAAACCTCAGGCTATGATGGACTTGGTGACTTCAATAGTAAATACTCATAGTCCTACTTGGACAGATTGTCGCCAGCTCCTAAATACTCTTTTCACCACTGAGGAAAGGAGAGACATAATTGAAAAGGCACAGATATATTTGCGTGAGCAGGCCAGAGTGGGAAATATTTTTAATATTGACCGTCATCTCCAAGATAACTTTCCCTTGGAAGATCCTAATTGGGATCCAAACAATGGAATTCATCTGGCCAGACTTACCACCTACCGCCAGACACTTGTGCAAGGTATCCGCAGGGCATGCCAGAAGCCCACTAATATGTCTAAAGTCTCAGAAGTAGAACAGAAACCAAATGAGAGTCCAGGAGACTTTTTAGAGAGGCTGCAAGAAGCCTATCGTATATGGACTCCTTTTGACCCTGAAGCCCCTGAAAACAGCAGAATGATTACTGCTACATTTGTGGCCCAGTGCGCTTCTGATATTCGTAAGAAAATTCAGAAATCAGAAGGATGGGAAGGGATGCTGATGAGCCAAATTATGGCCATTGCACGCCGAGTTTATCGGAATAGGGATGAGGCTGAGAAGCAAGAGAAGAAGAAGTGGCAGAAGGAAAAGATGGTAATGCTAGCCACAGCAGTGAAGCAAGACCACCGCCCCTTAAATGGAGGGAGAGGGCGAGGAAGGAATCCACCACTGGGAAGGAATCAATGTGCAAATTGCAAGAAGGAGGGTCACTGGAAGCGGGAGTGTCCTGAACCCCTGAGGTTGGAAGAAGTACGCCCAGGCCCAGGCCCAGGCCCAGGCTCCGGCCCAAGAAACCAGGGACGGGGACGGGGAATGATCCGAGATGGAAGATATCAGAGACCAGGACAAGGACAGAGTAGAGACAATTTCATTGGACTGGCAGAAGAGGATTTTACTCAAGACTAGGAACGACCGGACTCCATAAAGTTAGGCTTCCAGGAGCCCACGGTCACGATTCAATTAGGGAGCCATTTAATAGACTTTATGATTGATACTGGGGCTGAATACTCAGTACTCCCAGAACTATTGCAGAAAAAGGCATCCAAAAGTGTAATCATTAAAAGTGCCACTGGTCAGTCAGCTAAGAGGTCTTTCCTCCAACCTTTGGAATGCCAGATTGGGGGACATCGTTTAACTCATCAGTTTTTGTATATACCTGAGTGTCCAATACCTCTCTTAGGCAGAGATATGCTGTCTAAATTGCAGGCCCAAATCACCTTCACTCCTCGAGGTCCAGAAATGAAACTGCCATCAAAAGCAGCAGGAATAATTACCCTCTCAGTACCCAAGGAACAATCATGGCGCCTAATGTCAGCCCTGCAAGTCCAACCCACATTGGATACAGAATTAAACAAGCTCCTCCGAACTCTACAGGTGCCACCAGGAGTATGGGCCGAAAATAGCCCACCAGGAATGGCTAAGAATATAGCTCCAATTGTAGTAACCCTAAAACCTATGGCTACCCCTGTATCTGTAAAGCAATATCCCTTACCCCGGCGAGCAGCAGAGGGCATCCAGAAACATTTGGACCGCCTATTAAAATATGGTCTGCTTAAGCCTTGCCAATCAGAATGGAACACACCCCTTTTGCCTGTTCGAAAACCTGGGACAGATGAATACAGGCCAGTGCAGGACTTGAGGCTTGTAAACCAGGCTATCGAGACCTTGCACCCAAATGTACCAAACCCATATACCTTGTTGAGTTTGATCCCACCAGAAGCAACATTTTTTACTGTATTGGACTTGAAAGATGCATTGGAAGTGATAATGGGCCAGCGTTCATTGATCAAGTAGTACAAGATGTATGTCGAGTCCTACAAGTAAAATGGAGACTGCATGCAGCATATAGGCCTCAGAGTTCAGGGAAAACTGAAAGAATGAATCGGACTCTGAAAACCCAATTGGCAAAATTAACCCAGGAAACGGGATTGGGATGGGTAGATGTGTTACCCATAACACTGTTTCGTGTTCGGTGTGCACCCACAAAAAGACTTAAGTTGTCACCTTTTGAGCTCCTGTATGGGAGGCCGCCCTCCTTTGTTCAGGATATTCCAGCTGACCTTAAACAAATAGGAGATCATGTGACACAGGGACAAGTGCAATCTCTCTCCCGTGTTTTTGTTTCTCTTAACAGGTGGGCCCTCGAACGCACGCCGTGCAGCATTGCCGAGCCGATTCATCAGTTCCAGGCTGGCGATAGCGTATGGGTGAAAGAGTGGAAACGCGATCCACTTGCACCTAAATGGCGTGGACCTTACACCGTCTTGCTCTCTACTCCAACAGCGGTGAAGGTAGCTGAGGTGACCCCCTGGATTCATCACTCTCGTTTGAAGAAGTCCGAAGGCAGTTGGACGTGCAAAGGTGACCCCTCTAATCCTTTAAAACTAACTCTCTCCAAAAACCCCTGTATCTAGCCCTACCGGGAACGGGCTAGGTCACGGGCAACATTTGACGACCGGCCTGCTGCAGCCACAACCTGGAAGCTGGCTGACCTGCGCACGCCTGAAGCTTGAGGAGCGTCTGAACCAGCGACTGTGAATGGAAAGATTCTCTAATACAATTGATTGACTGCCCCCTTGTGGAACAATTATCAGAGATATTACTCATTGGGGATCCTCGGGATATATGTTTTGGTCTTGGTGGTTCCCCATTTCTGTCACTGGGGGAATTATATTGGGGCTAATAATTATTTGCTATCACAATAAGGTAATCTTTTGTGGAAGGAATGCATATACTAGACATCAACATGATTTTATTATTAATCCTGATCCCTTGGGAAGGGGAAGGGTCCTTGAATCTGACCAAATTGGCTAAATATGGATTCAGCCATGACCACAATATGTGGGTAGGTTTAGCTGAAATGGTAGCCAATGTTGCAAATAGGACCAATTGCCTTGTTTGCTCTCTTGGGCCAGATGATTCAGAGGGAGGTATGCCCTTATTACCGATACCATTAGATGCCATTGGTATGGTAAGCGAAATGCCACACCAAACAGAAATACAGAATTTCCCCGGATGGAACTCAACTAAACCATTACGAGTTATACCTGTACAAGGGGAATTCTGTGTACATAAATCATCAGATGCAGCTGATTCTCCCATGATAGGCTCTTCTCATTGTCACTATACTTGGGATTATATTAAGAATAGTCATACCTGGGCACACGGTACTACCTATCGAACTCGGAATACCTTGCCCTGTGCACCTCCTTTTATTCATGCATGGAAAGTGGTGTGGAACATAACTGTGACAGAAAAAGGCAATCTAACATACTGCACTGTGAACTCTCTACCTCTTTTGGTATTTCGCCTTCTGTACTCCACGTACCAAAAACCTCAGACCCGATGGTTGTGGTGGATATGTGGAGAATGGGCATACAAGAAACTCCCTTCCAAATGGAGTGGGACTTGTTTCTTGGGTTGGGTATTACCACCAATGTGGATTATGCCCACTAGTTCGGCCAGGCGAACACGAAGGAATGCTGATATTTCTCATATAGCAGGAGGAAGTACCCAAAGTTGGAGCGGTACTGTTGATTGGCCGCCAGAGCGCATTATAGCCTATTATGATCCTGCCTCCTGGAATCCTGGTGAGCTCATACAAGGGGCACGGGATCCTATTTATAATCTAAACAGAATAATTCGATTGCAAGCAGTAGTGGAACTTGTAACCAATGCAACGGCCCAGAGTTTGAGACTTATTGCACAACAGTTGGATGAAAGTAGAGCCGCCATTTTGCAGCTGAAAATGGGAATGGATTATGTACTTGCCAGGCAGGGAGGCCTATGTGGAGTCTTGAACTTGACAGGGAATGCCTGTTGCTTTAACATTTCTGATAATGGTGAGGCAATCCGTGTGTTGGCCACAAAGATGGAGAATATAGCACATGTCCCAGTACAAACATGGGAAGGATGGGATATGGGATGGCTCACCAATTGGTTACCTAATGTCACAGGACTCAAAGGGATACTATTGTCTTGCTTGTTTTTCTTGACAGTAGTGGTAATGGTTTTATGTATGATGCCATGTATCATTTCATGTTTTAGAAGTACAGTTAGCAAGATGGTTTCAAATGAAACTCTACCTCATATCATGGCCCTATACAGAGCTTTACCTCAGGAATATGATGAAGGTCAAGCTATCAAGGACACTTGGGATGAAGGTCCTTGAGCTTGAAAGGGGGGAATGAGGCACCTAATCATAAGCCTGCATTTTTATCAAAGCTTATATATTGCAATCAAGGCTTGTATTTAAAAATGAGCTTAAAAAAAAAGGATTTTCAAATGTTTCATGCCAGGCAGAAAGAACCTTGGCAAGAGGTTTTTCTCCTAAGACAAGGGGGCCCCATTGATTTATAGTAGAAAAACAATTCTCAAAGTCATAAAAAGGGAGAATTACATATGCTGCCCTTGCAGACTGAGAAAACACAATTAAAGGCAAGGGTAAATAGTAAAATAATACCAATGTGCCTCCCAGTAAAATGAGCCAGATCTTCTTTCTAAGGTTGAAAGGCCAAGAGCAGTGAAAAAGGCAACTGGCTTGGCTAGAAGAAAAGAGAGCATTTTTGGGAAATCTTTTAAAGCTGTTCTTTACTGAGTTCCTTTTTACTTTGAGAAGCTTTATTCTTTTAAAAGGCTACCTATGATAAATGAATAAAATATATTAGCTTAAATATATTGGCTTAAATGTAATTATGCAAAGGATTTAAGAAATGCTAGATTCTTATTTCATATGGTTGTAAGAGTTGTATTTATCCTGAAATTAAGTCAGCCACCAGCCTAGCCCCCCTGCCAGACAGAAGACGCCATCCAAGCATTCTTGATATATGGTTGTCAGGCATTTGTTTAGAAACTTTCAAATGAAGGAAATCTTTCAATATTGATGTGAAACTCAAGATCCTTGACATCTGTTGAACATAAAAATGTAAGATTAAACATTTGTTTTAGAAGGCAATAGGGCAAGGAGGGCAAGAGGTGAGCTGGTAATTAAGATTCCATGTAAGATATATTATTACTTATTTGTCACATATATAGCTCTTTGTCTCCCTTATAAGGGCAAGGAAGTGGGTGTATCTTTTGTGGGTGTATCTTTTGTGATTGGTTCTACCAAACAGCCAATAGGAATTTCAACCAGGCTGATTGGACAGAGGCAGCCACAGGAGGAGCAAAGGGGGCTGGATTAAGGGAATATAAGTGCTGGCCAGGATGGCAAGAGGCCAGGCCAGAGCTTGGTAACCATATACCACTGAGCCTCTCATTTATTTGTCTGACAAATAAATTATTATTTTAATTTCTCTATTGCTGCGTTGAATATTTCATTCCAGCTAAGCGTTAACCACAAGCAGGGTGCTACAAATATGCTTGGAAGCCTTCTTGTGGTAGGGAATCATGATAACAGAGGAGCTGAGGAGTGCATACCCTCCAACATTTCTCCAATGAATAATAATAATAATAAATAAAATAGGGATGCTCCTTTCCACAATCATAATTTTACTATTTATGCCCCACACATCTTCCTGGGTTGCCCCAGCACTCTGGGCGGCTTCCAATACATATAAAAACATAATAAAACGTTAAATATTTTTAAAAAAACCTTCCCAATACAGGATTACCTTCAGACAGCTTGGGGGTTGGATAACTCCATACCCTCCACCATTTCTCCAATGAAAATAGGAACACCTCAGGAAAAGTGGGACATTCCAGGATCAAATCAGAAACTGGGATGGCTTCTCTAAATCAGGGACATCACTGGAAAATAGAGACACTTGGAGGGTCTGGGAGCAGATGGAGATATTGGGATGGGGAGAGCATGCACACCCCTGTGGTTCCTTGTTTAAACACATAATGATTCCTGTATAGTGCTTTGGCAGATGAAAAAATTAGCACTTGAAGGAAAAAATCTGGTTGTCTCAATCCTCCCTTAAGTCATAAGTTGAACCATTTGCAAGCCTTTGGATGAAGAATAATATAATTTCCAATACACAGTGACAACAGGATGAGCTGCAGAAAGGACATAGTTTCAGCCTAATTGGATTTCCTTGCTTATGTAGAATTAACTCAGACTCTTAACATTACTTAATGTAATTTATAGCCATTTAATACCTGTAAGTCAATTGACTCAAGGCACATTTTCTGGGTTCTTTAAAAACAAAACAAAAAAGTCAATTGGAACAATTCTTGTATTTTCATTATTCATTATAATTCACCCGTGTCCGACTTAAATTGAAAGTGTCACACTCAGCACAGAACATTACTTGATATTGTTTTATTTCCAGAAATTAAAAGTGCACATTAATTGGACCCAGTCTTTGCTACTCTGAATCACAGGATTGTGAAAAGAGCTTGGATAATGTATGGTGATATGTACATAGCTTAGAAGGTGAAAGCAGTTCATAGGTAGAACAAAGAAACATTCCAAAACAACCTGGCAACATGAGACCCAAGCCAAATGCCATACACCTCTACAATGCACTTTCAGCAGGAATACTGTAATTTTGCATCAAATTCCCATACTTGCTGCTTGTTTGGGCTCTAGCATTTGGGAGCCCAGGACCTCATGTCCAATCCTATGATTCTATGAATACTAATGCACATGCCCTAACTGATAAAACAACACACATTCATTGATCATTGGCTGCCATCTTCTTGAGAGATAATTGAGTGCATCTCCGGGGGGAAACCAAACTGCTGCATTAGCAGGTGGGCTCCCCAGACAACAAGACCCCTCCTCTCAGCCTCACTGATGTGGTTCATAGGAAAGTGGAAGCTATCTGTCTGGCATCAGCTTGGCTGCCAGAGTTGCTGGAGGGAGGCATGCAAGGGGCCATCCAACCATATTAGGAACTCCACTCTGTATTTGTGTAGGGTTTTCTCTTTAGCCTTTTCTTCTCATGAAGATATCCTGCAAAGCAGTGTTGGTTTAGGATGAGAGTTTTCCTTCTCCTTGATGGACCAAGTTGAAGAGTGCCACCTGACCCTCACTTTCCTCTACAACATGTGCACAAACTGCCTTCTTGACCATTGGACCCACTATTGGTGTCAACCTGCCAGACCCTGTACTAACATGTGAACTCCCTAACTCACCAAGGGTTTGAGACCCATCAGATACTCTCACTTGGTTTGGCTGGCCAGTCAAAGCTGTTTTCCGGGGTGTAGCCACTGTCACACACATACAGCTTCTAGGAGTCACAGGTGAGATCTGAGTGCAGGGTGGGGACAAAAGGTGAACAAACTACTCCAGAAACATTACTACTATTCCCCTAACACCCCACACCACCACAGGCACAAAACAAAAAAAAGCAACCTTGATGTGACTGAATATTACCAATCTGTGGGGATTGAAGTAGAGTGTCAAAGCTTGATTCCATAGATCAGCCTCTCTGTGAAATTTTTGAGTTCGGAGTCTGGTGCCAGAACACATATGAGAACTATTTGACTCAGCCACTCAAGGTTAATGAGACCAGGAATGGTGGCAAGTGCCAGACTCCCACAAGGCATTGTGGCTGATTGCCTGGAAAGGTCAAAGAACAGGGCATGCATTGATCCTTGGTGCACAGCCAGGTAAAGCTATTCAGAACACTGGGTTTTCAACAGGCATGAATGTGGTAGGTGCCTTTGTAGCCCAAATAGTATAGGTCACAATGGGAGTGATTTGTGGATGAACAGTATTTGTTTGCTTATTTGGTGCTTATTTACGTCCAGCAATGTGTAATTACAAGGTCCAGGTACCTTTACTAGTTCTTCCTTAAAAATGACATGTAAAGTTGAGTTTAGCTTCGAGTGAAAGGGAAAGTCTCTGTCAATAAAAAAAAACAAATAAATGCAAGAGTAATGTTCACCAAATACAGTTATGCCACACCACACTCTCTAAATTAAAATTTAGCTGTTTGGGGACTTATCCTGATTTCCCACCTCAAATAAATAGAAGAGCAGAAGTTGGCTGATCAATAAAAGGAAAAAAAAAATATTCATGGTGCCTGAAGGTCTTTTAAAGAATGTCACATTCAGATTCAGAATTCTGATTCTGTTTAAAGTTATTAAAAGAGCTAATGTGGGGATTAAAAGTGAGGTAATGGTGCCATTAAGATAAATGACGGTTACAGAATAAATGATAATTTGGCATGGATATAAATTACCCTGAGTTGATTAAGTTAATGAAGCCTGTAAGGAAAGAATCAGATAGAAATTCTCAATATCTGAAGAAGAAAGTTTTGGATGAGCTAATGTAAGAATAAACGTTGAGCTTGCCTCATACTATTTTGCTTCTAGTGTCCTAGATTGTTTAAGTAACTGATACTTGTTACCCAAAGAATTGGGGGGTAGGGGAATCAAACACGAGTGAACAGGGCTGGTTTGTGACCAAATGTTATTTTTTTATGTTATGTGTCTTACTTTTTATTTTAATAAATATTTTATTGATAAATCTTCCTAAAGTTGTATCACCCTTGTAGACAATAACACAGTACTTTCAGGTTGTAAAAGCCTACTTGGAAAATATTTGAGTAAATAAAACCAACATCAGCACTCAGGTTGATTTAAACTGACAAACTTGCATGAGATCATGTGTTTGCAAAAAGTTATCTGTAAATTTATATTGCTGAATTGTGGCTCTGAAATAAGATGAAAAACACGTTCACAAATGATGAAATAAAAATTATGTATGGTTTTTTGTTTCGTTTGCTTGGTAAGAATGACTTACGTATCTTTGCCTTTGTTTGCTTAATGACTTGGACATCAGTGATGCATCTGGGGATCCAGGGGCTTAGTTAAATTCTAACCCTTTACTGGTTTCAGGAATTTAGGAGTGTCTTGTTCCATCCCTCTGTGTGTGTGTATGTGTGTGTGTGTGTGTGTGTGAGAGAGAGAGAGAGAGAGAGAGAGAGAAGGAGGGAGGGACGGAGGGAGGGAGATAAAAATACATTGACTAGTTGGTACCATGTGTGTGCTTTGGAAGAAGTTTGATGCATAGTTTCATCATTTGGACTAATTTAACTTCCAGCAGAACACACAGCTACTTCTTCCATTATCACTAAAGCACAAACCTCACAGTTGAAACAGACCTGCTTGGGCTTCCAAACAGCATGTAAGATGTCTTTCAAGTCAGATGGAGCACTTCTCTGAAAAGTGTTCAGTTCCTAGAAATCAATAGTAAGAAACAGCTCAAGAGTTCTGTGTTTTATGTGTGTGTGCGCGCGCACGCGCATTAACTCACTAATAGGTAAAGGTAAAGGTAAAGGTACCCCTGCCCGTACGGGCCAGTCTTGACAGACTCTGGGGTTGTGCGCTCATCTCACTTAAGAGGCCAGGGGCCAGCGCTGTCCGGAGACACTTCCGGGTCACGTGGCCAGCGTGACATCGCTGCTCTGGCGAGCCAGAGCCGCACACGGAAACGCCGTTTACCTTCCCGCTGGTCCCTATTTATCTACTTGCACCCGGAGGTGCTTTCGAACTGCTACTGGCATATAAACTTGTTCTCGAAAACAGTTTTCAGAAACATCAGGGTCCCTCACTAATCCTCATTTCCCTTTCTCTTCTCCTCTCTCTAGTAGTGGCTGGCATGATGGGACGCTGCCATCACTATAGCTTAACTGAAAGGGGCTGAGGCTGGGCAGCATGAGGGCAGGGCTCCATAGATTCACAGTGTGGTAGTGTCACTAGTAAATCTGTGCAGCTCAACCTTGCTGCTGCCTTTCTCTGTACCACATCCAGCCCAGAAACCTGCACTGAGGCCAGCGTGGGCAGTGGGGGTCAAAGGGACTTCACAGCTCTGCCCCACCCTGTCAGGTACTGATGCCTCCCTCTCTAGAATTGGAGATTTTCCTTAAGGAATCTATCTGTCTCCCTATTAAGTTAATATTCTATATTCATACAATCAAGTTGCACTTTGGACTCCATTCATTTTGGCTCAAAAATCAGCTTCTTCTTCAATGTGAGAGGTTTTCTACATAACTACAGATGCTGAGAATAAGTGCTTTACAGTATGATGTTACCACCCCCCCCCAAAAAAAAAAACCCACCCACTCAGGGTCCATTATTTTAAATGACTATAAATGAGGAGGTTATGTGAAGAACTAATCAAGAGTGTTTTCCTATGATTGCATATGATGCTGATAGCAGAGACATTGAAGAAGCTCTTTTTTCAGTTACAGAAACTTAGTGTGCAAGCCTATTCATGTTTATTTAGAGGCAAGTCCCATGTAAGTTATGCATGGATAGAGTTTAGCAATTAGGAGGGCTTGGCAAAGTGTAAATAAATAAGTACCCCCCCAAGTTGATTAAAGCAAGATAACTTTGTCCTCCTTTTCCACTTAACCTCCAAGATCCTATTTTATTTGCTATGCATTTGACAAGGCAGGGTAAACTCTCTCCTTCCCCATTCTCCACTAGCAAGAGAAGGGGAACCATGCAAAAACATGGGACATGATAAATGAAATAAGGAACAGTTTAGCTTGTGCATTCCCAGACTCATTTGTGCTTCAAGGCTCCCAATACCCTCCCCTGTAAATAACTTCACATGGACACATATTTTAGTTTGAATTATTGGGCAAATTTTAGGCCACAACGTTATTGATTACAGCAAAGTGAGCAGTATTGGCTTAGGCATTGGCAACAGACTATAACTGACTCCCTGCTTCTCTGACTGATAGTATGAAAGGGTAAACACCAAAATAGGGAGCAACATTGATGAAGACCAACTGAAGCTCAGCCCTGGGTTCCTGTGGTCCTGGCATGGCCCTAGCCTCTCAAGCAGACTTCGGATGAAATCCAGGACCCCCAGATTCCTTTACTTCAATACCCTATTTCTGGAGGGGCAGGGGATGACCATACCTCCCCTCCCACACATTTCAATAAGCCAATGCCTAACCGCCAAACCTTACAAAGTTGTGACGATTGCTGAGGGGGTAGGTGAAAACCAAGTGGCTATAGCCAATCTGCCAAATGGAAAAAATTCCTACACAGCCCCTGTTCCAAAACAGGCAACCCAACCAAAGCAAGGCCAAAGCAGCAACGCCTAACATTAAGGAGGGAGGGTGTCCGACAGCGCAAAGCAAGTGCCTCAAATTACATCATGCTGCTGCTTTTATAGACCCCGGGAATCACGCTGCCTCATGCGATTGGCCCAAACAGCCTCGCATGATCCCGGAGCTGAAAGCTAAGACTTGGGCTACACCCCTAAATAATAAACCCTGCGGGGGTGTCCTAGGGGCCATAAGGAGGATCCCATTTCTTGACCACTTCATATTCTAAGATAGAAAGTCTCCGGTGGGGACTTAATAATTGCTGACATCACATTTAACATCTAAGCATCTCTAAATGGGCAGAGTAGCAAAGTGAGCCTGCTCAGAGCTTGGAAAGAGAAAGAATAGCTGCTTGGGACCTGCTTATTGCTTCCCAGTCATCATAACCCTGTCTGTGTAATTCTCAGAACAATACATTGGGAGAAGGTAATGGGGAAAGGCATTTAAAAGGTTTTGTTTCAGTTTGGTGCAAGGGCCACAAAACAGGCAAGATTGGCAGAAGTGCAAAGGTACCCATTTTCTCAGGTAGGGATGGGGGAAAGATTAGTTCAGTTCACACTGAAAGGCAAATGTATCCAATTCACACTTTCTGAAACAATATGCAAACCAAAACATCATGTTTCAAGAATCATACTTCTTCAAATTTGGTAATGCAGGTCTCCAGCTAAGTAAAGAAATAGCTTTACCCATCCCTATCCTCAGGTAGACAGAAGTGGTTGTGTGAATAGGAGTGTGTTCTTTACCATTGTAGACTCCACATGGGTAAAGAGGTGCAGAATTACCTCTACTACTTTATATATTTAGACTAGTATTGCTCCCACCTACAGTGTGATAGTTCAGGATAGAACAAGAGCTGAATATTAGAATAATATAGGAATAAAAACTGAGCACATATAGTCTCAGTTTCGGCTTTCTTATGCTGTAAATTTCACCCAACCTTTCCTTTTTTGTTCTGATAAAAATTGGCTCTAAAACCCAATTTAAGCAGTGTTTTAAAATGGAGATCCAGCTCAGGCTTCTGCAGACATTTTAAAACATGATTATTATTCTTAGGCAATATGTACATGGTAAACTCCCACGGATCCTGTTCACATCTCCAGCCTATAAAAGGCATACTAAAATAATATCATTGAATTACAAAGAATGTCAATGGAAGAACAATTGCAGACAACATCAAGGTATCCACCCGCCCCACAAAACAGAGAGTTTTTTAAAAGCAGATAAGAAAGAGGACAGGCGGTGAGTTTTAGAGCAAAGTGTGTTAGTAACTTGTTATCACTGGCACATGGAAACAGAAATCTCTCCCAATACCATTGTTTCCTCTGGCAATTAGTGAAATAGCAGTGCTTATGTTTGGAAGATATTGCATGTGAACAACATAAATTTCATTTGTAATTTTATGAAAATGTGTTGCCCTACTGAAATGTTTGAAGTTTACTGCTTTAAAATAAAAAACATTGACCTTAGTAGGAAGGCTGGATGATTATGAGGCTACTTATAAGAAGCAACAGCAATTACTACAATTTGCATATCTAAATTATCATTTTTTTTAAAAAAAATACTAATGACTTAAAATCTCAAGCAGGTTTTGACCTATAATCATTATAACCACGGGTTATGAAAATAGACAACAATCCACATTTTCCCTGATGAGCTATCTTGCTTTAGACATAATTCAGGCTGAGCACTTAATTATTTTAAAGAGCTAAACCACATGTTTTATGAAGGTTTAAAAAGAAAAGAATTTACGTGAGATGTGTTTTAAAGTTTGTACAAATTTCACTTTCTGTATATTTATCCTGACCCACATTGTACCTAGAGTGTACAATTAATTTTCTCCACACACAGACCTATTGACTTACTTACCCACTAATGATTTGTAGATTATAATGTAAATATACCACTTGGCCATTATAAGCAAGCAACAGTAATCAAATGACACTGTTGGTGGTTCTGCCTTTCTGTCTTGAGTAGATTATAAATAAATACATTATGAATTAGATCCTTCTAGACTTGCAAAGTTAGGTGGCAGAGTCTGTACTACTGGTGCACTGGTTTTCAGTGTAGCAATATATAAATATTGTAAGAGAGCTGCCATCATTAATAGTCCTTTAATATTCCAGTTGGTTAACCATCTAACTTGACAATCCTATATTCAGAAGTTAATTAAGTCCCATAGGTTATGAATAAGGAGAAATTTAGTAACATAATTTACACTTCCCAAAACAATATGTGAATCAAAACACAAGCATTATGAAAATATACCATTTGTGTTGTAATAGTATGCACATCATGGTTCCTTAAAAATTCATAAAGAAGCAAGCTTCTAGAAGTCAAAAATTATACAATTTGTTATTAAAGGAACTGCTCAAAATAGATGTTTCTGCTTTCAGAATTTATCATCTGGTTATAAATATTTCAGCTGGTCCTCAAGTCCCAGTGTCTTTATTCGTTGTTCAGGCTGTCCCTATGTCAACATCTCCTCCTTTTGAGACTTATAGGGCTTTCGAAGGTAAGTTGCAATATGGCATGGGGTTCTCTGCTGTTTTAGCAAAATGACAAAATGCTGCTGCTTTAGCTAAAGTCTTGAGTATATCTTAAGTAGCAATCTGGACCCCAGCAATAGGTATGATAAAGACAAAAGCTAACATGCTGATTTACCCCAATATACCACCTATGCTGCACTTCCGGTTTGGCTTGCCATGGTGGAGGCTGTTGATTACATCTGAGCTGTTTTGCATGGGATATTTTGAGGATGAGATGGGAGTAATCATCCTCCCAACCACCACCACCCCAGGACCAGGGGGAGGGCAGCTTCACCCACAGATCACCCAACACCTGTCTCCAATCCAGTAGGAATTAGGTGGAAGGGGGCGCTGGGTGGAAAACAACTCTCCAAAGTCACCGCCATGAGCGGACGAACTCCTATTTTTTAAGATGATAATTCGGACTTAATTATCGGGCATGCTCTGAGTGAGGGGGAGATAAACTACTCTGCCAACTGATTCAGCCACTGAGGAGCTAAAGGATTCGAGTGGAAGAGGGACTATCTTTACTATGGAATGGGTATGTCAGAACGGAAAGGTGGGGGGGAGCCTCCTTTTTTTTCTTTTTGATATATTGCACATTTGCTATTTCACTTGGCAAATCCCCCTGGAAAGTCTGAATACCTATATGTATGCAAGCGAGACGGTACTATTCTGTAATATTGACATAATTTTGATCTAATTATTAACTGTGTGGAAAAGATTTATGAATTTGCATTTAATTCTGATGGACTGTTAAGAGGGGAAGATGGGAACTGAGGCTTCTAGCCAAAGTATAAGCTTATCTGTTCTGGTATAAGATGAAACGAAGAGGTTTTGACATACACCTGGAACAATTGGCAGAAAGCCAGATTTCCTCCATTTTGGGACATGTCGTATTGGATAACTACTGCCATGAAGAAGTGAAAGTGAAAGACACAGAAGGAAATAAACACCCACACAGAAACACACTGTTTTGGTATAACTCGCTTGCTGGATGAACTCAGAGGCTGTGAAAATGTACAAAGGATTAAGATTGGATTGATTTATCGGAACTATCTGGACTAATTAAGAAAGAAGCACAAAGGTGAGATGATGGCAATCCTCCGATCTCAGAGTATGGGAAGTCAAACAAAGATTTATGATTTGGCTTAATATTTGGACTGTTTGATTATTTTATAATTCAGAATGTCTTTAATGTGGCCTTTATTGGATTATTAAATTGGAAAACTTAATAGATTTTTTTAATATATATATATACCACCTAAGGTAAAGGTAAAGGTACCCCTGCCCGTACGGGCCAGTCTTGCCAGACTCTAGGGTTGTGCGCTCATCTCACTCTATAGGCCGGGAGCCAGCGCTGTCCGCAGACACTTCCGGGTCACGTGGCCAGCGTGGCAACCTGCATCTGGCGAGCCAGCGCAGCACACGGAACGCAGTTTACCTTCCCGCTGGTAAGCGGTCCCTATTTATGTACTTGCACCTGGAGGTGCTTTCGAACTGCTAGGTTGGCAGGCGCTGGGACCGAACGACGGGAGCGCACCCCGCCGCGGGGATTCGAACTGCCGGCCATGCGATCGGCAGGTCCTAGGCGCTGAGGTTTTACCCACAGCGCCACTCGTGTCCCATATACCACCTATGCTACCATTAATCTTGGCAGAACTAGGACTCTTCCTTGAGTTGACCCTGTTGCTTCTTAACATGTCAGAATAGAAGCTTATTATTATTAATAGTGTAGCAAAAGCTGCATAAAGTAAGAAGAAAATTATTGAGTGTGTGTGCCCCCCACAAAATCAGTAAACAACCGAAACCAGTTGTTTCAGTTTACAGCTAAGCTGCCCTCTACTGACACACACAACAACTGATGGTCTCAGCATTTCTCTGTTATAGCTAATTCATTCTCCAGCATTAGAATAGACAGAAGAATTGAACCTCCTGAGAATGTCAGAACCGTGGAACTGAATATTTCATAGAGAGCAGCTCTGACAGATGAACTGGAGGTAGCTTTCTTCTCAAGCAAAAGGAGCTTGTAGTCAAACCCAATTTTGTACTTGATTGATTTGGCTCTCCTAAGCCCTCAGCTGTTTTCTTATCTGGATATGGACAGAGACCAAATGCAAAGCACATTCAGAAAATTTCCAATTAAAACAAAGGGAAGAGAGAGGCAGTCCAGTCATATGTATTAGCTTTGTAACTTACATCGTACAAAGAGATGTTTGTGCTTCAGCAGCATCAAATATTTAACCAAAGTCATGTTTTGCATTGCTGTCCATTAACTTGTAAAGCTCTTAACAATGGTACAGAGTCATGCTGCTCTTATGGGGAGGGTCCCAGTTGGTTAGCAGGTGGAGAGCCAGCCTCTGAAGGAAGCTCAGGCAAACTCCCTGAAGTGCCTCCTCTCCAGGAATGCTCCCCCTAATTCTCTAGCCAGGAAGCCCCCTCAGACACCTTCCCCATCACACAGAAGACAGACGGAAGTAAATCTGATGCTGAGCTGGCACCTACCCCACCTCCAGCAACACCGACAGTGTGCACAAACCTCACCTAGACAAGCTCTCTAGGAGTGCCTCTCTAGGAGACCAGCCAGTCTCGGGAGCTGCTTGGCACATTGCATGCTGTGCCCTCTCTGTCCTTCAAAAGGAAAGTTTAGGGGTCATGGTGCTTGTTGGTTCAACATCTTGGCTTGCCTTTGACCTCTGCTTTACTGCTGATCCTCACCACCTGTGACTTGCCTCACATCCTATTCTAATCTGATTATTTATTTATTGCAAAACCAGATTCATGATATTTTATTCTTCACTGGACAGAGAGACCCAGGGCAGTCTTATGCATACATGCATTATATATCCATAATTATAGAAGGTATGTTTAAATCATTATTGTCTTAAGAGCCACAGGAGGTGCTGCAACCTTCCAAGAGCTTGACTTCACCCCCAAAGGCACACATCCCCATTGTCTCCTGAGACTGATGGATGCCAACCAACTATAAGTCTTCTTGAACTCAATGGGACATAGTTTAAAGCAGACATGCATAAGCTTGCACTGTTAGCCAGGAACAAATAGAGTATCCTGAGCGAAATATTTGCTCTTCTAACCACAGTGGATTAAATGTTTATTTCCTGGTGTGATAGATCTTATGATCACAGGGAACAACCCCAAGTATTTTAACTGAATGGTTTTGCTGATCGGTCTGTTAGTACAGAACATCCTACTAAATGCAATGCCAGTCCTGTATTGGATGGCATCTATATTATAGCAACATTCTCAGTTCAATTAAATGAAGCTACAGTAAAGTACAGCACTATCACACTGACAAGCATTTCTGTTTAGGAGTCAATAGAGTACCCAATTTGGTCATTACAAGGAAATATGCTGCTAGGAGTAAGTGATTTAATTATAGGCTGTGAGGAAATAATATGATACACCATGATCTGTAGAACATTAACTATGATGGCTTGGTAGAAATATCAAAAGTTTCTTTCATAGAAGAAGGATGTATACGAAAGGCCAGATGATCCTCAAGAAAGAGTGCTTAAAGATATATTTTCAGTATTAAACATAAACAGATGTATAATTTCTCAGTTCTCTGTTAGTGACAGAGACCAAGAGGAGCCATTCTCCTATAAATATGGTGAATTTGTAAGAAAATTAAAATATAGTGGAGGCAAGACACAGTGTTTGATTAATACTAGGTAATAGAACCCCAGTGATATACATATGTATTGGGCAATTGTGGAGATGTTATGGAATGTATTGATTGTGGAACTAATCTTGCTATCTAAAAGTTAGTAATCAAAATACATTTCCAGACAATTAGAATGACTCACCACAGCTTGAGACATTGACTCATGAATAAATTGGCATACCAGATAGAGATGTGTCAAGAATAGGCACTTTAAAAATATTTTGTGGAAGTATATGAGCCCTCCACTTCCTTTCAGAACACATTGACATACTATTCTGCTGTCTTACATTATGTAATTTTTGTGCAAACTTTGAGATAAATAAGTAGTGCGAGCTAGCTGCAGCTGCCCAATTGTTATTCACTCTTTCTTTCCCCTATTCTGTAACACAGAACTTTTTTTGACTGTTTGTTCACCTTAAGGGCCTTTGGAAATTCAGTGGACAAAAGGGGTTATCTAGACTTACAGCCCTGAATTTATGTTAAATGGGGCACATGGCAGAAAATGATGGTTACAACTGGCATATATTAAAGCTGAATAAATCAATCTGTTCACATCAGGTTGGATGAGGTCCAAATCTGGGCTATAGATCTTACATTCTGAAATTATCAACTTATCATGACCTGCTCAGTCAAAATGAAGGTGTAGCAGTGTGTTGTACCTATTGTTACTTGGCTTGTTTCTTTGCTTTGAAATTTAGTGAATACTTCTTTCCTGAATGAGGCTGCCCGCTGAACCATGTTAGTGACTGTACAATTAAGAGGTCATGGAAATTCATTAGGATGCAATTCGTTTCTTTTTTTATGAGAAAGACAGTTGGGTGGGTTGGATATAGAGATAGAAATGGTAGTAGGATTTTGAGAGGATTTTTTCTTCTCTTTCTTACACTCATAAACATATGTGCTAAGGGACTGATACAGATTCAGTTGGCACATCTGATGTATTCTTCTCCTAATTTATCACAGTAGGGAGAACTGCTGATGCTGCTCCCATGTTGCTGAGGTAACCTAGGAACTTATACATCTGAAGAAAATTGAAGAAGGGAACATTAGGCCCAGCTTGCCTTTCTAGTTCTTGGGATTTGATCCAGGATGTATCCCTCCCTACCCACAAACTCTCTCATCAGGCCATAATGCCTTCACAGATCCTGCTTTGCACCCTGCTTGAGTGATTTTGCATCTGAGGAATGTGTTATTGAACTATGATAATGGTTCTTGTTTTCCTGGATGGACGATAGAGAGTAGCCTACTGTACAAAGCTAAAATTCACATTCATTGTTCCATCCACTATTGCTCCTTGCCCTGGCTCATCATTGCTATGTAACTCCTAGAACATTGCCCAGAAGGAAATGTGGTTGTCAGATAAAAGAAGGTTCTGTACTCCCTGTTCACACCATGCTAAACCACTGATTAGAAAGTAGAGGAGTTGTTGTTGTTGTTTTAAGAGCTTTGCCTTTTAAAGGTAAAGGTAAAGGGACCCCTGAACATTAGGTCCAGTCATGACCGACTCTGGAGTTGCGGCGCTCATCTCGCTTTATTGGCCGAGGGAGCCGGCATACAGCTTCCGGGTCATGTGGCCAGCATGACTAATCCGCTTCTGGCAAACCAGAGCAGTGCACGGAAATGGCGTCTACCTTCCCGCTAGAGCAGTACCTATTTATCTACTTGCACTTTGACGTGCTTTCGAACTGCTAGGTTGGCAGGAGCAGGGACCAAGAGCTCACCCCGTCACGGGGATTTGAACCGCCGACCTTCTGATCGGCAGGTCCTAGGCTCTGTGGTTTAACCCACAGCGCCACAGGTTCTTATGAATATACTAAAGATTTCAGTAAAATTACCCAATAACCGCTTCAATCTTATGCATTGAACGAAAAGGGTTAATTGCTTCGTGCCATCATAAATATCAGCGCTAGGAAGGAAAATCATTCCATCTCACCTAGCAGTATGCCATTAATAGCAATAGTTTATAATATTGTTTCAAATGGCACTTAGATCTCAGCTACATAATGGGATCTTAAATAAATCCTGAAGAGCTAATATAGTTTCCTACAAGATCAACTAGTTGTCTTTGAGTTTAGCAATTTGCATATTTCAAGTTCTGTCTTACTTTGAAAGATGTTACAATTGAGCAGAACAATGAACTACTAATTATGACTCATTCTCCTTTCTCCCTTTTGTCTTTTCTTCAATCATACTATTGCACCAGGCACTGCAGCATATTATATCAAATTGTATTCTGCCAAATGACAACAGACAAATCATTCTAATTCCTGTACGGTTAATAACCCCTTGATTCATAGACATCTGCTAAACCATGCTTTCCAACTATTTCTTTCCCTTCAAAGACATACTCAGAGTGCTCCTCTGTTGCTAAAGAACTTTGTATTGCCAGTTTCCTTGGGTTTTGGATTTCCTGTCATGTTTGTTTCAGAAGAACACATGTCCTTTTATAAGGATAACCATGGTTGGGCAATACTGCATTTCATTCATTGACATTCTTTCAACTTCAAGAAATTCTTTCCCCAAATGATTTTGTACAACCTCAGTTACTTTTGAACATTTCTTTTAATTCATTATAACTTGGTGATGGAGTGGTGAGAGTAATGCTTTTTTACACAGCCTTTGTATAATTCACATCAGTTGCTATTCTGTTGGCACTTACCTGAGATAATCCTCACTGAAGTTAGTGGGACTTCCTTTTGAGTGGACTAGACATGTATATGAATGTGCTGAAAATTGATTTGCAATTTATTTTGTCACTTAAGGAAATCCCCTGGGAGTAAAACACATCTGTAATAAATTAAGGATTGGATCGATTCTTACTCAAGATACTTAAAGAAAACTCAATAAAATCAATGGTACTTAAGTTAGGCAAGACCCAATTTCATGCCTAACTTCAGGTCCATTGAGTGCATCAGGTCTACTCTAAGCAGCTCTAAGTCCTGGATCACATCCTAAATAACTGACAATTGACTGCCCCTTCATGATACCCCTAATGGGCCCCTTCACAAACAACACTGTTGAAAAACTCTTCCCTCCGTTGTTTTAACCATGTGACTTTTCCTTATGGTCATTCTGTAATGTAATAAGAAAATGAATGCAGACTCTGAGAGGTTGCTCAGGTGGCTCACACTTTGGGGACCTATGGAAAATCACCAAACCCAATTGATGGGGAAATTCCAAATTCTCTGCTAGCTCAAACAGCAAGTTACAGATAGGTAGCCGTGTTGGTCTGCCATAGTCAAAACAAAAAAAAAATTCCTTCCAGTAGCACCTTAAAGACCAACTAAGTCAGTTCTTGGTATGAGCTTTCGTGTGCATGCACACTTCTTCAGATACACATATCTTGTTCAAACAGCAAGGTCAGCATGTGCTGTTGACCATCAGGCTGGCAAAACACTTAGTGAAAATGCAGGCTTCTTATAAATTAGTTCTTCTACTCAGAAAGTCGTTGTCATTAAGATAAATGTTCAGTGTGCTTGAGCTAATGTGACAAACATATAAAATCCATTAATATCTCGCTTACTCCAGCTAGCTTCTCCCTCTTACAACTCCCAGCTGATTTGCTTTTACTTAAGTCGCAGCCACTTACATATGATGCTTAGCATTAGCCGGAATGGAGGCAGGGAGAACTTGGAGATCAAAATCATAATCATTTATTTGCCTACTATTTCAGATAATATGTTTGAAATATAGACAGATGGCTCTTCTTCTTATCTGTTGATCTCCCACTGGTATTCAATATAATTCATAATGGTCTTAGGGGAAGGACAATCACAGTGCAATGGCATACTAGATCTACAGCTCTGTACAGATGTTAAAGCACATTCTAATCCCTTGCACAGTTCTCAGGAATCCTTAAGAAACTACAGTTCCCAGAAGTCTTTAAAGAAAAGAATGTGCCTTAAAAACACAGAATGTACACAACCTTAGACCTGTTAAACTGAACGTGTTCCATTATGTTATGGCTGCTTATACTGTACTTATAAATGTGGAACATGATACTTCCCCTTTGGCATATTTTCTAAACTTTATTCACAGCTACAAAAGCATAGAAAACAAAGCTCTCTTGCAATCTGTAATACACCTGAAAGAAAAGAGACTTC
The DNA here is from genome assembly GCF_964106915.1 of Podarcis gaigeae. NCBI lineage: Eukaryota > Metazoa > Chordata > Lepidosauria > Squamata > Lacertidae > Podarcis > Podarcis gaigeae. The sequence goes on along the minus strand of NC_139677.1, from coordinate 59,400,927 downwards.
TCAGCTTAACAAGGTAGAGTCAAATAGAGACTATTATCACAATAGGAGACCTGTAACCTCCAGTGTGAGTGGCATGTAAAAAGGTCTCTGGAGGAGCATCAGAGAGCTATACTGTACAATTCACCTCATAGTTGAATATACAACTACAGGATTGCCCAATGGAAGAAAGCCTGAGAAAAGGGATGGAAATGTTTATGTTAGAATAAAACCTTGCATCAGGTTGCACATGACCATGAATATAATTACAAGATTGACTCACAACAAGCAATTCCGTTCAGAAGTCTGATTGCCCATAAAATGCTACTGTAAGGCATACTCTGATAGATCAGTAACTGGTTAAAGAGGAAACAGAAAACAGGTATAAATGGGCAGTTTTCACAGCAGAGGGAAGTAAGGAGTGGAGTCATACAAGGATATATATTGAGCTGGGTGCTTTTTGACATTTTAAACTCATTTGTAAATCAAGTGGAGATATGGGGTGAACAGCGAGGTAGCTAAGTGTGTGGATAACACCAAGTTATACAGCATGGTGGAGACCAAAGCAGGCTGCAAAGAGATTTTAAAGGATGAATGAGCACATAAAAATGTTTGTTTCATCTAATCTTTTTCCTCATTACATCCCAAACTCTGAAATAAAAAAGGGAAGAAGTGCAAATAGAAGTATTTTCCTGCTCTGTCTTGTGTTACTTTCATCCCTGAAGGTCATGAGTATGAGAATAAAGAGAAGGGTATACCCTTTTAGTTTTCCTCTCTACTCCCATTCCAATTTCTTTTGACCAAGGCTATCTGGATGTGAAAACATATTCCTGTTGGTGGATGAAACTGGATGCACATCTGACCGTATGTGCTATCTAACCATTTAGCATGGTTTTTCCTGGAACTCACATTGCATATGTATCCAAAAGTACATCCCAAACTTGATGGTGATGCACATTTCAATGTTTAAATGTTAAGTCTTTCACAAAATAAATGGAAACTTAAATGATAAATTCAGGAAAAGTAGGGCATGACACTAGATATGTGGAGAGTTTGTAAAAAAGTGAGAGAATTTGGCTCTTAAATAAGGAATAAAATAGAGTAATGAATACTACTAACCAATAATAACAAATACCTGTACAGCAATGATAACTAATGTCCTTTATTACTATTGACAGTAAGATATTGTGATGTAGCTATTAGAAAATAGCTCACATTCCACTCATAACAGAATGGGAAGTAAAAACGTACAAATACAAAAGCTACTTAGAGTGAAAGAAGGAAGGCAGAAGCTAAAATGTTTAGACAGAACTGAGCAGTGTTTACTGAATAAATTTTTCACACAATGCAAAATATTTATTTGAGGTAGTATACTGTATACCAAATTATGAAAGCCTCAATGACAATGTCTCAATTTTTTAAAAAAAGAATTCTCTGTAAATATGGATGTTCTGGAAAACGGAATAAAAATGTTTTTGTTTTCTAAAAAATGGCCATTTCTTCTTTGGCGATCACTCATAGTCGAGTAAGATTGTCTTCCATAAACACAGTTTTAACAATGAGTCCGCAAGTGACTGTAGATGTCAATTCTGGACCCACATGTCCTTCCACAATGGGGACATTGGTTGCCAGGTGGGAGTTGATCACGGTGTGGATTTGCCAAGCATGTCTTCTTCTTAGCATGTTTCTCCCTTGCGTTCTGAGTTTGAGTGTCTTCAAAGTCCATGAAACCTTTGGTAAAGGCTGTTCTCCAATTGGAGCGCTCACAGGTCAGTGTTTCCCAGTTGTCTGTGTTTATACTACCTTTTTAAAGATTTGCCTTGAGACAGTCTTTAAACCTCTTTTGTTGACCACCAGCATTACACTTTCCATTTTTAAGTCCAGAATAGAGTAGTTGCTTTGAAAGACGATCATCAGGCATCTGCACAACATGACCAGTCTAGCGAAGTTGATGTTGAAGAATCATTGCTTCAACACTGGTGATATTTCCTTCATCCATTACATTGATATTAGTTCGCCTGTCTTTCCAAGTGATGTATAAGATTTTTCAGAGACACCGTTGATGGAATCTTTTGAGAAGTTGGAGATGGCGTTTGTAAGTGGTCCATGTTTCACAAGCATACAGTAAGGTTGGTAGTACAATAGCTTTGTAAACAAGCATTTTTGTTTCCCTGCAAATGTCCCTCAAACACTCTGCAATTCAACTGGGAGAAAGCCGCACTCGCAGAGCTCAGGTGATGCTGGATTTTGGCATCAGTGTGGACCCTTGTGGAAAGGTAACTGCCTAGGTAGAGAAGTGATTGACATTTTCCAACGTTACACCATTGAGTTGGATTCTGCAGAGGGCTTAATTTGTACTTGTTGGTGCAGCACTTTGGTTTTTTGGATGTTGAGCGACAGGCCAAGCTTTTCGTAATCTTCTATGAAGATATTCATAGCTGTCAACTTTTCCCTTTTCTTGCAAGGAATCCTATTCTGAATAAGAGAATTTCCCTTTAAAAAAAGGGAAACGACAGCTATGAAGATATTTAGGATGGTTTGGAGGTCATCCTCTGAGCATGCACACACTACTTTGTCATCAGCATACTGAAGCTCTATGATGGAAGTTACGGTAACCTTTCTCTTTGCTTTCAGTCTGCTCAGATTGAAGAGCTTTCCATTTGTTTGATATATGATTTCTACCCCAGTGAGGAGTTTCCCCAGTTCTGTCCTACTGATATTGTACCGAGTTTATCCACATATGTGAACCACCCTGAGTTCTATGAATAAAGGGCAGTAAAACAAATAAATAAGGGGGACACCAACTTTACAAAGTTGAGAATATATTTTCTAGGAAGATATGAAGTAATAAGTGTCTTTATATGTATGTTGTGAAACTGAGGTTACTTATCTGGAAGTCCCATTTAACTCAATTATGTTCATATTACAGAATTGGTTTATTTATCATTAGTTTGACCCCTGGCCTTGCAAAAGGCATTAAATGAGACCCACATCAATAGAAGAGAAGAGAATATTTGGTTTGTTATCTCAAAGAAAATGCACATATTTGATACTGGGCATCATTGGCTACTGTTTGCAAAGTCATATTCAGAATGCTCAGTATCCTATAGACAAATATATTCTACAGTTTTCTATCAGGTACTTAGACCCATTTTATCAAGTTGCTATAATCTCTTTCCCCTGCCTCCTGAAAAAAAGAGCACTGCTATAAAGCACTCCATGTTTATTACCCCCAAAATTGCTTCTAAGCTGTTTTTAACATCTTTGTTTATGATGCCAATAAATAACACTGGCAATGGAGTTGAAAAGCCCTCGTCTAAACAACAACATATTGTTCTTGATAACAGGGCAGAAAAATATCAAACAAAATTATATATAGTCGAAAACACTATTATTTGTCTATGTAATTACTTTGCTGCTGGCAATCATATACATGAGACAATCATAGTTTCTCTGTACCGCTCAATGACAATCGATCTTCAGAATTTTACAGCAAAACCTTGGTCTTTCTGACACTGCATAAACAGGCTGCTGGTGTGTTATCAGGAATGAGAGAGATAAAGCAGTCGTTGGGATGGAGAATGTTTGCTAAGAAAGGATTGAAAGTGATTGTGTTTTAAAGGGCTGTCAACAAGTAACATCAGCTTTCAGCTTTTAATCTGAATGTGCATTTATCTTTCTACCTACCTTTAAAGAGATGCTGTTCAAAGAGTGGGACTCTGTGAAAATTAAGTCCCTATTACATTACTATGATGTTACAAGTGTCCAACTTGTATGCATTTTTAGTAGCACCCTAATGTCATATAATGCAGCTGCAATCAATCTCAAAATATATACTTGAAGCAGAATTACTTATTTATCATTAATATTTTAATTAGCATTTCATTGACTTTTTATTTTGATTCACAAATAATTCACTGCCCCCCCCCTCCATACATAGATATCCCATATGCTTTTGAATTTTCCACTTTCACACAGAAATTCAGTTAATAACAACAGCAGTGTTAGTTTTGTTTTGTATATTTTTAAGAAACAGGGCACAAAAAGTGATACAATTTTATGGCATCTGCAATAAAAATTATTTAGCAGGATCTCATAGGACTGCTGAATGCATTAATAATGAACACTGCATTTACACTTAATGAAGTTTGCATGTCAGACCAATTGCTCAACCTGAAACATACACACTTCTTGCAGAAACAGCACATACTGGTCATAAGTATTTTTTAGTTTATTGTTTTCTGTAAGGTATTATATGCAACTTTAACAGATAATTTGAGTTTTGTATAAACTGTCTGCTGTTCCTTTAATAATTCTGCTAGCTAACCTATTAAAACTATGTGTAGAAAGTAGCCATGAGAAAATGGTTACCAATTTAGTTACTGCTCTAAAGATCTCCATAGCTTCTTATTTAAGTAATCAACCCTAATCAAACATTAGACCTACCCCAAAACAATTCAGTACTGGGTCCTCAGTGGGATTAGTGGGCCCCAAATAGGCCCAGATTGGGTTAACCATGACTGGGGACCCCCAGGTCAAGAGAGTCCAAATACTTGTACCACTTTTATTTCAAACATATTCAAAGCTGTAGAATCATAAGCCACATATGCAGTAGAAATACTAAAGATTGGCAATATTTCATTATATATTTTTCCAGGGGGGAAATAAGCACTGTGGTGTTAGAAAAAGATTAATTAAAGTGTCACAAATACTTCTAGAAAACAAGAGCTAAGATAGAGTTAAAGATGGTAGTAAACTAACCCTTTGCTTTCAAGTGTTCACGCTACCAGAAAGATGATGACAAACTAGAGTGAGTTGAAGGAAGAAAGCAAAAATGATTAATGGCTTGGTGAAAAGGATTTGCAAATAAAAATTAAAATACCTTGCGATATGCAGCTTAGCAAAATTATTATACAGGAAGAGGAGATATGAGAATGATGGTAAATATTTCATTTTCTTTTGGAGAACAATGTGGGCATCTGGAACAGTGGTCTATAGTCAATCATTGGGCTGTAGGTTCAAATTAATATGTAACCATGGTTCAGTTTGGGCTATTCTCATTTTCCTTCTCTACTTGAGCTTATTCCTCTGGTTTCTTCTCATTCCGAACTACTTCTAACGCACCTTTGCTTCTCTTGTGCTGCTGGATTATTTGTTCCTATATCTTGCCCAGTGATTCCACACTTCCTTCTGCTTGCCTAGTTCCTGTGACCTGGCCTACCTCTCCCTAGGATCCATCTGATCAGGGCTTCCAGCGGCAGCCCAAGACTCTTGCTGCTGCCCTAGATCTCTCTGACATTGGCTTCTGATTGGCTGAACTGCTACAAAGAACTTATCACCATCTTATAGAATACATTGGCATCCTCATAAAAGTCCCAGCAGCTGTTTCCATTAGCTTCCCAGCAAGTGAGTTGCTGTTGCTTACTAGGAGGAAGATGAGAAGGGGATAGAGAAGTCAATATGGCACTCTGGCTGATGTGTCTGTACTGTATCATACTGTATGCTGACCTCCCCACTACTACCTGCCTCAGAGACTTTTCTGCTGGAAAACTAGAGTAGTGGCCCTGTCCTACCTGGCGAGCCAATTCTGCCCAAATAAGATTATCAGTCCTGAATGCTCACTGGAAGGACAGATCCTGAAGCTGAGGCTCCAATACTTTGGCCACCTCATGAGAAGAAGAGACTCCCTGGAAAAGACCCTGATGTTGGGAAAGATGGAGGGCACAAGGAGAAGGGGACGACAGAGGCCAAGATGGTTGGACAGTGTTCTCGAGGCTACCAAAATGAGTTTGACCAAGCTGCGGGAGGCAGTGGAAGACAAGAGTGCCTGGCCTGCTCTGGTCCATGGGGTCACGAAGAGTCGGACACGACTAAACGACTAAACAACAACAACATAGTGATGTTAAGCCATGAAATTGTGAGCACCAGAGAACAAAATATTGCATTAAAATGTCCCAGTACATTTAACAGGGAAGTCAGCCCCCCCCCCCCAAAAAAAAATCAATGGAATATCTCTTTTCATAATCAGAGTAGCCAGGTACCATTTCCCCCCTGGCTGCTGCCAAAAAGACTTCATCAATAATTCGCTCCAAATAATCAATGCAAAATTGATTTCACCCTTGTTGAGACAACAGTTTTAACATACATAGTGCAAAGCATGTGGATTTTTAAGTCACAGTGACATTTTCTCCCGTCCCCCACCTAGAAAATAATGTTGCCAAATCAACTATGATTGAGGATAGCTGTATTCTATTGCATTGCAACCCCCCCCTCCCACTTCACCTATGGAATTTAAATGGTAAGACAGCCTAAGGCAGTTTGGATGGCAGTGCATAGGAGAATTTGGCTGTATATCTAGGAGCCAATGTCCACTCCTGAATTTCCTACACATGAGAGAAGTAGCTCTTCAGGATTTATATGTTCATACCATAACAGGTTCGTGGGTAATTTCACAATGATTCACACTGATGCATTTGTTTAGAAACATCATTTATTTTTCATTGATGTATTGCGACCCAGTCCCTTAACATATTTTTCCCAGTCTCATGGACCCATGTAGTAGTCCTACTACTAGTAATAATGATGATGTTACAAAAAATTGAACAAAGCACAATAAAAAATGAATCGGTGTAAGTAAGCATGAGCACACTGGATCAAACCTTTATATGGTTCCATCCACAAGGATCTGCTCATCTTCATGAGCTCCTAGGTCATATATTCATGCAGTATGCGGTGACGCCAGATGGAAGTTTGCCATATGTTTGGATGAGCTTTTAACTTTAGCCTCGGCTCACCACTTTAAATGTCAATGGGTCTTCCATTTCAGTGTTTGTAACAACATAAAGGCAGAAGTGGGAGTGAGCAAGAGAGAGGTGTTTGAACATTGTCCTATCCCCCCCCCCCCCGATTTGTTTAGACTGTAGAAAAGCTCCGTAGCTTCAAGGTAAAGTTATAATGCTTATAAAGCTAACATTACCACTGAAAACAACATGAAAGAGGATTATTGTCAGAAATCTCTTGTAGTTGATAGGTCTGCATGTGCCTGAAGCTGCCACTGAACACTCCAGTTCTGCTAAAGCACTAAAATAATCCTTGCTGTTATTCTGCTCTGCTCTTCTCTTCTCTTCTCTTCTCTTCTCTTTATTTATTTATTTATTTATTTATTTATTTATTTTTCAAAAACTTCCATCTGTATTACCTGTGGAACCAGGAGAATCACCAGGAGAAGTCAGCTATGCTCATCAAAGTCAGTTGCACAGCCACTCTTGACACATTATTATTGATTTTCATTTAAAAGATTAAAGCTGGAGAGTCTTCATACAGTGCATCATTGGGCTCAGTGTGTGCTGTGCGCACACACATTGACACCCACATACATGCACTTTCAAAATGGTAGTGAATTCTTAAATGGTAATTAATAAAATGAAAGGGACATGGGTGGCACTGTGGGTTAAACCACAGAGTCTAGGACTTGCTGACCAGAAGGTCGGCGGTTCGAATCCCCGTGACGGGGTGAGCTCTGGTTGCTCGGTCCCAGCTCCTGCCAACCTAGCAGTTCGAAAGCACATCAAAGTGTAAGTAGATAAATAGGTACCGCTCCGGCGGAAAGGTAAATGGCATTTCCGTGCGCTGCTCTGGTTCGCCAGAAGTGGCTTAGTCATGCTGGCCACATGACCCGGAAACTGTACGCCGGCTCCCTCGGCCAATAAAGCGAGATGAGCGCCGCAACCCCAGAGTCGGTCATGACTGGACCTAATGGTCAGGGGTCTCTTTACCTTTACCTTAATAATCTGAAAAGGCATGAGCAAAGAAGAAAGAGTTTACTGGATTATCAACATGCGACATTCTGAATCAAACTGGGTCACCTGATGGATGACCTTAATCTCAAAAGAGACAGGGGGATTGCAACCCTGTTACTTCTGCATGATCTTTCAGCAGCCTTTGATGCTATCAACCATGGTATCTTCTTGGTCCAACTTAGTGTAATAGGTATCAGAGGGACTGTGGTTCCTTTTATAGCTTCACAGTCTTGAGAGTAGCAGTGGGTGAATGTTCCTTGGCTCACTGACACTTGTGCTATGGGGTTGTACAGGCTACCATCCTCTCCTGAGAGCTATTTAACATATATATGAAGCAGCTAGGAGTAGTCATTAGGAGTTTTGGACCATGTTGTCACAAATATGCTGATGACTCAGCGCTCTACTTCTCCATAACAACTGAATCCAGGAAGTTGTGAAAGTTCTGGATCAGTGTTTGAATGCAGTGGTGATCTGAATGAAGGCAAATAATCTGTGCTTGAATCCTGGGAAGATGGAGGCTTTGGGGGTGGAGGGTTCCCATGTTCAGGAAATAGGCTAGTTGCTTATGGGATTGCACTTCCCCTAAAGGAACAAGTACACAGTTTGGGAGTACTCCCGGACACATGTTTGTCACTTGAGGCCTAAGTGTCTCCTGTGACTAGGAATGCCTTTTTTTACTGACTTCGTCTGGTTCACCAGCTATGGTCATTCTTAGACAGGGATAGTCTGGCCATAGTTGTCCATGTGTTGCTAACCTCAAGTCTAGATTGCTGTAATGCATTCTATGTGTGGCTGCCCTTGGGCTTACTTCAGAAGCTTCAGCTGGTACAGAATGTGGTGGCCAGGAGGCTGGTGGTAGTATCTGGCTCAGAACATTTGTGACACCATTGTTAAAGCGGTTGCACTGGCTGCCCATCTACTAGGTTCAATGTCCTTATATTAATTTACAAAGCCCTTATAGCTTTAGGTCCAGGGTATCTCAGGAATCGCAAGAACACTTGTATCCTACGTGATCACTGAGATAATGTGGAGGAACACTGTTGGCCTTTCCCTGAGTTGGTGAGGCTCTCTTTATAACAACAAGTAATCAAGCCTTTAGTGTCATCTGCCTTGTATGATGTTCCCAATAGACATGCACCAGGTGCCATCTGTTTCAACTTTTAACTGCCTGCTGAAAACTTCCATTCCACCAGGTCTATGCAGGCAATTAAGAAAACATCTTTCCAGAATTCTTAACACACACACAAACGCACACACGCATATTTAAAACTTTTTGTATGGTTTTTACTGCAGGGTTTTACTTTATGGCTTGTGTCTCTTTGTTGTAAACCCATTTTTTGTGTTTTTTTAAAATGAAATAGCAGCATAGAAATATTTTTATTGTAAGAGAATATACACCAATAAAGAGCACATTGAAAAGTACGCCTCAAATTGAAATGAGCCCTCCTTCAATTTTAATGGATTAGCAGTTGATTTGAAACCACAGTTGTGGCTTTAAAATGTTATTTAAGTAATCATAACAAAATACTAAACGTTAATTATGATTAATTTTATTCAAAACCAAATTAGCTTACAAAAGATAAATTTATGCAAATGAAGCATAAAGTGTATAAATTAGCAATCAAGAATTTATTAAAATTGCATCTTGAATAGGATATTTTTAAGATCAAAATAACAGATTGCATATTACCTATGTACAATAAATAGTTCACAATTTGAATGAGGACTTTGCTGACCTAATAAAAATGCTCATTTGCCCATTATTTTTGCAGTGTACAATAATAATCCAGACTACAAACATAGCATTCAAACATGAAATGACTCAGTTTTCAATTAAAATCTATTCTATTTTTACGTTACTGCTAAAATTACAGACACATATAATTATTATACCCTTAAGCAGGTTTATCTATGTAAGACAACCCAGTAAATGAAATGGAAATAAAACTATTTATAAGCATATCCTACCACAGGATCTAAGATCAGGTATCCCACAATTGTTCTGTGAAAGCCAAGGCATCCCATTCCCCCTGCCCCCGCAAGAGCATGGCATCCATTTGGGGCCCTGTGCTCTTGTCCAATTTTCAGGGCCATGATTTTGCATGGGTCATGTGACTCATGCAGGAGTGCAGCCCCAGAAGACAGCATCCCGGTTCTTCACTGCATTGTGTTTGGGGCTTTGAGATCAATGTACTCATAATTAGGTTTCTGAATGTAATAAACTGCAAGGAATCATTACCCAACCTTATGCATTAGAATTGAATTAGAAATCAGGCAACTTCATTTCATGTATGTTTTTAAATACGGTACTTTATTACCAGACATCCCCCCCCAACACTTTGAGGAGTATATATAACAACTTGGATAGCTTTAAAAGGGAATTAGATGAATTCATGCAGGAAAGGGCTATTGATGCAACCAGCTGGAAACCTCGTGTGAGAAGAGTAGTCTTGTGCTCATCTTCTTCTCTCTGGTTTCCCACAGGCATCTTGTTGACCAATGTGAGAACAGGATGCTGAAAAAATATTTATGATCAAACAGGGGGTGCAGTGAATGTAAAAGTGCATATCTTCCTAATAATGATGTGCAAACCATTTATTTTGTTTGTTTGTTTGTTTTTGTATATCCAGCTTGCCTAAAGAACATGGAAGCTATCTTCATAATCCCAATAGAAAGCAAACTTTGGTTTTACAAGGAAGTTCTGTAGCAGTCGGAAAACCATGAACACCAGTCTTTTTCTGTCAGTCAATCCCAAATTCTTTAAAGCACTTCACTATTATCTGCCATTCAACTGTCTGTGAGCAGAATCAAATATTTGTCATTTGTAGGGTTTTGTATGCAGTTGTTCATAAGTAGCACCAGATACTTTATGGGCTATTTTCCAAGATAATTTTAGAACTACTGAAGGATTTCACATTGCAATTGAACCCACTTAATCCCACTCATGTAATTGTAGACCGATATTAACATCACTGACTCTTCATCCAGAAAACTGCAACTAACTTTAGTATGGAAAAAAGTAACTTGTTCTGCATCCGGAAAAAGCACAAAGAAGAACCACATGGATAAGGAGGGACAATGTTGGTATCACTTGCTTCATTCTATATTGCCAAACTTAGAGTTGCATTTGTATATTTGTTAGAAATTTTACACAGTTGCCCAGTCTTGTGGTTTTTTAAATGGCATAACTTTTAGGGACACTGTTTGTTGTTTAGATAGGCTATGATATGGATTTCACATTTATGTCACCTTTTGTTTCTTGTCATGGACAGGCAGAATAAATGTTAAATAAACAAATAAGCAAATAATTGATAGAGATACCTGAGAAAGATGAAATAAAGTACTGGAGCAGTTGCTATGATGAAGTTGTTTATCCAAATGGCTTTTGCTGCTGCGATGCTGGGGAATTTCATTTGGTTCAGTTTTTTAAGTGAACTGATCTAATCTGCACATCAAGGATCAATTCATAGATAAAATCCTTCAGATTATGCACCTCTCTCAATTTTACCGCTTTTCAGCTCAAAAAGTCAGCAAAGTGCATAGAAATGTACATTTTAGAATAAACACTTTAGAAATGCATACACCTAGATTAATATACATTTAAATAGTTGTTTTGTGGTGAAATATAGATTTAAATATAACATTTCATATAGATTTTAATAAAAAAGCACCAAAGGCATTATGAATGAACACGTGAAACTGACATGGAGCTGGCCAACCAGAAACTCTACTTTAGGAAAGATTGCTGATTGTTGTCCCACTCATCCACATATATTAAGGCTATGCCCAGCCCCTGCTGACCCCAATCCAGGACCCCATATTGACCCTGGCTCAACCTTTGGAACAATTCACCCAGCCTGGATCTGGCCCTGAATTAAATTGGAGGTGAGGCTAATGTTTAATGAGGAATATTATGAAACATTAAGGCTTTTTTTAAATAGGGTTGCTGCTCCTTCATGAGGGGTACCCTGCCATCCACAGGACTGAATCCACTAACTAGCTGATGAGCATAAGATTCAATCCTCCTGGGCTCTGCTTTGCTAGAACATTCCCTGTAGAAAACACATTGGCAAAACAGATCCCTGCAGTCTTCTTGCCTGATTCCCACCCCCGTGACAGTCCAGGATTTATCTGGGAAGTGTGACCATGGGTTGTGTCAACGCAACTGAGCCCAAGCCAGGATCCCCCCCCCCCCGAACCAACCCAATTCAATGTGGGATTCAGCTGAATCCTGTGTATGTCCCTCTGATTTGCACAAAGGGTTCAAGTTGCTTCAGTAATGAGCTCTTGTCTCAGCAGTGTTTCTGTAAGCCCCATGCATTTTATTTTCTGTTTCTCCATTTGCGGCCTGATAAAACAGAGATAATGACGGTTACTTGCCTTAGACAAGTAACTTCAGATGAGACAAACAAAACTATGTTGATTATGATATAAATTGGATACACATTTGTAAATAATTATTACTTTGGGACAATTTGAATAAAGAACAGCCACCATTAGCATGAAATCTTACTGCTGATAGTCTGCTCTGCTATAATGCATTATTAGAATTCTTAGAAATTCAAGGGAGTGACAAGGTATAATCACACCTTTGAAATTCTGCTTGTCATGCTGTGGATTTCCTGTACAGAAGGATAAATCCTCATAGGTTTCCACAAGAACTATTCTGTTTTCACTTCTGTAGCCCCAGGAGTGCATATCTGAAACTCATACATTGAATTCCTAGCCATGGGGTTTCCTTGGTTGCTCTTGAATAATGCTTTAAGTCCTACTGAATGTGCTGAAAGGTTGATGAAGGCAGCTTAAAAATGTCTGGAATACTAGAATTGCATTTTATATCAATTCCATTCATAAACATCAAATTCCCATCATAATTATAACTAAGTCAGGGTATGTAAAAAACGAAAAACAAAACCATCCAAATCCTATTTTCTGCAACATTTTCCGATGATTTCATGGCAGACAAGCTGACATGGAAAATGTTCCTTGAAGCTTGAAACAATGAAAACTACTCATTTAATCATCAGTAATCTGGTGCCAAAAGGTACATTTCCCCTTGATATCTGCTGATTGGTCCTTTTTTCATGTGACCTCATTTGATTTTCACTGAACCTTATGTTTGACAGCAAAAACACATTTTGTGTGTGTACCAAACAAGATTCTACATTTCAGGGGTAGGTTAAAAACATTTTGTAAAGTGTGTCAAACTTCATCGCCAGTCACAATATTTGTGAAAAAGGAAGATAGATCTTGGCAACAGTGAACCCATTTAAGCAAATAATCTTATGCTGAGCTTCTGCACTTTGTATAATATTTACCTTGGCGGAGACTTTCCAAAGCAATATACTGTATAAGCATATTCTAGCTTTATCATAACATGCGCTGGATTATGGAGAAAGCTAGAGAGATCCAGAAAAACATCTACTTCTGCATCATTGACTATGCAAAAGCCTTTGACTGTGTTGACCACAGCAAACTATGGCAAGTTCTTAAAGAAATGGGAGTGCCTGATCACTTCATCTGTCTCCTGAAAAATCTCTATGTGGGACAAGAAGCTACAGTTAGAACTGGATATGGAACAAATGATTGGTTCAAAATTGGGAAAGGAGTACGACAAGGCTGTATATTGTCTCCCTGCTTATTTAACTTATATGCAGAATTCATCATGCGAAAGGCTGGGCTTGATGAATCCCTAGCCAGAATTAAGATTGCCGGAAGAAATATCAACAACCTCAGATATGCAGATGACACAACCTTGATGGCAGAAAGTGAGGAGGAATTAAAGAACCTTTTAATGAGGGTGAAAGAGGAGAACGCAAAATATGGTCTGAAGCTCAACATCAAAAAAACGAAGATCATGGCCACTGGTCCCATCACCTCCTGGCTAATAGAAGGGGAAGAAATGGAAACAGTAAGAGATTTTGCTTTCTTGGGCTCCATGATCACTGCAGATGGTGACAGCAGTCATGAAATTAAAAGACACCTGCTTCTTGGGAGAAAAGCAATGACAAACCTAGATAGCATCTTAAAAAGCAGAGACATCACCTTGCCAACAAAGGTCAGTATAGTTAAAGCTATGGTTTTCCCAGTGGTGATGTATGGAAGTGAGAGCTGGACCATAAAGAAGGCTGATCTCCGAAGAATTGATGCTTTGAATAATAGTGCTGGAGGAGACTTTTGAGAGTCCCGTGGGCTGCAAGAAGATCAAACCTATCCATTCTTAAAGAAATCAGCCCTGAGTGCTCACTGGAAGGACAGATCGTGAAGCTGAGGCTCCAATATTTGGCCACCTCATGAGAAGAGAAGGCTCCCTGGAAAAGACCCCGATGTTGGGAAAGATAGAGGGCACAAGGAGAAGGGGATGACAGAGAACGAGATGGTTGGACAGTGTTCTTGAAGCTACCAGCATGAGTTTTGACCAAACTGTGGGAGGCAGTGGAAGACAGGAGTGCCTGGCGTGCTCTGGTCTATGGGGTCACGAAGAGTCAGACACGACTAAACGACTAAACAACAACAGCTTTATCATCTTCAAAACGTAAACATTCCTAAGACTGGAAAAGAGATGTTATTGCATTCCTGTTGGCCCTTCTGTAAATGGAAGGGCTCTTTAAATTTTATGGAAAGCACTGAGGTCCAGGAAATGCTTTCCACTGAAGTAACCAAAAATTCCTACTACCTTCTATGTTCCCATATGTCTTTTCTTATGCTCCTCCAAAGGGTCCCCTGCACTCTGGAGGAGATTTTCAGGAAGCAAGAAAAGGAGGAAGCCATAAGGTTTGCTTCTCCATTCCTTTCTGCCAGCATGTGCAGAATTCCACTAAGTGCATTACTGAATCCAACTCATGATTTACTAGGTGGTGTATGTATGTGGCACAACAATCCTTTCTGGGAAAGGATCTACTTTTCAAGAGTGTGCACTATTCATGCCTATAAATAGTAGCAGAAGAGTTCTTTTGAATAAACTTGCATGCATTTATTTGGAAACTCTAGGTACTTTCTCAAAGCTCTTCATTCCTCCTACCAATAGCAAGAAACTACTTCTTCTTCTTTGGTGATCACTTGTAGCCAAGGAAGAATTAATTTGCACAGGTAAATCCGTCATATATTTCAGACGTGTAGTTGGCAAATTTACTTATGTTACAGTCTGACATGTGCATAGCAAAGGAGGAGGTTCCAACCCCCAAAATGTATTTTTATATGGTTTGGGTGATTAAAGTATGGCAACTGACAGCATTCTACCCTTATATAGTTGGTGTATGTCCTGTTTATGACATTGTGTGTCATAGAAGTTCTTAATAATTTTATGGAATGCTCTTCCAGTCAAAGTAATCAGACATACCTCCTCCATTCTGAACGTCTGTTGCCTACTGAAACTATTTTATTCCAGCATTTTATACACATAATTTTATCTGTATGCCGCCTTTCCACAGTTCAAACCATACTCAAGGTGGCTTACAACATGAATAAAACACACAACTGCAACACCAGAAAAGTAGTTATAAATAAATAACAAAACGTTAAAAAATACACAACCAAACCAAATGATTTTCATACAAATCACAATAAAGATAAATAAAACCAACATCATCAATAGCAAACACTATCCCTAGCATTAAAACCCAAACAACACTCAAACCCAACAATGTGTTCAGCAGCCTCAGTTTTTGTAGCTTTTGTAGCTTTTCCCAGTGGGGAAAGGCCTGCAAGAACCCATAGTCAATATCGTTTGATGTTTGATTTTATAATTGTAACTGATTTTTATTTATTTGCATTGTATCTTTGTAAAATGTTTAGAAACTATTGTAGTTAAGCAGTAAATAAATTGTTTTTAAAAAGTAAGAAAGTTTTAAAAAATCTATATCTAACTTGTTATTATTATTATTTATTTGTTAAATTTGCATACTAACGTCCATCTGCAGATCTCAGATTGGTTCACAATATAATAAAACAAGATAAAGGAACACACAAAATACATAATAAAAACAATAAGAAATCAATAAGCCCCTCCCCCAACATCATTCTTATTTTTCAAACTGAACATTATCAGCTTTCCAACCAAACATTTGTTTCAGCTCCACTTTTTGCACCCAACTGTGCACAGACAACAACAAAATCACCTTCCACCTTGCATTTATACGGCAAGCTCAAACCTCTTAAGAAATCCCAAAGAAATTCTCTAAGAAAAATGGATGTCTCTTTCTCAAGGCAGGGACATAGGAAGGGGGATGTGGTGGGCGTGGACCACCCCAGGTGTGACTCCCAAGCCTACCCCAAGCCTTTGGAGTAAGGGTGGAGCTGCTCCACTTTGCTGGCCTCATTCCCTACTTCTCCCTTCATTTTGACAGCTTGGGGGAGGCTTAGGAGTCGCAGGTGAGCAGTGCGCCGAATGTCCACCATGGGTGGCTTGCCCCGCACCCATGAGCGGCTCGCCCCGCACCTGTGAGCAGCTCGCTGTGCCCCAGCTGCAGGGTGCGCGTGATGCTCCAGGCACCTGAGCGGCTATCCCGTGCCTGGGAGGGCATCCTCTGCACACACCCCCTTGGGAGCGTGCCTGCCCTGGGCAGCGTGGGCATATGCTCTACCGCTGTCTCAAGGGAAGAAGGCTTTTGAGAAATGGGAGAAATGATTTTGTTACAGCATGGCAGTTGACTAAATAACAGCTTATTATATTGACTGTTATATTTATGAAAATATGGAAGGGTCAATTGAGTGACATGACAGTACTGGGATTCTTGTCAGTAAGGACAATTATGGTACACTTTTCATGGGAGGGAAGAAACAGAAATATGTTTGTTGCACTGGTTACAGTGCAGAACAACAATCAACAGAAGCTGCTTTTCGGTGGACTTACGGTGATTTTCTTAAACTTTACCACACGACAGTCTCTTTGTAGTAAAGTGAACAACCATCATTTCAAAATTAATTTGCCATGACAACTTTTGTTCACCTCCTTAAAGCTGCTCTTTGATACCTGAATTCACTACCCGTAGTCTCTCTCTTAACAATGGAGTCTTGAATAATAGATTCCATCCTCTTTACGTACAAACCTAAGGGTACAGTTTGAACTCCAGCAGTCTTTGTTTTCACTATCTCCAAGCGTGGATTTAGCAAGACTGACAGCGGATCACGCTAAAAATGCAAGCAGTGATCGTTTCTGTTATGGTGCCTCTGAGCATTATAATGAATGAGGGATGACAACAATGTGGTAAGAGGTTTTGCCTCCAGCATACAAATAACATGTCACATCAAATTGCAACCAAAGACCTCCCTCCCCCCGCCCCCTTCTCCTATACGGAAATCTGTAACTCTTGGGTAATCTGAACATTTATGCTTTCTTGTGGACATAGTAAGCAGTGAAGTCTAAAAGTTTGCACTGTCACATGCACAACTTTCATCTATTATCAGATCAATATGCAATGCCTATTTTATTAGTAAATGAATGAATATGGAAAAGAATCAAACAGGCAAACAAAGATAAGCAGAATAAAGTGGTGATATGTCTCAGTGAGAAGCAGTACTTGTGTATGCATTTCTGTATGTGTGTGTGTGTCTTCACACACTTATATGGAATCCTTAGGCTTCACGGTGCATAAATGCTCAGACTATCCCTATAAAATAAAAACAAAGTTAAACAACTCCATGGAAAATAGAAATAGTCTTCTTAAGGATTCACTGTTCTCCCTGTCTAATCTAAGCAGCCATCATGATGAGATTGATGTGCATTGGCAGAGATGCATTTCATGAGGTGGCTGTCTGTGCAACACTATTGAAATGGAGTGATCTGTCTTCATTGTGGTCCATTAACATGCCCCCCAGATCTATCAGGCAAATGTCTACAATTCTCCTTTATAATTTATTACCTCCGATGGTTAAATATCTGTTTAAAAGTATTTAGAAATATTGTTCACCTTATAGTTTTCAATTTTAATGTTTGTGTCCATCTTTCTTTCTTTCTTTCTTTCTTTCTTTCTTTCTTTCTTTCTTTCTTTCTTTCTTTCTCTCTCTCTCTCTCTGTGTGTATATGTGTGTCTCTGTGTGTGGTATATATCCAGGGTTTACTTTAAAATGTAAGAATAAAATCCCGTTCAGTAATTTGACATATTTCTACGCATTGAAAAAATGATCGTGCGCTTACTTGACTTTAACAATACAATTTATTGGAGTAGAATTGTTCTGGCAAATATTCTGATATACTCTCTAGCAGCTGAAGATATATGAGCCTTAAACTCAAGAAATTTGTTTTAAAGATAGATAGAGAAGTGTCAAATTACATAAATGTGAACAATTTAGGGAATAGGGACGCTGTTTATGGCTGCTTCTAGCTGTACAAGTGAAGTATGTGTTTGACTTAGTCATTTTGCTTTTTGTCATCTGAGTTTAGGGATGTCTTCAGATTCCACACACACCTCATCCTGGAAATTGCATTCTATTAATAATCCTTAAAAGCCACTGGCATATGCCAGTCTTTGTACAACAAAGCTTTTAAAAAATCTGTCGAGTCCTAGTTTGTTATCTTCACCTTGCAGACAAGAAATGCTTTAATATCGCAAACTGTTACTCATTTCATATCCACGTCATTAACCTCTTATGCAATATACCTAAATGTGAATGTCAGCAGGATACATATTGTGGGGAGGCAGATTGTATTGCACTGCAGCAGGTGGAGAACCTGTGTCCCTCAATAGGTTGCTGGAGCCCAACTCTGACCATTGGTGTCAAATTACATAAATGTGAACAATTGGAGGGTTGGGCTGATGGGATGTGGGAGTCCAACATCATCTGTAGGGCTTCAGATTCCCCATCACAGCTGCACTGAATGAGAAAATATGATTTCATTGCCAGCTAAGCAGTTTCAGTTTTAGGTATTTTTTTGTCCTGGCTTGCTGAAAAATAAAAAGGAAACTAGTCATGTGACAATCGGTTTCCTTGGACAAACTGACTACTGCCCAAGTAGATATTACGATGGCACAGTTTGACTTGGGTTGCACCAAACTCCTGTAAACCAATAGTAGTGGGTGACTTAAAGCACACCACGGGTGGCTGGGAGAGGGTGGTCCCTGCGTTTTTTCTCCTCAACCACTTCTCTCCAATTGTTGTCTTCAATAGTGAAGTTCCTTTCAGTACTGGGAGATAAACAGATAAATGGGAAAAGTGTGTTTTAGGAAAGAAAAAGAAACAGAGAAAGCAATTTGGTCTTGCCACTCTTGCTGCAATATAATCACTTCCAGTACCTTAAATGAATTATATGGCAACGCAAAATGTTTGTATTTACACAGGTTAATGGTTTTTAAGTGGGAGCATAGTTGCCTTCATTGTGCTCATCTTTTAAGTGTTGTGTGTCATTTTAAAATATATGCTTGACACTCCAGGACATGGAACAATAATACTGAATTGGGGGAATGCATATTTAAGATACATTGGACAACCTTGTATATTTTGTACCTTTACTAACTGGGGCAGTGAGAGAATTTTGCTTTCTGCTTCAGGCATGTTATTTTTTTGTGTATTGCTATTTTTATCTGCATTTAATAGTTTTTTGTTATTTTATTGTATTGTATAAGTTGATTCAAGGCACTTGAGTGTAAAAATGTGACACTATTATGATGATGGTGATCCATGAAAAGACTGTTGTAACATTTTGCCCCTGAGATATGAAATGGAAAATCTGCTCATAAATAGTACATTGTACCCCTGTTGCTTAACGGAGCTGACATACAGAAATATGTCATTCTTTTGGCCTCTAATGGCTAGATGGACTAGTGCTGTGGCTCCTTAATTCTAACTGGAAGCAAATCTGTAAAAGGAAACTTCTGCCCAAGCATCTCCTACTAGCGTGGGAGCTGCATGCAACAAATAACTGAATATAAAATGCCCACATCTTGGTATTGCATCCATCATTAGATGATGTGTATATGATCCCTGCTGTTAGGTTGGGGGCCCAGGCTTGAGTCCTTGATCTTCATTTGGTGGTGTTTAAACAGTATTTTTATATGTATGTTGTATTAAAAAAAATGCACACTGTCAGATCCCTGTCATGACAAATTTATGTTGTAGACTGGCACATGTTAAATAATGGAGAATAACCATATATGTAAATACAGTGGTACCTCTGGTTATGAACTTAATTAATTCCAGAGGTCTGTTGTTAACCTGAAACTGTTCTTAACCTGAGGTACCATTTTAGCTAATGGGGCCTCCTGCTGCTGCCGTGCCACCGCCACATGATTTCTGTTCTCATCCTGAGGTAAAGTTCTTAACCTAAGGTACTACTACCGAGTTAGCGGAGTCTGTAACCCAAAGTGTTTGTAATCCAAGGTATTTGTAACCCAAGGTACAACTGTACATTTTCATGCTATGTGTTGTTTGTCTTTTCCAATCTAGGTTTTGGAGAGAACAGAGAACATGCAAAGCACCTTGGTCTGTAGCATCATTTCATTGCTGAAAAATGAGGGTCAAGCTTTGCCAGAAATTTCTCCTCTACATGCCTCATAGAAATGAACTGAAGATGCATAGCAGTGCTCTTATGCACAGGGCTGCCACAATAAATTTTGCTGCCTGAAGCAGAATGCAAAATTCAGTATTATTGTTCCATGTGCTGGAGTGTCAAGCGTTCCCAAGTAGGAGAGCTGACAAATAATGTAAAAGAATGTAAGAACAGACTATTTTTCTTGCTTGCTTTGTTTTATTTGTTTGTTCGTTTATAAGTGCCTATCCCATTTCCCACCATTTTTTCTAAACAATTTTCTGTTAGTTGCCCCTTGATCACTGGTTCCCCCCACCATGGGCATTTTGTTACTATTTCCCACTCCCCACAGTTTTGTTACTGCTTCCAACAGGTTGATGCAGGGCCACTGGTAAAAAGGAAAGTAGAAAACTGGGAAAAGAAAGTTTTCTGATTCCTTAAAGGAATGAATGAATACCACTTAATGCCAAAACAGACTTTGAAGTGGTTAACAAGTATAACTAATTACACAAGCATTGAAATATACTGTAACATCCATAATTAAAATGAACAATAAAACAATCCCATTAGAATCTGCCTGCTTTGGCAGTGTCTTAAACAATTTACTCAGAAAGGTCCAATTGAAATTAATGGGTGCATTCCCCTGCCTTCAAATTGCAGCCCATATCTATACAGAATTCATATGTTTGTCTTGATATAGGCTTCATCAGTCCATTTGTTTTGTTTTGCTGCTGCAATGCTCAGATTTATATTTTTATTATTAAAAAAAATGCTTTCCTTGACTGAAAATGTGCCTTGTTCCAAAATGTGCCCAAAATAGACATACTTAGATGCAACAAAGACTTTGAAAAGTAGGCAATTCATTTTATTAGTCATCACTATTTAGAGTCCATTGGACGTTTTGATGAAATGGTAAGCATAAGCCTACCTTAATCTTAAGAATATTACTAGGCAAATTCAAACAGATAAGCGACTTTTATCATCTCTCCCCAGAAAAGCCTGTCAAAAATGAAGAAAATAATTTCATCTTACATAAGCATATGGATTCACATTAAATGTGATATTAATGTAGCTGCTTCAAGGAGGATAGATACAAAGCTCTGATTATGGTGAAGAGTTTAACTTGATATTAAAAATAGAGCAAATGACTTGCTCACCAAGGATTCCATTGCCAGAATGATGTAAGGAGGATGCTTTGGGGAACTTAAATATTAATATTGCAGCTGCTAACTATGATGAACAACTTGATTCAAGGAAATGTTGGGTTTTTTGTTGCTTGGTGTGTGCTTGGAATGCTTACAAGCTCTTTGGTTTGTGCTTCATGTGAAAGCCAGCAAATAAACAGAGGCTCATTTTTTGCCTCATTAATTCTGAGAACTCTTTAAGTGAGAAAACAAATATAAAAACCCTTTCAATGAAACAAACAAAATGTATTTCCTAGTAAGCATGGTAGCTTTGAAGGAAAGTATCTTAACAAATGCACTAAATTCTGACATGTTGATATTAGTAAGATACACATGGAAGTCTTCCAAAATTTGAAGAGACAGTTTTAACCCAGAGGTTTTCAACCTTTTTGAGTCCATGGCTCCCTTGACCAATTACATTCTTTTTGCTGCACCCTGTAGGGCTCAGGAGCCCAGTTATGTCACCCCTTGCCTGCAGAGCTGGCAGTCTCTCATCCTTTTTTGAACACCCTCCCTTGTGGAGTGCTCCCGCTCCCTCAGCCTCCTCTCCTTTCCCATCTCCTTGGGAGACCTCCGGGCAGCCACTGCTGCCTCCCTTCTCTCTCAGCTGCCTCCCCCTGCCCCAAAGAGAGATATGACTCCTCACACTGCCGCACAGGGGCCTGGGACTTGTCTGTCCCCTCCCAAAAGCAAAGGCTGGTAGATTGGCTGGTTGAGCCCCCTCACCCACTTGCTTGCTTACTTCAAGGCTACCTCAGGTCCTGGCAACCAGCATCCTCTGACCGGTCCTATAGGCACCATTCGCTTGGGGAGCTGCTGCAACAAACAGCTGTGCAAGCCTTTGGGAGGCAGAGATGCAAGAGGGCATCAGAAGAAGGGAGGGAAAGAGGGACAGTATTGCCTGTGACATGCCTGACCATCATTCTAGGCACCCCAGGGTGCCACGGCACCCTGGTTGCAAATCACTGTTTTAACCCATTCTGTAGTATCCCAGGTATCCTGGGGGAGGGGATTTCTTCCCTTCAAGATTCTTATTAGTGCTCTCATGTTGTTTTGCACTGCAGTATTCTCCCACTGTACTCCTATTCCATTCTGGATGGGCTACTACACCTTCAAATTTCAGAAACGTCTATAATGGGTGTGGGGGTGGCCAAAATTATAGCCATATTTTGTTTAGTTTTTTTGGTGAAGAGGAAGTGGACATGGGCACAATTGCCCGCCCTTAGAGCCCCCCCCCCAGTCTCCCCTTACACCTTGCCAAACTCATTCCTTCCAATTATAGTTCAGCAGACATGCCACCCTCCCCATTATACCACATGATGCACACCTACTCCCCTTAGAGATTCCCAAGCCACCCCTCCCCACAGAGTTGTTGCTCTGTGTCTCACCTGCACTACTTGCACCTGTCTCCCTCCTCTACTACTCCTCAAACGCCAATGCTGCTGTGTCTGCCCAGAGCTCTTAAAGAACTGTCATGCTGAGGTTTGCAGCAGCACCTGTCAGAGGCCAAGCAAACTGTTGCATGGCAACATCTTTGCCTTTTTATTATATCTAAGATGGATAAAAGAGGTTATAGCATTCTATTTGGATCGCACCAATTTAAGGAGTTCTTGCTGCTGTTGATAAGAGGGGGGAAACATGTAAAAGGGTAATAGATTATATGCCCCCCCCCCCATATATATCCCTGAGGAGCATTCACTATGTTATTCTACTTATTCTTATGCTTAAGATAAATCAGAACATTTCTAGTCCTATTCACAAATCTAGAATGATCTTTAATGACAACCTGGTGTGTTTAAAAAATGGCCAACTCTGCTTTATGTAGAATAGGGGAAAGAAGTGTTTAGTCAGAGGGAAATATGCAAATGCTTAATGTTTCTATGTGAAAACATCTGAAATCATTCTATTTTTTATTTATTTCTCAAAATATTTCTATACTGCCTTAAAAAAAAAAGAACCCTCAAGGTGGTCTACCACAATGAAATAACAATCCACTTAAAAGCATCATACCAGAGATAAACAAAACAACCACAAGAATAAAATATAATAAAATACATTAGAATTTTGGCAGTCAGAGAAATATATTTACTATGCCTGCTTAATGGAGAACAGAGTAGAGGCTAGTGTAACCTTGCTTGGAGGGACTTTCACAATCATGCTGTGACCAAAGAGGGCCATGACTTGCATTCACACCAATTGTATCTGACTTGGTCTTGAAAAACCTATTAAAAATGAGGACTGTTGGCAGTCAGACTCATGTAACAAGATACATTCTTTACAAGTCAAGCAAAATAGTCTCTGCAGTTGCTTTGCTCGAAGGGAAGAGCTTAGCATTCGCCAGTAAACATTTCAACACACACAAGACATGGGGCAAAGTGAGTGTTAAATGTTTCACAAATAGCATTGCTTCTCATGCTTGTTCACAGCAACATGCTTCTGTGGCACCATTTTCTGTTTGAAAGTATCACTCTGAAGCATGCCTCTGAAGTGGTTCTCAATGGATCATTGCCACTGCTATCTAAATGCCATGTTCATGGGACATCTGAATGACCGGAGTGCTCTGACTTCTCTCTGCAGTGATTTCTTCCAGAAAAGAAAATTAAGAAATGGAAACCTAAAATGATTCCCTCCTTCACCAATCTCATAGATTTGGAAAGCTCATCCCACAGGGAGAAACCCTTCACAAATGTACCCTTTCTGTTTCTAGTTAGTGCTAGATAAAAGCATATCCAACAAACTATTTTCTCCAGACAGTTGTGTTTTCAGGCTGGTACACTTTTCACACATTTCAAAACAATTAATTTTGATTCCACTTATACTAACTTTTTCTACCTTTAACATTTTAATGCATACATGACATATCCCTTTCCACATAAATGCCAGAAAGAACATTATAAATAGGCTCCATTTTAAAAAAAAAAGATTATATAAATTTGAACATAGCACCAATCTATTATTTGATCCTATGGGCCTGTGGGCTGACCTTCAGTTTAGATTGTGAGTGCAAAACCCAAAATACGGCTGCATTTCTCCAAAGAAAAATAAGTATGATCTGCCTTAGGAAAATTTGCTGTCAGCATCACACATTCAGTCTTGCATAAAAGACCAGAGTTGATAAACCCCTAAGTCGAATTACTGAGGGAGACTTAACACAAGCAAAATATCTTGACTGTTCTAGTTGCTGATGCTACATTTATTTTCCCTTCTTACATCCTTGGTTCTCTCCCCCCCCCCCCTTTTCTTTTTGCAAGAATGTTTCATACAATTAAGTGAGTGATAAGTGTGGGGGGGCGGGCGGACAAGTTATCTTGGGATATAAGCTACACTGAACAAATTCCAAAAATAATCAACATGGGGTATGAATGATGAGGCAATATAGACTAGTTTGCATCTCAATTGGCTTTGAATAAGCTTATAGGCACAGGCTATAAACATTTCATTATAATGGTTGATTCTGTGCAAAATATGAGTCTCTTGTGAATTGAGCTGAAGAACAGAGCTGCATTAACTTAAAACTTACCTTGTGTACTGATCATTTAAAATTTTTAAGTGTTATAGATGCAATTGCAAGGGAACACAAGACCCCTGGAATGTTACACCTTGGATAGCTTTTTAGCACAAAGACAGAGGTGGTATGTTAACCAGGGTGGAACAAATACTGTTGTCCTCAAAGATACCGTACTTTCAGGGTAATGAATATATATTCCACAACACTTAAAATGCTGTGCCTATCTTGTGTGCGGAGGTCCCCCAAAACACCCCTACCCCAATAACTCACACATCACACATAATTTTTGTTTAAGGATTTTGGCATAATTTTGGCCACAACTTTATTAAACATACAAGATGTGAGTGGTTGCTTAGGCATTGGTTATGACTATCTGCCCCCCCCCCACCTTGGGGACAGAACTGACTCCCAGATTCCAGCGAAAGCCACTGTGGGGAAACAAGATCGGGGATAACTGGAGCTGCGACACAGACCCTCAGCTTCTCCCTGCATGCTCCCAGGGACTTACGCGGCCCAAACCCGATTCCAGGGGTTTGGACGAAAGGATGGTAAGCCCCTGAATTCCTTTAACAGAATTCCCTTGCAGCAGCAGCATTGGGGGGGCAGGCACAGCCAATCCATACCCCTCCTCCAACCAATTTAAACCAATGCCTAACCGCCAACCTTACAAGTTGTGGCGATTTGCTACGCAGTAGGCAAAAAACCAAATGGCACCCACTAATCAGCCAGATGGCAAAATTCCTACCAGGCCCCTGCCCCAAAGCAGACGACCCCATGACAGGCATAGCAAGGTCAAAGCACAAGCCCAAAACAAGGGAGGGCGGGCGGGTGATCCGGTGCCCACAGCGAAAGAGAAAGCAGATCGCTGTGAGCACTGTTTAAATAATCTCTCTTCCCACCCCCCAAATTGGCAACATCAAATTTACCCCAGCAACACCAACAACCAATCCTTGCCAGGCCCCTCTATCCTATCCTGCCTGGCAACTATGGGGTGTCTTGCTTGGCCCCATCCGCAAAATGTACTCTCTTTTAATGAGAACACGCTTTCCTCCTAAATGAGTTCTTCCCACAGGGATCAATAGCAAGTCTATCCAAAATGTGTGTGTGTGTGTGTGTGTGTGTGTGCATGTATACTCCTTGCACTCTACTCAGCTCCCACTTTCTTCCCTCCCAAAGCAGCCCTGCCCTCTGCCTGCCCCTCAGAGCCATTGTGTCACGCGAGGCTGGACCTCAGCGGCAGCAGCTCCTCCTCCTTGCCTGCTCTCCAGCAGCCACTACAAGCTGCCCAAAGGAGTAGGCTGCATCACCAGCTCATCCTCATCCCTGATCTCAGGGACAGAAGCAATGGTGAAGGAAATAGGGACCTTCCAAATCAAATCAGGAGCCGGGACTGTCCCTGGAAAATCAGGATACTTGGAGGGTATATATGCTTCCCAAAGTACAGGAGCAATATACTTACTTACTAAGCCAAGAACTGCAGAGGAAGGGAGGAGGATGAGCTCTGCTTCTAAGCAGCTTCAACTGTCCCCTTTTGATCAGTTGCTTGTGGGTTTGTGGGCTTTGGCAGTCATGCCTTTCTCTTGTTTTTTACTGTTGTTAGCTGCTCTGAGCCCAGCTTCGGCTGAGGAGGGTGGGATATAAATAATTTTTATTATTATTATTATTATTATTATTATTATTATTATTATTAATCAGTTCATATGGTCTACAGACATGGGCCTATCAGTGGAGCAGGAGGTGGGGAAAATAACACCAATGAGCATGTGGCTTGTCAGCTTTGTTAGCCAACCCTCATCAGCAGCACCCTTAAGTCTGTGGTGAGGTCAGTGGGTGTGATATAGCTCCTCCTCCATGTATTGTGGGTATATACATTTGTTTTGATGTAGTAAAACAGCATGGTCATGGAAAATGGGAGCTGCCATCCAATGATTCGGTCATAGGTTGCCCAATCCCTGCTTTCTTAGACTGTTAATAAAGAGTTGTCAATAAAGCTGTTTTAAACCTACATTTTCTGCCATTCACATCTACAGAAAATTCATATGTTCAGTAATTATCAGATCAAATAACACAGCAATGATTCACTCCCGTTAAAAAAAATGTTGTAAAGGACTTGTTCCAGTTATTTTTAGTATTGTATTTTCAGATTAGTACTGTAATTTCAGATTGCCAATAGTATTCTGAAACAATCAAAATGCCCCAAACGACTAAAGGGTGCGTGGTAAATTATCAGCATATTGCAGGATGCTGAGTGGCATGTAATGCAGTTAATACACAAAGTAAGACATTTTCAGTAAAAGACACTTCCTCACAAGGAAAATTCTCTTGAAATATTTATGATATCATGGGTTGCTCCCATTAAATGCAATTTGATTTGACATTTCTGCAGTATTTGGGATTGGAGTTTCTTAATTCTTTAAGCCCTCGTGAATGTCTAAACACTTAAACTAAGGATAAATCATTGCTGGATTATTAGCAGTGATCATAATTTACTCAGGTTTAAAACAGGTTACAATTCTTTATTAGCATTCTAATGAAGCATACTGGTCATGTTTTGGACCCCAACTCCCATGATTTCTGATGATTGGTCACATTGCCTGGGGAAGATTGCCCATGCTTGCAATAAGGGATCTCATTATTAGTATTATTATTTTTATAAATCCATTGGTGTTTCAGGCCAGGACTTGTTTCCATTGTTTTCTATGGTTCTGTGGCAATCCCTTGTATTAAACACACTCTCTGACAAGTCTGCTGAAGCCACCTGAGTTTGCTTGATCATTTGACACAGTACCTTAATTCTACAACAATATTTAAGGAAACTCGGATATATTTTTGGTCTTGCCAGGCAGAAGATGAGAGGGGGGCAGCTAGAGAGAAAATAATCCCACCCGCTCTAGAGCTGAGTATTTTCTCTGTTTTGTTCAGGATGCATTGGGGGAACATTAGCCAACTCCAGCACACCCTTTGACCCACCTCCGCCTTCCTTCAATACTGAAACTTCATTGACAGCAGCAACTATGAAAAGTACTTTTTCTGTGGCCTTTTTTAGGCCCTTTAGTGGCAGTATAAACACCAAGACGTATTTACAGGGTGTGTGATTCCTTCCTGCATTGCTCAAGTGTACAGGAGTCATTGTTCTCATCACCAGTACCATCAGAAATGCTATTGAGGAAATGGAAAAGACATCCTGTTTCCATGTGGGGGCCAATTTATGAGCAGAATGGAGGTAGGAGGACACCAGATCTCATCAAACTCCTGATGAACTTTAGGTTTAAAAAGAACTAGGGTTTCAGGCCAGCGATTGACTAATGCTTCGGTTAGCTCAAGTTGAAACCTGCATGGGAAAGCTCACCCATCACTTTGGGCTTAAAACTAGACCAAAATGCAGTTTAGATCCAAGTGCATACCATACGTTTCGCACCATAAGACTCACGAATGCCTACAGATGGCGGGGGGGGGGGGATCTGCTGCGGATCTGCTGCAGTCGTGAGCATAGGATCCATGGTTCCCTTCCTTCCCTCCTCCGTGGCTCGCTTTGAAACAGCAAATCGGGAGAAGAGCCACTGAGTGGGGAGGAGGGAGAGAAGCAGAGCCTGCTTGCTTCAAAGTAGCAATGCGGGAGAGGAGAGGAGCCACTTACACGAGTGTAAGCGGCTCCTGTCCGGTTGGCTCCTTTAAAGCAACCATGTCCCTCTCTCCTCCCCACTCAGCTCGCTAAATAGCAGCAATGTTTTTCAGCGAGCGGGGAGGAGGGAGAGAAGCAGAGCCTGCTTGCTTCAAAGTAGCAATTTGGGATAGGAGAGGAGTTGCTTACACGAGTGTAAGCCGCTCCTGTCTGGTTGGCTCCTTTAAAGCAACCATGTCCCTCTCTCCTCCCCACTTAGCTCGCTAAATAGCAGCGAGGTTTTTCAGATCGCTAAGAGCTAAGCCAGGGAAGTGGGAGAGAAGCAGAGCCTGCTTGCTTGAAAGGAGCAAAGAGGGAGAGGAGAGGAGCCTTCTCCTCTTATACCCCTCTTCTGCATTATTATCAGCATCCCTCTCCACACACCCCAAGCGTGTTTCTTCTCCCCTTAAACCTCTCTTCTGCATTATTAGCAGCATCCTTCTCCACACACCCCACGCGTGTTCCTTCTCCTCTTATACCCCTCTTCTGCATTATTAGCAGCATCCTTCTCCACACACCCCATGCGTGCTCCTTGTCCCTTGAGTGCTTTTCCTTCCCTCCCCACCTAAAACGTGGTTACAAAGCACAGATCCACATGGATCCTCAGGATTTTTGCACTGGGTCACCCCAAATTCACCATCAGATCACATAGCATGTCCATGGCTACAGCTTGCACCAAAAAAAGCATGCATCCACTGTTGCCTGGGGCCGCAGTGGTGCAAAAACGTGGTTACAAAGCATGGATCCACATGGATCCTCAGGATTTTTGCATTGGGCTACCCCAAACTCACCATCAGATCACATGTCTGTAGCCACAGCATGAACCACAAAAATCATACATCCACTGTTTCGTTTAGATATTTTTTTTCTTGTTTTCCTCCTCTAAAAACTATGTGCATGTTATGGTCGGGTGCGTGTTATAAAGCGAAAAATACGGTAAGTGACTTGCAGACCAGACTCTATTTTATCGCTCTTCTTTTAATTTTTGTTGTTATTCAGGATCAACTATTACAAAAATGAAGTATTTATAGGGCTATACTTCAAAGTAATATGATACTATTTGGAAATTTATTAATAGAAATATAAACAACAACATTGTGCTTTATAGAGGGAATTTATTACCATACAAAATGATATTGTAATATCTGTTACAAGAATAATTAGTGATTTTAAAAAAAATCTGATTTACACTTCTTTTTTGCCTTCCAGAATAAAAGATATTTTGAAACAGTTCATTCATTAAATTAAAAAATTCCAAACAGCACGAACTCTTTGGTATGATAAATGGTAATAACTTCAAGACCTCCTGATGTATTCTTTGGTTTGTGGGTCATTAACATACTAGCTTATAATGACTTCTTCATATCCATTACCAACTGATACATTACAGTATAGTTGATCAGTTCCTTGTAATCAGTTTTCTCTGGCAATTTTTATTAAAAATTAATTATCACTAATGAGGGGTGAACCTCAGAAAATGTAATGGCAGAGTGCTTTATAATAAACCTTTTCCCATGAGGTCAATACTCGTATGAGGAGTGTTAGGATATTCTGTTGGATATGTATTTCAGTCTCAGTCATGTAGAAAACTAGGCTTGTGATTGTCCAACACCAAATATTTCAATGGAAGTACATCTTCACAAAGTGCAAAGCTAAACTGTGGAATTTGTTTCCTCAAGATGCATGAATTTCTACAGGTTTAAATGAAATTAGTAAAATTTGTGGAACACAGATCAATGGTAATTCACCATTATATCTCTATGAATCAGGGGTACCGTAACTTTGAAAACCTGTTTCTGGGAAACAATTATGGGAGAGGGACATTGCAACTTAC
The DNA here is from genome assembly GCF_964106915.1 of Podarcis gaigeae. Classification (NCBI taxonomy): domain Eukaryota; kingdom Metazoa; phylum Chordata; class Lepidosauria; order Squamata; family Lacertidae; genus Podarcis; species Podarcis gaigeae. Next base: position 59,370,502 of record NC_139677.1, on the reverse strand, counting down.
ATCCTTCTTGTGGGCTTCTAATGGCCCAAAATGGACAAATCAAGGCAAAGCCTAGCCCCATTCCCCCCATACCCATGTCCTAACCACCATCCTGGCTTCTAGTTCCTGTGTGGTTCTATTAAGTGGTTCTATTTCCAGAACTCAATTCAGTAGTTTTAGATCAACCAGTTCCTGCTTTGTCAAGAAAACATTTCTACTTTGCCCCACTTCTACCCTTATCCAGCAACCCACTTAAAAGATATGTCCATTTTTAGAATGAGTGTTTTATGTAGTTGGATCTTTTCCATTGATGTCAATCCTGAACGATTCTGGCAATGATAAAGCAACATTGTAGTAGTTCTCATACCTTTCATATTAAAAAGGCTATTCTTTTAATAAGGGCGTCATCAAGTTCAGTAAAATTTCTTTTTGTCAGGAATTGAGTTTTCAAGATCGTCTTGACAGATCGCTGAAAGTTCAACTAGTCCATTGTTCTTTGTGTGAAATGAGGAATCTGTTGGGCATGAGTCATGTTTAAAAATAATTCCTTTTTTTGTTGAAGGAGAAAGCAACATGGAATTCTTTGCTGGCATATTTAGGTCATGTCAATGAATTGCTGTATATTTCACATTTTGCAAAGCCTTGTTTCCTGTTGTCAGCTATTGTGATATTTATCATATCCTGACACTTGATTATTGTTCTGAAACTTACAGTGAATATAGTATATCGTTCTGAACCTTACAGTGGCAAAACGTGGGCAGTGACTGCTGTCTGAAGTTTATCAGCTACAACAATGTGTCTGGTTTTCGAATACAGCTGTACAAAAATGACCTCTCAAATTTCACCCTACTTGTGGGCAGGGAAATTGGGGTGTTACCTTTTAAGAAACTCTGTGTTCAAGAATATATACATTTTTGTATTCTTGTATCTTATGCATATTAATTGTGCTGTGTGGTTTATTTATTTAGTTATGCATAGGTAAAGGAAAGCATATGAATGGCTAAATAGGTCTTAAAAGTACGGTTCCAGCTTCTAACATGCATTTAGGCCTAACTGCCAGTTGTGGTTTGAGGACCCGATCCCCGCATAGTGGAATGAAAACACACGGACACATGATATAAGGTTAATGGGCAAGAAAAGGCCACAACTTTATTGATTACAGCAAGTGAAAAGGTATTGGCATAGGCATTGGATTAGGTCAGTTGACTTCACCCACTCGGAGAGGGGTGAAAGGGGGGTTATTCACCAGTAGGTGGAGCCTGTTGATGCTAATCCAACTATAAGCTCTCCCCTGATGTCACCGAGGGTCGTGCCATGGCCCCCTGCCATGCAAGCATCGGACAGAATACATGACCGCCAGATTCCTTTAACGGAATACCCAAAAATTGAAGGCGTAGGTGATGGCCACATGTAGCCCTTCCACACACAACAACACTTTATTCCAATGCCTAACCCACCCACCAATACCATGAAAGTTGTGATGATTGCTACGAGGTAGGTGAAAAAAACACAAAGCCTAATGCCAAATGGAAAAATTCCTACCAGGCCCCCCGGACAACCAGGGCAAACAACCTAAGGTCCATAGCAAGGCCAAAAGAAAACTGAGACCCTGAGCTCTAAGGGAGTGGAGGCTGGGTGACTTGCGACGGGACAAGAAGAATGAGGCTGCATGCCTGGTACAGCAGCGATTTACGCTGCCGTCCATGCCCCTTCGAAGGCACCTGGTTGGGTGCCTGGCCGTGGGCGTGGTGCCAGCCAGGTGAGTGGGAGACAGGGGGCTAACACCCCCTGCTTGAGGCGGAGACTGGCTCTGGCCCACAACCACTCCCCTCTTTTGCAGGAGGAGAGTTTTTCTTGCACATGCTTTGCATGCAAAAGATCCCAGGTTCAAACTTCAGCCTCTCCCGGTACTGCAGGGAGAGATTCCTACCTGAAATTCTGGAGAGAAATTGCCAATAGGTGTAGACCAGCAGTGGAGAACCTCCAGGCTTCCCCAACTGGGAGGCCATTTGGGGCAGACCATGGATATCTGCCCTATACCGCATGTGTGAGGCATGTAAAGACCTGGCTTAGCCAAAAGGGGGGATTGCAAAGTGCTATGTGCTCCAACAATTAACTGATTAATGGATCTTGTAAAGCATGGAGCATAGACCTTCGTATCTGAACGTAAGGCCTGGCTTCCATCACATGTGGGGCTGTAGGAGAAATTAGATTCTGTGCACATTTAAAGAGAAATCTATCTTTTGCACTTTCCAACTAGAGGAATCTTTCAAAAATTGTAACGATTTTGCAGTTCATTTCTCCAACCAACCTATGTTAACTAAAAAATGCACATATTAGGCAAAAATGTGCAGAAAAACTAATATATTCGTGAAAATAGCTTACCAAAATGTATTGGATTTGAACTTACTTGCAAAAATGTGTGCATTAGTCAAAATCGTATACAAAAATGTGTCTGTTAGGAAAAATATGCACTAAAATACAGGATGTCATGAGGATTTTTATTATTAAAAGTTGAAAAGTGCTGCAGAAATGTGGAGAACTGAGTTTGGGATTAGAAAATTTAGAAACTGGGAGAACCAAAATGGTCCTTCCATCCTTAGGGCTGGTTTAGCCATAAAAGGGTATACAGTCACATGCAAATCCCTATACAAAGCTCTGTACACTGAGTTTTGCAAACCCCAGTGAGGAACTGATTATAAACACTCTAGACTGTGTATTTGCCCACACCATTTGATTTCAAATTGTGCAAGCAAAAATGGGTCACCTCACATTATTGTGCTGCCAGGTGATTGACAGTTGGCAGTCCCAGCCACCTATTAAATATGACCTGCAGGAGTAGGGTGGGGATGATACCATTCTGAACCACTGAACATATCCTGTACCCCACCCCTGTAGACGATACTGAGCTAGATGATCTCCAGTTCTGTCTTAATAAATACTGATATTCCCATATCACACAACGTCTCAAAATTTTATCATCGAACTTTACCATACCAGATTTGCAATGAATATTCACTTTGTGATCATAGTCATCAAAGTTTATAAAGCAAATGATTCAAATGCTGATTTTTTTAAAGGATATATCAAATGATTTATTCATCATTTATTTTAATTTTAGCATGTTATCCCTGGCCACTACCCCTCCCCCCAAAAAACAAGGATTATAGCAGAATGTTGGCCTATTTTAGCTTGTTGTGGTAAAATTATGTTTCCTCGTGACTTTCTGCCCTACATGTCAAATATAACATACTCTTTTGTTAAGTTTACAACCAAGATTTTCACATCCATCGAATAGACAGGAGGCAAAAGGAAAGAGATGAAACCTGAGACAAATGGAAATAACAATGTAAATCACAAATTTTGGTGAATATTATATAATGATACCAGGTTGTGATACACAGCAGAAACTGAAGAAGTGAGTCAAACAGCTTCAACAACAATACTCTGTTCTCTTCTTGGATAATCAGTGATCAAAGTGAAAGATCTTATTAGATGATTCAAACTATTTCTGGAGTGCCTTCTCAACCAAGAGTCACAGCAGAGCTATAAGGCAGAGGTGGCCTTCCAGATGTTATTGGGCGTGATTCCCATCAGTCTGTCAGGCTTCAGGGAATCGGCTTCCTCCCTCCCCTTGGCAGTAGATAAGCAGAACAAAGGAAAGGGAGTCTTCTTACCAGTTAGAAACTTTAATGATCACAGGGAGAAAACAAAGAACCCATTTCCTAGGAATGGCTGTGCTCTCAGTTAGGAATTCCCACTCCCTTACCTCCTTAGTCACCCACGTCACTCCTACGCCATGTAACCTGAGCTTCTAACCCCTGTACTTTCTGTTCTGCCACTTCTTGACCTTGGGGAAAGTGCACGAATGCTTTCCAGAGACAATAATTTGTTAACTCTCTCCCAATGCTTCTTCTCCTAGCTGTTCCCCATCCAGTATTTCCCAGCTTCTGCCTTCTGAACTATGTCCCTCTGCAAACCACTGTTCCAAATCTATACTGTCCTCCTGCTCCTGGGAAGATGCAGGAGCAGGGGGAGAGGGAAGCTCCCACCATTCCTCCTCAGTGCAGCCCTGTGAGGACACAGCTCCAGCTACCATGGGAGTTGCAGTCCAGCTATATCTGGACAGTTCCAGATTCCTAAAACCAGCTCTAAGGATTTCCCTAGCACTATCCTCCTGCTTGCAATAAGCTTGAGTGGTATGCTACTATGTATGACTACATGATGCTGCCAAGTGTGACAAAAGCAAAGTATTTTAGTTTGTTTTTTTTAAAAAAAGCATCAATTCAATATTTCAAATACATTGCTTACAACAACAATCTGCTTTGGAATCTTTAGAGAAAAAGATAATAACACAGAACATCCTGGTTCACATTTAATGCTAGAATGTGCTTTAAATATATAGCGTGGATGTATTATATTTCATTATTCCTTCTATAGCACCCCATCTTTCATTAATGATTCCTAATATTATCTAGAACCTACAAAGGACTGAACAGATGCTTTCAGAATTATTATTCTCTGAAAAGCACTACCCATTTTAAAATCAAACCATATCTAACTATATTGTGAGGGCTATTTTCCGAGGAACATTATTCTTTACTTACAAAATGTCATCCTATTAAACATTGGATTTCACCTGTTATTTCAATGCCTATTCTTCAACTGAACAACTTTTAGAAATTTACCCATAACCTGCCTAGATTTGTGAGCCTTGAAAACATGATTGTAAGGCTTATTCCACATATGATAGTTTATTATTAGCTTATTCATCTTTTGGCACAAGATAATCACGTTCAAAGCATCACTTTTGTGTTCTTTATTAAAAATCTTTCAAGCAAATATAGTGCATGTGGAATGATATATACTCTAATATATTTGCAAATAAACATAAATGAGAGCTGAAGTTATCTCTAGGGTATGAAGTGGATATTGATTATATCTTCTTGTGAAATGTAATACTTTGGCAATGGAACAGCTCAGAAAACTTAAGATGGAAAAGTATGAAAACACTTCTGTGCTATGAGCTTTCAATTGACAAAGCCCTCATTGAAAAACTACTTCTTTTGCCTTGATACCAACAGTGCGACAGGATATATTCTTGATGAAACTATTTCAGTTTATTTTATTAATTGTTTAAAACACTTTCATACAAATATCTCAAGGACGGTCACAACAGAACAAGAAAAATACAAGAAAAACAAGAAATAGAGCAGCAACAAAATCAAGAAAAATGTCCTCATGCTATATTAATGCTGCAAAGGTTTTAGCAAGCATTGGAAACCAAGAACAGTAGGTACTTTTCTTATCTTATAGGGGAGTCAGTTCTATAGGCAACAAAAAATGTCCTGATTGTCACAAGGCTGTGGGATACCTAGAAGCATCTCATTGGAAGAACCCAGGTCAGCATTCTGCATCTACAAGCTTTGCTATGGGTGGGAGGCAAAAGTCTGCAGTGCCGCCTCTACTTGCTGATTGTGAACTCCAAGCAACATATTTTGGGCAATAAATGACATATCAATGTTTGGTATCTCATGCCACACAGAAAAGAACAAAATTCTAGGGGGGTGGGGGCTTTTCTTTCCAACCAGGAACAGCTACACATTAGTCCAGAGTGCTTTGAGATCACCGGTATGAAGTGGGTGTTCAGATGCAACCTCCACCCCCATAACATTCCTCTAAAACACACAACAAACAGTGCTGGGAGGGATGTGGCAGAGAACCCCCCCCCCCCGCCTTGAATCAACAAATCCCTCTGTCCATGAACCTATACAACAACAACACCTTGACGTTTGTCTTGGAATGGGAAGTTTAAGTAGAAAGTGGCATCAGAGCAAGTGGATGGTCTCCACTGTGGTAGTAAGTGTCAGTGGAAAGAACTGCATTTTAAAATGCTGGCTTTGATGTAGGGTGAAAGGGAGAATTCTTCCACACTCCAGGAGCACGCCATACTCCTATTATTATTATTATTATTAATCTTTGTATACCACCCTGCATCTTGAGATCACAGGGCAGTTCACAAGAATACAAAATGAGAACACAAAATACATAATGAAACAAAAACAAAAACCAACCAATAGCCCCCTCCCACAAACAGGCCATAGAATGATAACCAAAGGCCTGGTTATAGAGAAATGGTTTAGCCTGGCACCTAAAGACAGGTGTCAGTCTCCCTCTGGATTTCCAGCCATCCCCACACCTTGCAAAGCCCATCCTGTGGTGATCCATATCCAAGTTTGAAAGGATCAGCACTGGGCAGACTTTGCAAGTCATATGGAGGCTTGGAAATCCAAAGGAGGTGTGCAGGGGTGCATGAAATATTTGTGCAGCACTGATCCTTTCAACACAGATTAACACAGGACAGTCATCCCAAGCCTTCTTGCACCCCTCCTTTCAAGCTCTTGTTCCCTGCGCCAGAAGTGGTTTGGTCATGCTGGCCACATAACCTGGAAAGCTGTCTGCAGACAAATGCTGGCTCCCTCGACCTGAAAGTGGAGATGCATGCTGCACCCCATAGTCGAATTTGACTGAACCATCCAGGAGTCCTTTACCTTCACCTTTATGTTGTACATAGCAGGGAGATAATTCAACAAACATACAAAGGAAAACTGCCTCAGACCTGCACAGCCAATCACAGCATAATTACCTCAGTGAACATCATGGAACTTTGCCTGGTTGTTAACATCTCTACCTGTCCCCCTTTTTAACAGTAACAGAGTTAACCCTTGAGTTACAAACTGAAAGATCCTTGCTGTGTGCAAGGCCTGAATAATAAGAAGAAGAAAGGGAAGAAGAAGTTATTATTTATACCTTGCCCATCTGGCTGGGTTTCCCCGGCCACTCTGGGCGGCTTCCAACAAAATATTAAAATACAGTGTTCTGTTAAACATTAAAAGCTTCCTTAAACAGGGCTGCCTTCAGATGTCTTCTAAAAGTCTGGTCGTAAGAAAGATAAAAGCTCACTGCTATTTCTACTCAATTTATACAGTTTCTCGAGTAAAGTGTTTTCTTTTCACTCTGAATTCCATCTGCATTATTTCAGTGGCTTTGTTAACAAGGGCTGGTTTATTTTATATTTTTCAGGAAAATCTGCAAAAGGTGTCTATATTCTGCAAATGTGTCTATATTTAGTCAAATTACTATAATGTACAGCTGACTAGATGCACTTTGATTCATTCCCCCCCCCCATTCATGTCCTAGCTGATACAGTGAAGCAGTATTCATAGTTTTTAACCAGATAGCTTATTTTCACCCACTGCAGGAGTGAAGTAATGGCATATTCTCTGCTAAACTGATGGATACGGCCACACTTTTTCAGTGTAATGTTTTCCTCTAGGCAAAGAGAGGTAGATAATGCAAAGTGAAAGGAATTGTCTCACTCTGTCTGCAAGAACACTCAAAACAGCAGCCTTAGGTAATGCCCCAAAAATTAATATTAAAGCATTAAATTGAAACATTGGACACATTATATTCTCACTTTCTCTCTTCACAATATTTTTCCAATTATTTGTTGAGGGGTATTTTATATTTTTCTTGCTATGAGTCTTTCCCCTCTAACTGCCTCAAGGCTCTTTGACGTGATAGGAACGTCTGCTGTCAAGACAGCTCAATGATCACAACATATATTCAGACACATGTGGGCTAGAATTGATCAGGAATCTCCTATAGGTAGTTTATGAAATTCAGTACTTATGAAGCTGTAGTCCTTTGCAGAGTGAACCATCACAGTTATGCATCACAACTTCTTAAAACCTCAGGAGAAGCCAGAGGATTTTCCTGAGGTAGAAGGTGGGGCAGAGAACTGGACACACAATACAGTGTGGTGTAGAGGTTATAGCATGGGTAAGCAAACTAAGGCCCAGGGGCCCAATCGCCTTCTAAATCCGGCCCATGGACGGTCCGGGAATCAGTGTGTTTTTACATGAGTAGAATGTGTCCTTTTATAATGTGTCCATAAATAACAACACCCTAGTGGTCCCAGGCCCTAAGGAAGTTAGATTGGCTTCAACCAGAGCCAGGGCCTTTTCAACTCTGGCTCCGGCCTGGTGGAACGCTCTGCCTCATGAGACCAGGGCCCTGCAGGATCTGATTTCTTTCCGCAGGGCCTGTAAGACAGAGTTGTTCCGCCTGGCCTTTGGCTTGGAGCCAGTTTGATTCCCTCCCTCCCCCCCCTCTCTCTCTTTTCCCCCCTTCTTTTCCTTCTCCTCCTGCGATGAGGCTACATTTTAATATTTTAATGTTCCATTATTTTAATTGTTGTGTTTTATTTTTGTTTTTAAGTTTGTAATCATTCATCTTGTTTTTATTATTGCTTGTAAGCCGCTCTGAGCCAAGCCTTGGCTGGGGAGGGCGGGGTATAAATAAAAAATTATTATTATTATTATTATTATTATTATTATTATTATTATTATTATTATTATTTAAAATGCATTTCTGGGTTATTTGTGGGGCATAGGAATTTGTTCATTTTTTAAAAAAATAGTCCACAAAGTCTGAGGGACAGTGGACTGGCCCCCTGCTGAAAAAGGTTGCCGTCACCTGGGTTATAGTGTTGGAATGTGCTCCAGCTTCTGCCAACCTAGCAGTTCGAAAGCACACCAGTGGAAGTAGATAAATAGGTATCGCTGTGGTGGGAAGTTAAATGGCATTTCCATGCGCTCTTGCACTCATCACAGTGTCCTGTTGTGCCAGAAGTGGTTTAACCATGCTGACCACATGACCCTGAAAGCTGTCTGTCGACAAACATGTTTTGACCTTCCCATCCCATCCCTTGCCCTTTCAGAATTTCTAACTACATTTTCTAACTACACCCATTATAAAGCGATGGTCTTTGTATCATTTACAGAGGAGAAGTCTGCTGTTGTCTAAACAATTTGCTGCCTTGTCACTTTTTCCAAGATGAGGCTTTCATGACTTGGATGATGGAGAGACTCACAGGAAAGGTGGGAATGGCAACAAAGGATTAACTTTTCAAGTGTCCATATTGAATGCTTAAATAATCCCTGGTCTCAATATAACAATTCCCTAATCCCATTACAACAATCTAGAATAAGGCACCCTTGCTACTGTTTTACAGCCTCTGTACTAGGATAGCACCAACTAACACACACAAGAACTCTCTTCGTGATACCACCTTTTGATGTAGTTCATTTGATAGTAGTTTAGGAGGGAATATTTTTAGTGATGGTGTTCCAACTTTGGAACTCCGCCACTCTGAAAAATAACTGGCTCCAACATTGCTGGCATTCAGTGCCAGGTAAAAACCTGGGCATTCTCCCAGGCTTTTGTTGGAATTTAGTGTCAGATTTGATTGCTCTCCGCTGTTATTTGGTTGAAATGTTATATGCTTTTCTGTTGTTGTTTTTATGTATATGAATTTTACTCTTGATTTTTATCCACTTTGGAATTGCCTCCCCCCCCCCCCCACAACAAAGAGTGTGGAAGAAGTGTTGTGGAATAAATGAACCATGGGGTAAAAGCTGTCAGATTAGATGTTTGAACATTGCTATTTGATTGCAATTTTATTTGCTTCTGTTTTCTGCTGTTGTTTTTATGTATATGAACTTTGCTATTGATTGTAAGTTGTTGCTTTTTGTTTGTTTGTTTTTGCAATAAAGAGTGGGATAGAGCCCTTTAAATAAATAAGTAAAGTAAAAGATGAAAGACGATACAAAATAAGTCTCAGTGCTTCTGAAAAAATCCAACATGTTTCCGTAAAAAGCTCTCAATTGGGAAATAACCTGAAGATGATCCATAGGATTGGGGAATAGACTTGATTGCTAGTCATCAAATCATTCCACCAAGAAGACAAGATTTCCCTTGTAAAATGTCAGATTTTCTCAGGAGCAATGAGAGAACTATTGTGTTTTGTTTTCCTTTTGTGCTGATTCCCCTTGCCATTCCCCTTGCAGAACAGATACTCAAACATTACCCCAAACAACGAGATCTCCTTGTAGGGTCTTGTTACTCATGGTATCTCCTGCATTCATCTGGCTCTGCAGCACTTTCAGCTGCGCAGGCACATTCAGATCCAAGTATATGCAATATAGTGTCATAAGCATTTATAGGGCTAGTCTACTCCAAGCTATCAGTGATTTTGCCCCTTGGGTTAAACATTTCATGCTATCTGACTCTGTTCTAGTCCCATTAAACTGATGGGATTATTTTAGGCTTAACTAAAGCAAGTAGTTAGAAGATTACAGCAGCGCTGAAGCAGATTTTCCAGTAACAAAAAAATAATAATACTCAAAGCCTAACTCCCCTGACCTAGCTGCAGTTTGGGACTTTATATTGAAATGCTAGTCCATGCTCTTGCATAGATGAATTAACAAGTACCATTATAATTAGAAACTCACAATGAAAATGTAATGAGGAACATGGCATAATGCATCATAATCTAATATAATGATACCTATTAGAACATGAAAGCACAACTCATCAGTATTGTACATATCTCCATTTCCCCCCTGTAATTTAATGGATTGTGTAGTCATTGAAAAGAATTAAGGAAAGAATGATTGAGTAGTGACCCCGGTCAAGGTGTGGCGAGATTCATGCTTTAGAGAGAACTGTGTCAATTAGAGCAAGGTCAAATTATTATTATTTTATTTTATGAAGGGAAAAGAGTGGATTGAGGTAGGTAAATGACTAAGTATCAAAGGTGTAATGGCTACTTTCCCTCAATGTGAGGCAACATTTCCTGGGCAAAAGGACTGAGTGATCCATGCTACACTTATGCCAGGAAGATGGATGCAAACAGATAGAAGGGCAATTCTTAAGCTTGGAATATTAAGTTATTTACAACAGGATATAAATAAAACACTACATATTTATATTTAAATATGTTTTGTTTTGTTTTTTTTGCAAAAGATTAGGTGCTGGTATGCATATTTTCATAAAAGTGATTTGGGTTCCAGGACAAAACAGCTGCCAGTGGCAGCAAAACAAAGATGTGATGTACTCATTACTGGTGAGTAGTGTCACAAAAAAGCACAGGAAATATGAATATAATAAGGATTTTTTTAAAAAAAGAAACAGGAAAAAAGAAAACTAGCAAGCAGTGCTAATAAACAAAGAAAGGCAACTAAAGCCAGGAGAGAATTAAACATACAAGTTACTTGAACTCTTGCTGCTTCTCTCTAACATGAAATGTTTGTCCCTCTTCTGCTTCTATAGCTTCTCCACCCATTGTTTCTAAGGTCCCTGATTTTAACAGTATTGCAAAATGTGAAACGTGGAGCCCCAGCACCCTGTTTTCCACAGTGACAGGTAAGATGCTTCTGTGAAGTTTAAGTATGGGATGGAGGCATTTGCTCTCCCCTTTTCTTAGCAAGTGGTGCTCTGAAGTAGCCTTTCCTTTCTTTTAAACCCAACATGAGCTGGTTCCCATCACTACATCCTGTGTGCATCTCTGAGGTGCATCCTGTCACCATATCACTTTCATTTTGGTAGCAGGTGAAGGCACACACATTTGCCTGGCGTTTGATGAGACAAGGTGAGGTGCATTAGGGATCTGAATGTTTTGGATGCTGTTGCTGCCTCTTAACATCTGCATTTTGCATTTTTTTTTTGTTTTCAGTTTTATTGTTGCATTTGATTTTTGAGGTTTATGTATTTTCACCATGGAGCCTTCAGGTAAAGGGTGGATTACAAATCTTTAAATAAATAAATATTGTGGGTTGCACAAATCATTTTGCCTGCCCTAAATATATCACAAATCAATTACATTGTCTGTCTTAACTTACTTCCCTCCTGGCACTTAAAATTTCACTTCATTATTAAAGTCTGTCCCTAAATTTAAAGTGTTAAACAGTAATCATTTCCTTAGCCAGTTCCAAGAAACTGTTGCAGATGTCAAAATGGTACACATAGTTATATTGCTTACAGTATCTGCAGTAAAAAAATCCTGCTATCTACAAACTTGTCATGCCCATGGTTTTCTGTGTGATGTTCCGTCACCCTTGCATGCTCCTCTAAATATTCATAATATCTGAATCATTTCAGAGAATTTACCAAGTTAGTTTCAAGCTGTTATTTAGCATAATGCTCAACATGGGATGAGAAGGAATCAACTCTTCCTGCTTAGAAGCATAGATGGATTCAGTTTCTTTTACATAAGCCTCTGTGATTAGTGTTCTAATCTAAGAATCCCTGTTCTAATTCCATATGAATAGGAAGAAGAAAATACACATTGGGAGTGATCAAATTGTAATAATAGAATATTAACTAACATATTCAGAAGCATTGCCTCTATCTTTAGGAAGACTTAGACAGAAAATGTAAATGGGAGAATGTACAGAGTATAATAAATAGGACCTGAAGTCCCCTTACACTGGCAGGGTACTTACAAACTTGGGTCATAACAAATATACAAATATTGCTAGATTAAATAAATGGTTATTATTTGGCATACAATACTGGACAAGTGGCTTTTGATTTAATCTTATGTGAAATTAAGAATCTTTTACACTAAACCTTACCAAACATCTGAATATCCAGAATCTAGTGGTGACCATGATACTGAGTCAGAGGCTATAGGGCACCAGCTGAGGAGCTAAACCATGTTCTTGAATCTGAGCTTGATGCTGGCAAACTCAATGCATCTGAAGCTGGCAGGCAGAAGCCAAATGAGACCCAATCCCACAGCACTGGAGCCCAAAGAACCAAAGCTGGGATTCCTACAGGTACCTTTCTCTGTACTCAATGAATCCTGCGCCTCCCACACTATACACTATGTCCTATCCAATGGTGAAGAGAGTTTGCCTGGCAGGAGGCCTGAAAGGGATAAACTCATATTCAGCAGAAGTGTTTGGTTCTCTTTGGATCTCAAACAAATGGAGTAGAGTACTGTATACGGGAAGTGGGGTGGAAGCACAGGCTCAAAAGGACTCCATTCATGCCCAGTCCTTGTCAGAACAAGTTGCTCATTAGGAGCTCTCCTTGGTGCTGATGCAGCTGACCTGCCTTGCCACTTTGCACCACAATGCTCCACAGATCTGTTTCTTGCAACAAGAGCAGAACACTGAGAAAATGTGACCAAAACACCACCAAATTTAAGATACTCCCTATGTGCAATGTACCTTTCCCAGTTCCCACTGCATCCTCTAGTTAGTACATTCAGATTGCTTCCACAGAGTGCTTTCACTATAATGCAAAAAATAAAACAAAACAAAATAGGGAAATAGTAATCTAATATCACCACATTAAACCAGGGTGAAGGACAGAAGCAGACAAAATAAAGGGCAATGAGGGTAACATTGAAAGGAGAGTCTGAATAACAACAGACATACTTTTTAAAAAGGAAGGAAATAAGCTGAAGGTATAGTTAAGGCACTTTAATCACTTCACAAAGTTTTCAAACCACTATAATAAAAGCTCAAATAAAATTTATACTGCAGATTAGAAAAGACATAAACATGCCCTGAAGGATGCCAGTTAATTTTTTTAAAAAAGAAAATCAAGCTGGCCACTGAAACTAGGAAATCTTTCATGCTTAATAGACATAGTTTTTGCCCCTTTTAAATTTGGAATTGTTGCTCAAATGAAGAAAATCAAAGGCACACACATACACACACACACACACACACAGAGAGAGAGAGAGAGAGAGAGAGAGAGAGAGAGAGAGAGGCAAAACGCACAAAAATCTACATTAATATCAGCCAAGAAGGTAAACATATAACCCACAACCCAGTGCACAGTGATAGGCACTTAAGAGAAATTGAAATCAGCACTGTGCAGGATTCTGGCTATAAAAAGCTAGTAATAAAAATATGTGCAAAGGTGAAAGCTAGAAATATGCAGGACAAACAGAGGTACTGTTGGATGGCACAGTTATACAAGGAACAATGAAGGAAAACTGGGAAGATTCAAAAATACTGGACATGCTATTTTCATCAGTCTGTGGGGGTCAATGACAGTGGGACAGTTAAACATACCTAAGTTTTCCTCTATCCTGTCTGTCTGTCTCTCTGTTTGATATATAGGATGTCCTTTGTAGGTGCTCATATCAGGGCAGAGTCCAACCTTTAATACTTTATACAAACTGTAATAAAAACAAACCAAAATAATGATTTGCTTTTGCAAATCTGCATATATATTTTTTGCAGACAGCAATTTTCAACCTGATGACGGGGGTGGGTAGGAGGGTTAAAAGCATCAACATGCATGGCTAACATCTGAATAGGGCTTGTGTTACCAAATGAAATTGATGGGAAGTAAGTTCAGAGAAAGGAAGCATTTCTTCATTCTGTGCAATTCTCTATTACAGGATGTGGAAGTGGGAACTAGATTTGGAGATTTTAAAAGGCAATTCACTGGGATAAACTCTGTAAACAGATTACTGTACAGCCTCTGGTATAGTCAGTACATCTCTGATCATCAGGTGCTGGGAGCAAACAGTAGGAAATGGATCTCTCAAACTGCCCTCTTTGTGTGCAAGCTTCCTAGGACCATCTGGCTAGCCAGGCTTGGAGACTGATTTCACTGTGTTTAGGCTGGAGTAAGGAATAATAACACTGAGATATTTACTGAGACACATGGTGAGAACATCTTTCTAGATGGCACATCATCATTTCTAGTTATTAAAATATACTGACAATTCTGCACCCCTATACAAAAGTAGGAATTTAGTCATGTGCTAAACATAGAATGTTTTCCTGCATGGTCCTATATTCTCTCTCTCTCTCTCTATCTATCTATCTATCTATCTATCTATCTATGATAAACCTTATCCCAACTGTTTTTCAGCTCTTTTTCAGCAAGAACTTGTTGAAACTCAGTTCCAGCACCATTCAAGTAGGCACCATTGTCATTATAAGACAACAAGGGAGGCAATCATTGTAAGTTCCGGCACCTCTCCTTTTTTTAGAAAAATTGTGTTGCTAGTTGGGACTGTGGGGGTTAGAGTCCAACAATACCTGAGGGCCAAAGGTTCTCACTCTCCTTAGCAAGTGTAATTTTTAAAGTATCAATCTCTTTCATACTTTTTGACAAGATGAAAAATCCAGAAATATGAATAATGTTAAGTGTCAAGAGCTTGTGCAATTGTGTTGTTGTTGTTTTAAATAAGAAATAAGTTATCTCTGTTAACCAAAATGACAAAGTAAAGCATGTCAATAGAATCTGAAAGCGTTATTTAGCTCTAAATATTTCAACACATTTGACTTAACATTATTATTTTGGAGGTCAATGAAATAAGATAAGAAGAAAATGAAACAGCCCCTACAAACCGTTACGTAAAATGTTGATAAAGCTGTTTTCTTTTATGTGTTATCAAAAGTCAATAAAAACTTGTCTAAACAAGACAAAGAATCAGGTGAGGACAGCTCATTACTACTGTACTGTCAGTGTGACATTTTTGCTTCTGCTAGAGAACATTAACTACAAGAGGTTATTACTACTTTATGACAGTATTGACAATAATATCAAATGATTTTGGACTTATTTTTCCTCCCTTTTTTATAGTATTTGAGTCCACTGCAGATAATATCTATGACTACTTCCACTTCTACCTTAACTTAAGAATATTAGAGGATGCCAAAACTTTCCAGACTTGGCCCACATCAGTACCATGCATTTAAAGCAGTACCATACAACTTTAAACAGGCCTGGCTTCTACCAAAGAATTCTGAGAACTGTATTTTGTTAATGGTTCTTGCCCAAGTTTTCATTTGATTGTAGAGTGGATGGTCATCAGGGTAGCTTGAGCAGCAAATCAGACCATTTGTATCCAAACAATGTGAACTACCAGTGCACAAAGGATACCTCCTGTGGGGAAATAGAGTTGATATTCCCACTTTTTCTGTGAGATTGTGTGTTGGGGGCTCTATGCTGGACAACCTGGTGTACTGCAAATGAAGGTCCTTGGGCATAGATAGCTATGTGAACAGTGAAATTGAAGAATGTGTCAAAAGGTGTGACAAGTGTAAGGTTTCAATACCAACACAATGGTATGCCCTAGTACACCATGGTCACAACTTCATATTGACTTTGCTGGCCCCTTGAAGGGACAGACCATTTTGATTACTGTTTGGAAGCAGTTTTTCAGCAATAACACCCCTTGTTATCAAAGCCTTAAGCATATTTTGTGCAACACACAGGCTGCCAAAGTACCATGGTATCAGAAAATGGGGGGGGGGGTGTTCCTGCACAATAGACTGATCAATATGTCATTTCAACCCATTTTCATCCAGAAATGAATGGCCAGGGCAACAAAACATGCATTGAAATGGATTATTGATGGTGACTGCGACCATCACCTTACAAACTTCCTCCTGACACACCACACCACACCACACCTTGCTGTGCAACTGAAATGAGCCCTGCTAAACTATTGATGAACCCACAGCTAACAGCTCTGTTTGACTATATACACCCTGACCTGACTTGCCCATGTGTTTGTCCCAGAAGACCCTGTGTAAGTTAGGAACTTACTGTGTAAGTCTTAACATTACACGGAATCCTGCCAACGTGACCCAAGCTATAGGACCATTGTCCTGCAGGACTCAAACTCCCAATGGCCATATGTTTCATCAACATGTGGCTCAGATGAGAGGGATAATTCCAATTCCACCTGTTCTCTCTGGGCATGCTGGGGATGATGAAGTTGCAAGAGACAAAAGTCACTAGATGCTCCAAAAGCCATTCAAAAGTATTCATGTCTGGACCTTGACAACATGAACCAGAACCAAATGAACCACCAACTCCAACATGAAACTGCTGTCAACTGGCCAGCATAAAAGCTCATCCCTGGCATTTTCAGGACTATGAGAGCTGGGGGAAGGAGAGGCCCCCTTGGCTTGCCATACCATGAACTGCTGAATCAGGTCTCATGCACTGTTTAGCTTCAGTTCTGCATTACATGCTGCATTGTTTGTTCCTTCCATAGCTTGCTTTTTCTTCAAAGTGCTATTGTCATACATCCTCTGTATGGCTTCCTCTTCACAATGTTGTTTTTGTTGTTGTTTGTTTTTTTCATTTCCCAAGGTGAGAAAGATAATTAAAGGACAAAACAACTTCATTGCTGTTGACACCATCTTAATTTCATGACTAATATTTTAATTTAAAAACTAACATTATATCTGTTTGCTTTCATCACTTTAAAGTTGGTCTAATCTTGAACTATATAACAGTAAAGATAAAGCAAGTGTTATCTCAATTCCAGCTCATTGATGTAACAGTTACCCTAGCACTGCATAAACAGTGACTTAATTTCCGGAGCAAATTGTTGGGTACAATCCTAACACTTTCAGAAAATGTCATTAGTTAAAATTACAGCAAGAGATGTATTTTTCTTTCTTTTACCACACTTCAGAATCACAAGCACATCCTCCTAAGAATTCACAGAGAGACTAAAGTGCTTGAATAATTGTTTGGAGTAACAATTCTTGTGAATTCCAGCAGCTTTTAATTGAGGGCCTGTTTCTGAAGATATGCTAATCTTTATTTCACCACATTCTGTAGTCAATTAACGCACACTTCTGTTTGAATCAAGGTTCATTTAACCAACATATTTACACATGAATGTATACCTGGAATTCTAAGGTATACAAGCTCTTTGTTTTCACAAGCTCTGATCAAACTTGTCTTCTGAAAATAGCCAGTTTCCCAACTCTAAACGTTTGTGAAAGAATATGCTCTTTCTGAACTAATATTTCTGAGCCACTGATGGCAGAAATAGAGATTACTGAACACATGGGGATTTCACTGAAAGTAGCAGTCTTGTGTCTGGTCCTCCTCCATGGTCATGAAATGTACTCTACATGCCACCACTTGCTTGAGAAGCCATGCACATAATATGTTAGCCACAACACACATCTGTTCTGTAGTTTCTTGTGAAAGTGTGTTTTACCCCAGACTAGATGAGGGTGGCACTGTGGGTTAAACCACAGAGCCTAGGACTTGCCGGTCAGAAGGTTGGCAGTTTGAATCCCCATGATGGGGTAAGCTCCCGTTGCTCGGTCCCTGCTCCTGCCAACCTAGCAGTTCGAAAGCATGTGGTGCAAGTAGATAAATAGGTACCGCTCCGGCGGGAAGGTAAACAGCATTTCTGTATGCTGTTTTGGTTCACCAGAAGCGGCTTAGTCATGCTGGCCATATGACCCAGAAGTTGTACGCCAGCTCGCTCGGCCAAAAAAGCGAGTTGAGCGCCACAACCCCAGAGTTGGTCACGACTGGACCTAATGGTCAGAGGTCCCTTTACCTTTACCTAGCTTTGATCCAAATCTTGATCTGCCTCTTGGGTAAAGAAGTCCACTCCCAGTCTCAGCCCATGGATGTGGGCAAACAGTATCCACATCAAACTAAGCAAATGGAGTTTGAAAGGCAGTGAAAAGGAACCACCTTACTGCATTTTAAAACAGGAATGTGTACACAGCCTCCATCCATAGATTTCGGCATTGAAGTGATTGCAATATGCCACGTCTCAGTGGAGAGGAGAGGGGAGAATGAACCAAATATCTTCATCCTAATCATATTTATTCAGAAGTAAGTTCCATGGAGTTCAGTAAGATTTATTTCCAGTTCAATCTGCTTGAGTCCCCCCTCCCCATTTGTTTTCTCCTTCTCTCTCTTTTTCTGTAACAGTTCAGAAGGGAGAAAGCAATGACAGTTTCAAGGGGAATGTGCTCAACATAACTGAGTAATTTAGCTTTTATTGTCTTCCAAAATCATCAGTGTGTTTTTGTCTCTCAGTTTAGTATTATTTCAGATAGAAAGTTGGTTATATAGCCTTTCCTACAGCATATTGTATATACTTCATCAGTTTCTTTCACCATCTTATGTTTGCAAGCAATGGAAGCTATGCCTGACTGAGCTCTTATCACAGCTCAAATCCCCCAGATCCCAAAGTAATTTCTGTTGTCTTCTGCGGCACGTTTTGTCCAATATTTCCAATGTACTTTCACTAATATTGTGACTCAAACTGCACATACTGCTTCAAACAAACCTTGTTCAGAGAGTACAGTTAAATCACTGTGTAATTTTAAACTGTAGATGCTTTAGAGATCCGAAAAAGGGGTGCTTGATGATCAGAAACACAAATAGTTTTCCCCTGTCTAGACTTTCATGCTGACACTACACAAATATATTTTCTTCATATCACTGTCCCCATTAGTACAAGGGGAGGCCATGGCCCACATATGCAAATTTATGTATCTATGAATAGGCTTCTTCCAAAGAAATGATGAGGAGAGTTGGTATCCTAGACAGATATCTGCCTATCTCCATATAGGCAGAGGGACCTCCATATTTACTTCTACAACAATCACCTTCATTTTTCTTTCCAGAAATTGAAGTAAAAGAGTAAAAATGCCACCATGAAGTGATAGTCACACAGTACAAAAAAATTCATCTGCAAATTTTGAAACTCCAAATGAAACTGATGCATTAGAAAATTTTCACTCCTCTCCCAATTTTACAAATATTGTTGAGTGTTTTTCAAACTCAGGTGTTGTTGGTTTATTTGCTCTTTTTAGAAACAGCTTATACTTCCTTCAGTTCAATCATGTTTTTACTTCCCTCTGCATATACACAACACTGCAAAAGAGATTGCTCACAGTACTGTATCAAGATTCAAGGTGTGGTCTGTGTTGTGCTTTCCCTACATTAAATGAATAGTTGTGAGCTAAAAATGCTAAAATATACATAAACCATTCCGAGCAAATCCAAGGAAAAATGTTTCTCACGCATGCAGTTACTTCTACAATCTTCAGATAACAGGGTCTCTCTAGAACTTCAGTGCCTGATGTGTACAACAGATTCCTCAGTAGTCGTGGTTTCATCAAGCTAGATTTTCTAAAAATGCTTAACACATGGTATTCAGTACTTAGCATACTTTGTCTCCTTTCGATCCATAGGATGCCACTATGTGGAAATTGCAAATGCCACCACATGATAGAAAAATTGGGTTGTCTCGATGCATTTTGTTGTTTTATGGCTGGAGTGAGGTACCAGTGATCTTCCAGGTTTTGTTGGGAGTCCAACTCTCATCAGCTCCAACCAGCATGGCCAATCTTCAGGATGGTGGGAGTTGTAGTCTAGCAACATCTAGAGGCCCACAGATCCCCCAATCCTGACCCAGGGAAATCACCTAATCTTTTCTGAATTAAATCCATGCCTAATACGAAGCGTTACGTTCAGTAACATATGCTGTCACTTCTCGGCAGAATATACCTCCCCAGCTACTTCCAGTAGTCAAACCTGAACATCACAGATCAGTCAGCCATGCAGAATTGTTTTCTTATAGTAACTCCACAAGGATTATGCTATCAGTCCTTTCAGTTGGAAGTCTCTATATCAAATAAAAATGGTCTGGAAAAACAATGCCATATTTGTCACATCAAAAGTTTGTCACCAGTGAAATATCTTAAGACATTAAAAAGGCCACATAACATTGTTTTAACTTCCCAGTTCCTCTGGAGAGAACAGAAGGCTTGCATATTGCAACTCTGGGAATTCTTTAAGTGAGACTTATGTTCTGATTTTCACCTAGCCTGCTACATGCCTTATAGGCAAACACATAGATAATAGGCATTCTGTTTCAGGATGGTGATAAATTGTCAGCTTGTGCGCCTTTAGGTTCTAATTTTCTGGTGGACGTGCTTTCTTGGTGAGATTTAAAGCAAAATGGAAGCAAGGCCTCTGGAGCTGTACCTATGCTGAAGATGAATGAGAAATTGGGCCTCTTTACAGCAGCAAAGGATAACCTGTGCCCTGCCAGATGTGATTGGACTCCAATTCCTGCCAGTCTCAGCCACGGGTTAAGAATGATGGGAGTTGTAGTCCAACACTCTATGGAGGACCACAAAATTAAAGGGTCACTACTTTAAATGTTCAATTATTGAAAATGATGTATGTCACACCACTTGGTAAGCAAGCAAAGTGTTAATCCTTTCTTGGAATTCTGTCTTGAAGGATCACAAAATGAGTCTTCTGTAAGTTTAACCATCCAAGTTCAACCATGTAGTTCCTCCCCTCCCTCCCATCTGTAGGGACTTCCTGATAACCTGTTTATTGAGCATTCACCAGGATTAGTTTGCAGGGAAATTAGACAACACTTGCCATTTTATAAGCATCCACACTGATTTGTTCACAGGGAGCTCAGATGACACTGCATCAACACAAGTCTTTCCAGTGCATTTTCATGTCACTATCCTTATCATGAAATGCAGTTCAAGAAGTCTTGCAACAAGCATGTCAGATTCACATTTGCATCCACAGTGGCAATGCATGTGCAAGGCTTTTGTATTTGCATAAAGCAAATCCTGCTGAGCTGGAGAGCTTATTGCTGGAATTCTTACAATAAGCTCTGTTCCGTGCCCAATAAGCATGGGACATCTTTGCCCGGCAGTGCTGTAACCCTTATATTGCAGCAAAATACTGGGCAAGGTTTTGTCCAGTATCTTCTCTGTGTGATGGGCTCATAGTAAAAAAGCTGTCCCATGAGCCCTTGCTGAAGAGGGGAGGAGAAAGCTTATATAAGGCTGCTTTCCCTGGATCTCACAGCCATTTTGCTTTGAGAGCTTCCTGCCCACTTATCTTGGGGTTAGAGCCCGGCCAACTGGCTGGCTCCCATTGTACAGGTTTAGAATGATCCAAACCCAGTGGATCCCTTCCATCAACTTGGGGCTTGTGGAATGATGAACTGATTCTGGGACCCAATGCCACGCCAACCCTTGCCCTGCCTGCTGCTGCTGTCAATAAAGATTTGCCCTGATTTTATCCCATCACCATGGTACAGTCTGGTTATTTTGCTGCTCTCATGGATCACATAATGCGCCTGCTAGGGCAACTAGAAACAAGCCAGAGGAGAAATTTCACTACATCAGAAAAGTAGGTGGTGTGGATTTGTTGGCAATTTATGATACACTTACTTGAGATGTCATATAATATTTTGAATATTAAAGCAAACTGTGACATATTATACTTAAGCACAGTGCAATGCCCCTCATGTTTGATATTCAAATGAACTCTTGCACCCAGCAGAGGAAGCTGAATCAGGATAACAATGAGGATGCTACTCTTTATACTGAAATGTTTCACTGAGTACTACCCACCAGCATCCTTTTGATTCCGTGCATTTCCTCAATGCATGGCCAAAGCAAAAAGTGTAGGCAGCATGATTATGTCCCTTTCCTAACTATTCATTTTATTTAATCTTGTATTAAGTAAACCACCACCCCCTGCCATTGGCTGTTACTCAGCTTTTAGCAATTAATGTGAATTCTCCTTCTCTGAAAGAGGGTTAACTTTCAATATTTGTTAAATTAATGACCAAAAAAGTTGAAATGGACTCACATTTACGTTGGATTTCTTATTCTAACAACACTTGGTGATGAGCAAACAAAATAATCGCAGCATGAATCAGTTCTGTCATAAGCACTCTTAAGAGAAATTAAAATAAATCCTGTGAACAAAATCTCATTATCAATTAACCCCAAAGCCCTATTCTTATCTTTGTAGTATTAAGAGGGAGAACATAACTTCTCATTAATCAAACATCAAACAGATGAGAATACTATTTATAAACTTTTACTAGATCTTTTTGAGGTGTCATTATCATCATAAAAGTGATTTAGACATAGCAAAATCCTATGCATGTTTATTTAGAACACGTTTAACTGAGTTCAATGAAACATACTCCCAAGGATATAACAATAGAACCCCTACTTTAGAAGAGGATGCTTTTACTAGATGGTCTCGGAGTGCTCTGATCACAGCTTTGTTCAGCATTTCATGAAGTTCCATTCCATTCCATTGTTCTTTAAGGCACTTTGATCACATTGAATTAACCACCTTTCATCTCACTGTAACACTCAGTACATAATTCAACAGCACTTCTGATAATTTGTAATTATAGTGCTCACTACGTTAGAGAGAAAAAATAAAAAACAAAAAACCTATTATTTCTCCAAAGGTAGAATTTTGGATTCTAGGACTAATTATTGATCCATTATAAATGGCTATGAATTCAATGAAATAAATCCATGTGCCACAAAATCACTAAAAAGTGACAGCCTACGAGATGTGTCTCTAGTAGTTTTTATATTCTGGAAGACTTTTCTATTTGTCTTATACTACACCAAACCTTATACTTTGAGAAAGGAGCTTGTTCTCCAGGTCATCAAGACTTCTGGGAATCCAAAGGCGGCTTGATGTGCAATATAAGAGAATCTTCCATTTTTCCTTCTAAGTTTTCTATGCCCTCAGCAATCACCCTGACTGTGAGCGCTCGTACTCTTTCTGTTTGTCTGTAGTCTCAATCCTCTCAAGTCTTCTTCTCCCTGTGACTTACTCTCTGCAAGGGTGATTTTTGTTCACCATCCTGCTGTCCAACTCAGATACCTCTCTTTACACTTCCATCTTGTCATCTCTTTGATCCTGTTGCCCCCTACTCTCTTTCTCTTCCTTGCCCTCTTTGATATAAGCTTCTTTCCTGCACATTAGGATTAAACTAGATGTCCCCTGGCAAGTCTGGGTCTAAGGATCCTGGGCTCTGTTTACACTGTCATTTGCTCATTGCATTTCCAGGGCTGGGTTTTTAATTGTGTGTTCACATGATGTTATCCAAAATGCATATATATTCTGTAATTGTTATAAGATATTACTGTTTGATGTATTCTGAAAGAAGCTTCACACGGTGAGAGTCCTAAGCCATTCCTAATACATCTCTAGCCAAGGTGTGAAAGCCTTGGCACAGGGTAAATACATTCTATACTGCTGTGCAGAATAATATTAATAAAATCTATTACCTGCCCTTCACCATCAGTTCCCAGAAGGTACAACTAACCCAGAATGTGGCAGTTAGACTGGTGACTGCGAGTGGCTGCCAAGACCATATTACATGGGTCCTGAAAGACCTACATTGGCTCCCAGTACGTTTCTGAGCACAATTCAAAGTGTTGGTGTTGAACTTTAAAGCCCTAAATGGCCTCGGCCCAGTATACCTGAATGAGCATCTCCACCCACATCATTCTGCCCAGTTTACCCCAGACACTGAAGTCCAGCACTGAGGGCCTTATTATTACTGCTGCTACTACTACAATATTTAATTAGCCATGCTTATGCGAACAGTTATGATTGGGCGCAGAGCTGTGAATGTGCCAGGAAAAAGCAGCAACTTCACTGTGCTGTAAAGCAGTAATTGAATAAATCCTCAGTAGGAAAGCAGCAGAAAGGAAAGTGCAGCTTGAAGCAGAAAACAATGGAAGGAAGAGGTTGCTTAATGATTGCTTAAGCCCTCATCCATCCATCCATCCATCCATCCATCCATCCATCCATCTATCCATCACCTTGAAACCTCTTCCTCTTAACTCGGATTCTGAAAGTATGCTTGCTGCATTGTGGGGTAAAATGTTAAGAGAGGAGGTTTATTTTATTTATTTATTTTCAGAATTTATATATCACACTTCTGTACAAAAATGTCTTTCAGGGTTATGGACATAAACATTTGAAATCTAACATAACATTCTTTTTAAAAAACACAAACCTAAAGGTTTTAACCTAGCGCTAAAATGACAGCAGCAAGGAGGGTATCAGAGCTGGGGTGCCAGCACAGAGTTGAACATCTCTTTGTACATATATAGTATAACATAGTATAGGTGAAAAATGCATGCCCATTTTTTGTTGGATAAATTACTCATTCCAGTGTTGCATAAATCTACACATACAGTTACACATTACAATATTAAATGTCCACTCAGATTTATTCATGCATTATTCTGCATTTGTTTCCACAAGAGGTTTCTCAAATCTGAAAGAAAGGAAGGGATGTTTGAAATGGAGGGCCAAAGCAGGTATGGTGGGGGGAGGGGGGTCAGAATGGCTTTGACATTTTGTTTCCAAGAAAGAAAAATAAATGGATAAAGAGAATATTAACAAAAGGATTAAACTGGAAAATTAATACATGATTGTGGTTATAATGGAATACACAACCTTGGATGGCCCATTAATGCCACCATATTTTGATGCTACAATTAAGCTTTGCTTCTTGTAAAAAGGTTGAATGTACTTGGGCAGGCTGAACAATGCAATGATAATAACAACAGCCATATAGAAGCACCCTTCTTTGTTATAACATATAGAAATTATGTTCTAATTCTGAATTTTAAAAAAATAAAAACATGGTGTCAGAGCTGCCTCTAGGTCCCAGCTCACAGAGGACCAACGCTAGGCTGTCGTAATGTACAAAAGTCTTTATTGAAGTTCAATTTCCATTTCCAAGCCGCAGCGTGCAGCCCTACGTCTTAAACCCTAGATCGGCGAAGTCCCGTCTGAGTCTCCTCCCCTCTGACACCAGTTTAAGATCCTAGCCCTGCTCCACCTTTTCCGCTGCTCTCTCCTCCTCTGGGTCCTCCTGCCCGCTGGGGCATTGCCCTTTCTGGACTCTTCCGACGCTGAGTCGCTTAGCTCCTCCCCCTGCCTCCGGCGGGCTTTAGGACCCGGTTCCCAATCCTCATTCTCTGCTGTCCCGCGCTCCTGTACATTTGAACTTGCCTCTCGCGCCAACCCAGTGACCTTTCTCCTAACCGTTACACTACTTCTGTCACTGCTTCCCTCTTCCGTGATACTGGCCGGATCTGACCTCCCCTCCGTTGTCCGACTCTCTGATGGAGGCGTGGTCAGCCCTACCTCGTCTTCTCTCCCTGGTGGGGAATGCACTGGCCCCGATACTTGGGACTCTTCCCCCCCACTCTGCTCTGGTGGGGAAGCTGGTCCTGATTTCCAACTACTGCTCTGGGAGTCCCTGCTGCCCCCTTGCTCCTGGGGCGTTCCCCTTGTGAACCCCCTACCCCTGGCCACTGGCGCCCCCTTCTGTGAGTCTTCCGATTCGCTGGAGAGGCTCATGGAATCCCTCGGCCCACTGTCCTCTTCTCCTACGCTCCCCTCAGATTCTTCCCCTTCGCTCTCCACTCCTGAGCCCCTGACACATGGCATATGACCAAAAGCCTATTTGCTCACCATGTTTGGGAATAGTTTTGCTTGCATAAAATGTAGATCATGTCCATGTTTATTTTAATAAATAAATAAATAAATACAAAGGAGAACATACTTTATATTTTAGCTGTACTGATTTGCAAATATTGTTCAATTTAGAAAAAAAGAGAGGGTGCATTCAGAATTGCATCCTAATTGGCAATTTACAATGACCAGCATTATCCTTCAAGAAAGTCAGATTTTCATATTGAAATTGTGAAGTGTCAAAATGATTGAGAGCAATTGCACAACTATTAATTATGGTTATTTGAAGCTCAGTTTGTGGTAGGTAATGAGGACATTGTTCGTCTATTTGATATCTTTATAGCCATCATCTTGGACTTCATTGCTCTATCTCTTTTTTATAAAAGTATCCACGTTTGTTTTGTTTTCTCAATTTCCACTTTTAAAAAATGAGTTCAAATACAAGCAGGCAAGTTGCTCCTGAAAATAATTTCATTAAAATGGATTAGCTTTCTCTCTGCAGTAATTGGAATAGCACAATTGAGCAAATTTAGTCAGCAAGCAGCATGTGACTGCCTTCACCCTCACTTCCTTTTCTCACAGCAACATACAAATTTTTAAGATGAAATTTTCATTTGTTCTTAATAATTTTAAAGCTTCATTTTGTGGTATATTTTTTTTTGCTGCCCTAACAGAAAAGCCCTGTAAGGTTACTGCACAATGTCACAAACTGTGCTTGCTTACAACTAAGCAATTTCCAACAGACAGAATATCGGCTCCATAACTGTAATTCCACCCCAGAAGAGACTTACTCTGTTTATTATCTGCCTGACACATGGCTGCTAAAGGTATGAGTGCCTGATGCCAACCCTAAACCATATGGAGAAGTCAAGTTTCATGTATTGCAGGTCTTTCACCAGCTGATTTTAGGTTGCCAATGCTACATTCAGTGCAAGATGAGGGCTGGCATTTCAGTTGGAAAGGGTCAAAAGTGATTTAAGATCTACAGAAATTCTGTTCAGATGCTCCTATCTGGATAAACTCAAGTTTCAAATAGTTGAAAAGCAAACAATATATTCACTTGTTGTTGTTATTTATTAATACCTCATAATGACTACAACACACACACACACACACACACACATTTTTGAGCAGAAAGGATTTGAAATCCACACTCAGACATGAAGCTCACTTGGTGCCCTTGGGCCAGTCACTGTCTCTGAGCCTCACAAGCTTGTTTCAAGGATGAAATGGGAAGTAGGAAAAGGAGAGAGAGGTGGGAAAATATTGTTTAAAAAGGTGTAGCCGTAGGTATATCAGTGTATTCAAATCTGAAGTGTCAAATTGTGTTATTATTATTGTTATGGTTTTTGTTGTATGTGTCTTTTGCAGTTGATGTTTGTATTGAAAAAATGATTAAACAATTTGTTTTAAAAAAAGAATGAAATGGGAAAGCATCTATGTACACCACCATGATTTCTTTGAGTAACAACAACCACCCATTTAAGTGTTTATACCAGGAGCACTGACCCATCCCCATATTTACCCCAATGAATGGGAAAGCAACTAAGCATTTATATTGCTGTTGCAATCAACTTGTCCACTCTCCCCCCTCACACAGTTCCCTCGCTATGTCATCTATAGGTTCCTAAGCCAAAAAGCAGAATCAGCACCCTCAGCTCTTTTGTGAAGGCTCTTCCATGCTGAATGACATTGTGTACAACTCAGATTTGAAATTAAAGCAGTGCTGACACTGATGCATAAAGATTAAATGACAGTTCATTGGCACAGAGGTCCTTACTGGCGTCCTACATACAGACCTCAAATTCACCTTAAGGAATTCTCCCATGCTTGCGATGTCTCTGCTTGTCATCTGGATGACAGTCCTCCATACCGAATTGTATTTGTTTCCTCCATAGGGAATTTCCTTGTGCATGTGTTTGTTCATTGTTCTTTCTGCTTGCTCTTCTATTCCCTGTAGAAAGGACAAATAAGAAGTGCAAAGCAGCATTTAAATAGTTCCCTATAGAAACAGCTAGTTCCACCATATGCCTTTGAGATTTTAAGCATCTATCGGAAGAAAGAAAAATGAAACGCAGCTGTGGTTCAAGGGGGTTGCGGCAGAGGCAGGGACCTGTTTTTCAGCCTGAGGGCCACATTTGGTCATAGTCAACCTTTTGGAAGCCATATGTCAGTAGGTGGAGCCAGATGCAATAGCAGACAGAGAAACATAAATGGACCTGTTTGTGGAATCCACATAAGATCTCCTAACAATAATTTATTTGGCTTTAACTTTTCACAGTTGCCAGATGATTGACATATTGTACCATATATAAGCATGGATTTTGTGAGTGGTCAACAGTGTTGAAATAAAAATATATGTCACAGGAAACTAAATCAGGATTTGGAATCACCTATTAAAGCATTAAACTGTAAGCTCCTGCAATGGCAGGAAAGGAACATTCTCTGAAGGCCCTCTCCTTAGCTCATATGAGTGGTAATTTTCCAGATTCTTTGCCTGCAAACACCTGGGCTGGCGAGGAGAGGGCAATGTATTCTTGCATACAAAGGGACACTGCCTAAAATCTGGCTTAGTCTGGTCAATGGGTTTCTCCAGACTTAGACATACTTAGAGGTGGTATATTAAAGTGCAAGGTCTGCCAGCCTGTTCTTTGTGAGCTAACTTTGTGACTACACAGTTAGGAATGGAAGAGAATTTTGCTTCATTCTTATTTTCAATTTCCTAATTTACAGTTCCTGGACTCATATGTGGATCATAAAAGAGTTAACAATCAGAATATATACTTCTCTGAATTTTGGGATGCAGTTCTGTTTCTTAGAATGCATTGAAATGTTTTTTAATGGGAAAATGCATACATAATGCATATTTTAGAGGATAAATGCACACAAAACCTTACCCCCAAAAAAGCTATTTTAGGAGAAAAGAGCATATAAAATTAAATATAATTTAAATGCACAAATTTTATTCATGTTAACAAAAAATCCACGGGAAATGGAACACAATGGGCTTAGAAATGAATATATGTGAAACAGGCATGGAATGGAAATAGGCTGATCCACCATCTCTTTAAAAAAGGAGGGGAAATGTAAATGGATATATTGATTGATAATCTGGCTGTAAAAATCTTCCATATATATATATAATTGTATACTGCCCTTCATCAAAAGATCAAAGGGCAGGTCACAATATAAAAATACAAAATGAGAACACAAAATACATAACAAAACAAAAACAAACCAATAACTAATATTGAATTCATTATGTCAACATTCAAGCAGTGCTTTTCTGGCTTTTCCTTGATGCTTTCTATCTTAGGAACAAAATGGACATAAGATTTATGAGATGCTGAAGTCATAGTTTTCATTTCTTCTTCCCCAATGAAAACAATACATTCTGCTTGGAGGAAATCCAAAACAATAAATAAAATGTCTCTTGTCTTATGCTCCTTAATGATGAAACCCCACCAGGAAGAGAGAGTTACAGGCTGCATGCTTACTCAGAAGTGAGCTTACACCCATGTAAATTATTCACGTGAAATATAAGGTTGCTTCAGACACTGTGTTTTTCTAGATGGACGATCAGATCCCACCCACATTCCGTGGCTTTATCTCATCCACATACTCACTGTGCCCCTGGTTTTTCTCCTACTTAATTCTGATTTAACTCAGATGCTTTCTAAAACTCTAGAAACATGTAAGGACATCTTTGTGTTTCTTCAGTGTGTTTGCACATTGGATATCTATGTGCACATGCCCATTGACAAAAGCCTGTAGCAGAGGTGAACTTGCTGTTGATGTGCTTACACATATGATTGCAGGGAGACCAATTCTGTGCAGTTTTTAATTTATCCCAACGTGTCCTTCTGCACATTGGTAAAACGTGGGTGGCACTGTGGTCTAAACCACTGAGCCTCTTGGGCTTGCCAGTCAGAAGGGTGGCAGTTCAAATCCGTGTGATGAGGTGAGCTCCCATTGCTCCCCGTTTCTGCCAACCTTGCAGTTTGAAAGCATATCAGTGTGAGTAGATAAATAGGTACCACTGTGGCAGGAAGGTAAACAATGTTTTTGTGTACTCTGGCTTCTGTCACGGTGTCCCGTTGCACCAGAAGCAGTTTAGTCATGACCCAGAAAGCTGTCTGTAGACAAACGCTGGCTCCCTTGGCCTGAAACTTGAGCTGAGTGCCGCACCCCATAGTCACCTTTGACTGGACTTAACCATCCAGGGGACCTTTACTTCCAAACAGCAAGACTAATGGTCAGGAATGATGGTCCCTGTAGTCGAGCAATATCTGGAGAGCCATAGATTTTCCTACTCCTGGCCTAGAGCTAGAACTTGTCATTCTTAATAAGGTTTGTTAAGAACCTTTTAAAGAAAAATGTTAAGCCAGTGTTGCACTTACAAAGCGTTGTTTGAAGGGTTCTTCTCTATATAGAAAGTAGCCCATCTCATTTCCTTTTGTCTGTGCTTTTCCATTTGTATTCATTATTCAGATTCCTAGCAATTTTTCTTCCTCTTTAGTAGGTACTATGTACCTTCAGCAATGATACTGACATGCAATAAACAAAAGAACACATTCAAGGTCAATGGACACATTGCTACATTAGTAACCTCCATTTATACTGAAAACATATAAAAAGCATTTCCATATGTTTATCCATTTACCTCACCTTGATACAAATGCTTAAAGCAATTCACAATTTAAAGAAATAGATATTATTAGGACAACATGATATCTATACAGAAAACAAAAACAAAGACAGCAAAAATATAAGCCACAATAAGAATTAAAAATCAGCAGTTCTAATTAAAACAAAAAAAAATTCCTTCCAGTAGCACCTTAAAGACCAACTAAGTTAGTTCTTGGTATGAGCTTTCGTGTGCATGCACACTTCTTCAGATACACTGAAACCAACACGGCTACCTATCTGTAACCAGTTCTAATTAATCAAGATTGAATTAAAACTAAGTATGAGAAAATAAAACAACATTATTTTGACCTATCACCTAACGCCAAGTGAGTCAGTGTGGTGTAGTGGTCAGAGCAGCATTTCTCAATCTAGAGTCCCCAGTTTTGCTGGACTTCAAACCCCAAGTTCATGGGCTCCTTATATGAGACAGCCCAGGTTTTAAGATTGCAGGATAGTCTCTTCTTGTTCTATGGATAGATGTTGCCTCTGGTGTGGTAATTCAGGGTGGGGATGGATTTATGAAATTGCCTCCCTCCCTCTACAGTGCAGCTACATTGATATCTGATATCTGATTCCTCCTTCCACTTAAAAAGACACATTTTCACCTAAGTCTTTTGTAGGGTTGCCATACATCTGGGAAATCCCAGACATGTCCTCTTTCGGGGGCCTACATGCCCATCGGGGGGGGGGGGTTAAATTTAGAAGCAAATGTCCAGGTTTGTGTGGGGTTTAATTTTGTGTGTGTGTGTGTGTGTGTGTGTGTGTGTACTGGCGGCTCAGGTTCAGGCTCTGGTCCTGGCTTTGGTTCGGGTGCGGGCGGCTCGGTACACACAAGCAGGAGAGTCAGGGCAGCTAGCAGAGCTCACGGCCAGGAAAGCATCTTACCTGCGTGTCTGCTCTGCCCATCCACTGAGCTGCCCTTTCCCTCCCGCAAGCAGGAGGGACGGGCAATTTGCAGAGCTGACAGGCAGGGAAATTACCATTGGGGGGAATTTTCAAAAATTGGCAACATGCCTGATTTTTACCTCTGGAAATATGGCAACTCTATCTTTGGGGGAAACTGATTTGCTAAGGTCTATTAGTCGGTTATATAAGGCTGGTTATAAATGATCAGGTGAGTCTCTGTCTTGAATCATAGAACCAAAGAATTCTAGAGGTGGAAGAAACCAAGAGGGTTATCTAGTCCAAGCCCCTGCAGTGCAGTACAGTGGTACCTTGGGTTACAGATGCTTCAGGTTACAGACGCTTCAGGTTACAGACTCTGCTGACCCAGAAATAGTACCTCAGGTTAAGAACTTTGCTTCAGGATGAGAACAGAAATCGCACTCGTGGCGGCAGCGGGAGGCCCCATTAGCTAAGGTGGTACCTCAGGTTAAGAACGGACCTCCGGAACAAATTAAGTTCTTAACCCGAGGTAGCACTGTAATCTGTTGCCAGCATTGGGCTCAAATCCTCGACCCTGAGATTAGGAGTATTGTGCTCTACCAACTGAGCTATCCTATATATTGATATGGTTTTATTTTTAATTATCTTTTTAATGCTCTTTATAATTACCTTTATGGTTATTGTGCATATGTTGTCAACCTCCCTGGTATCAAAGATGAAAGATGGTTAAAAATAGACTTGAACAAACAAACATCCGCATAGGGTGACTGTCTGTTCTAATTAAGTTATTATGACAGTGATCTATAGCATGTAAGCATACTTAACATGTATGCATAAATATGTAGGTAGATTTTTTTCTCCTTCCACATGATTTATGTCTTATCAAAACATTATCCCTTTTTCTTTTATTGTAACCTGTCTTCTGATTTCAAAGTGCCTTCTGCAAATACTTATGATAATTGAATACATTGTTCGGTACATCACAAACAATCTTTTTTGACTCCCTGCTGCCCATAGCCACTATTAATTAAA
Source organism: Podarcis gaigeae (assembly GCF_964106915.1). Lineage (NCBI taxonomy): Eukaryota > Metazoa > Chordata > Lepidosauria > Squamata > Lacertidae > Podarcis > Podarcis gaigeae. Next base: position 59,337,961 of record NC_139677.1, on the reverse strand, counting down.
AGCATACATAAAACAGACATCTTCCCTTGTGAGCTCTCACACTGAACAAATGGTCTTAATAAAGAGAGTGCAAATAATTGTCTGGTGTTTAAAAGAAAATGAAATGAAAGGTAAAATTACTCCAGGTTGGGTAATTCCAGGTTTCACATGTGCAACAACCAGCACTAGGATGTTGCAATCTTTAGGTGAGCAATCATTAAAGGGAAAAATATCAAAATAAATGAGGGATTAAATAAGGTATAATGCTTCAAGGTGGGAGATTGATTTTGTTTGTCTGATGGTCCTTGAACACTAATTCAATATGGCTGATGCTATACACCACTTACGGAGTATGCCAATCTCCATCATATTTAGTCCAAATAGCAGAACAAGGATGAGAAGGATGAGCACAGGTACATATCCCAAAGACTGCAGCAGCAGCAACAATTTTCCGTCTCCACTACATGCTACAATCCATTTACTGTTGACCTTCTCCCTACTGCTGGTTTAATGCTGTAGCACCAAATCAGGTATCAATAACATGTGGTCCTCCAGATGCTTTTGGACCACAGTTTCCAATATCCAAGCCCATAGGCCTGGGTTGATGGAAATTGTAGTCCAACAACACCTGGAAGGCAATAGGTCCCCCACCCATGCACTAAATCATTCCCTTGGGAAACTGGTCAATAGATTTAACATGACTTTTAGCTATTACATTGTGGGGACACAGATGTGATTAGGGCCTGTGACTGCTTTGTGCTTTGTGCTTTGGCCCGATTGCATGGATGCAAAGAAGCTCAGGCCAGCAGCAGGTGTCTAGTCAGTGGCCCCATGCTGTCCTTGCTGCCTCACATAAAACTAAGGAGCAGTAGCATGGAGAGGAGGCAGAGGTCAGTGCTGGTGTCTGGGTACAGACAATGATGAATACAAAGCCAAAGCTGGAGGCAGAACCATTCCTGAATCTGAAGGTGGGACTTAACAACCCTCTTCCTTCTGGGGGGACAGCCTACTAAAGATAAACCATCTTTCTGGTAGAAGAGGACTAGGGGCAATTTCAGTTGTTCAGCAACATTGGATAAAGTTGGTGTAAGGCATGTTGAGGACTGCTAGTGCACTGTTGCACAAAGGAAGGTGAGGGGGAATGTACTATAAAACTTAAAACACGTAACTTGCAGTATTATAACTGAGATGATCTAGACTTTCTGTGCCTAAAGAGCAAAATGGAACCAACCATCCACCACCTCTCTCTGCGGTAAGAGAAGGCAAGGCTCTGGCTTTGGGGCCTTTTTAAAAAAGCAAAGTTTAAGATACACATTCCTCTGTATTGTCATTATCAAAGTAGTGGTGGGATGAAATAGCCATCCCCATTTCATCACCCCACTCTCTGGGGGCAAATTGATGCTGGCTATTTCAATTCCATTTTCATTTTGGTTCCATTTTGTGGCCATTTCAGTTCCAAATTTGTGTGTGTGTGTGTGTGTGTGTGTGTCATGATTCAACTGCCATAAAAACAACAACAACCTTTCAAGCGGGTGTGACTTACCATTCTAACAGGAGTGTTTTTAAAATATCTTTTCTCTTTCTTTTCCTTGGAACACTTTTTTGGTACCTCTTTATAAAGCCACTGGCGCTAGCTTTCGTGGTGTGGAATGAAAGCAGCAGTGGGCCTTTGGCTTCCACCACTCTACTTACAGAGAATGCATTTAGAAGACCAGTGCTTGTTCTCTTCAGGCTTCACTCAATCCTAGACATAGGTTGTCTGTGAATTCAATGTGAGGCTCACTAACAAGCTGTTAACAAAGCACAATCATGCCACTAAGTTTGTTATTCCATCTTCCAAGTCTTCAACTCTTCCTACTTCAAATCCTCTAAGGAAACAAGCTATATAATTTGAGACACAAGCTTTCCCCCAGAGTCTATTCCTTTGTACCCTCAAGATTGAACTGTGTTGGAACTCTAGTGGGGATACAAGTCAAAAGTTATAGTCAGAACCTGAACTTTACAGTGAGAGGGTTCTGGATCTTATAGCTTTCTATATTTGCTGAGTGCTTTTTAATCCAAAAGTGTCAATGCCCTCGGAGACTTCTTTCCCCAGAATGAAAAAGTACATAAAAGACAAAGGAGAGGGGGAAAGGAGACAAACTGGAAGAAACAGCAGTAGCATGTTCCAATTCTTTCTTTCAACACCCCATCTTTTTCTTTTATTAACAAAAGAAAAGGTTGTGAGGAGAATAACATTTACTACCCACATGCATTTCATATAATATACCACAAAGGATTTTATTTTTTTTAAAAAATGGTTTTTGGAAATCCAGAAGTTGATGTTATTGAACCAACGCGCTTCTCTCTCTCAGAACCATATGTGGATGACTTTTAACACTTAACCTCTCCCAACCTTGAGCTCCCAGATGTTACTGGACTATCATGCTCATCATCTGTGACCCTCGCCCATGCTGCCTGGGGATGTTACCAGTTACCAAGACTCCATTTTGAACTTAACCCTATTAGAAAGGGTTTTTCTCCTGTGTGTGTTTCTTGTGGCTGATTAGCTGCTCTCCCTGTGCAAAGGTCAAAGGGGGCAGGGTTTCTGTTGAGGTAGGTGATTAGCTGTGGGAGGAGCTTATCAGAGCTTGTAGGGGAGCGGCGCTCCCCTACAAATCTATCTTTAGATTTAGGGGAGCTAGTCTCAAACGTTTGTTGGAGGAGACCTAGGGTTTGTTTTGGGGGGAGTTACTTGTCCTGTCTGCACGCTTCTTATGATGGAGGACCACTGTAGCCAGCCCCAACGACACGTTCTCAAGATGGAGAGTGAGGGAACAGCTGCAGTCGCCTGCGGTTCCTGCACAATGTTTGCCATCTTGCCAAAGGTTGCAGGCAGTTTTACCTGCAGCAATTGCATGTTGATTGCCCTCTTAAAAGACAAAGTCCAGCAACTGGAGGAACGTGTGGCTACGCTCCAAAGAATTAGAGAGCTGGAGCTCTTCTTGGAAGCAACAGAGCACACCATCTCCACCAAGGAGGAGACAGGGGACTCTCCTGAGAAGGAGGCTAGTTCACCAACACAGGAGCCAGATATATGGAGAAACGTGACTCAAAGAAGTAGGAGGCCCAGGGTTCGCTCTGATTGTTTAGAAATACACAATCGCTTTGAGGTCCTCTCCCCTAGAATGGAAGACGAAGAGCAGACTCCATTTGAGGATCTCTCCCTCGTTACAGTCGATCAGGTATATGAAGACGAGCAGCAAAGTCAGTCCTCAGGGAATGTGCAGGCGACCTTGGAACGGACAGTTCACGAAAGAACCCCGACCAGACCTAAGAGGAGGCGTGTAGTGGTGATAGGGGATTCCCTACTGAGGGGAACAGAAGCAGTGATCTGTGGGCCTGACAAGATGTCTCGGGAAGTGTGCTGTCTCCCCAGGGCTAAGATCCAAGATGTAACTGAACGACTGCAAGGAATCATAAAACCCACTGACAAATACCCCTTCCTCTTGGTTCATGTGGGAACCAATGACACTGCAAGCAATAGTCTCCAGAAGATCAAAAGAGACTATGAGGCTCTGGGCAGGAAATTGAAGCAATTAAATGCACAAATTGTCATCTCATCTGTCCTCCCAGTTGAACGATGTGGCCCAGGGAGAGAGAGAAGAATAGTGGAAGTGAACAGCTGGCTTCGCAAATGGTGTAAACACGAACGGTTTGGATTCTTAGATCACGGACTGCAGTTTCTTGAAGATGGACTTCTGGCAAGAGATGGGCTGCACCTCACAACGGTTGGGAGGAATGTTTTTGCCAAAAATCTCAGAAACCTCATCAGGAGGGCTTTAAACTGACTAATGTGGGGGAGGAAGACAGTGCTCCTGAAGGTAGGAGTCTATCAATTGATGAAGATGATCATCCAAATGTCATAGACCAAATGGAGCAAACAGCACGCAGACCTAGTGGTGGGAGGAAAAAATCCTTAAATAAGAGACACGGGGGAATGATTAATGGACTTCAATGTCTGTACACTAATGCGCAAAGCATGGGTAATAAACAAGATGAGCTTGAGCTCTTGGTACAGCAAACTAAATATGACATAATAGGCATCACTGAAACCTGGTGGGATAAGTCCCACGACTGGAATGTAATAATGGAGGGTTACAATCTATTTCAGAGAAACAGACCAGACAAGAAAGGAGGAGGAGTGGCGTTATATGTCAGGGATGTGTATCCCTGTGAAGAGATCCAAGATTTAGAACCTCAAAGCCAAAGTGAGAGCATTTGGGTCAAAATTAAGGGAGAGATGAATAACAGGGACCTCATTGTGGGAGTTTACTATAGATCCCCAAGCCAAACGGAGGACATAGATGATGCCTTCCTGGAACAGATGGCCAAGCATGCAAAAGGAAGGGAGATAATAGTAATGGGGGACTTCAATTACCCGGATATTTGCTGGATGTCAAACTCAGCCAAGAGCATAAGGTCAAAGAGATTCCTCACTGGCCTTGCAGACAACTTCGTTGTCCAGAAAGTGGGAGAAGCAACAAGAGGAACAGCCATTTTAGATCTGGTCCTAACCAATGTTGATGACCTGGTTAGTGGGGTAGAAGTGGAAGGATCATTAGGCGCGAGTGATCATGCTCTTCTGAAGTTTACTATACAGCGGAAAGGAGCAACCAAGCATACTAGGACTCAATTTCTTGACTTTAAGAAAGCCGACTTCATAAAACTTAGGGAAGTGCTGGGTGAGATCCCATGGACAGTAATATTAAAAGGAAAGGGAGTTCATGATGGCTTGGAGTTTGTTAAGAGGGGGATAGTAAAAGCACAACTTCAGGCAATACCAATGAGACGCAAACATGGAAGGTGCCTAAAGAAGCCAGGGTGGCTATCTAAAGAACTTTTAACTGAGTTAAGATTAAAAAAGGATGTGTACAAAAAATGGAAAAGGGGGGAAACCACCAAAGAGGAATTCAAACAAATAGCCAGCACGTGTAGACACAAAGTCAGAAAAGCTAAAGCACAGAATGAACTCAGGCTTGCTAGAGAGGTTAAAAGCAACAAAAAAGGCTTTTATGGGTATGTTCGTAGCAAAAGGAAGAACAAAGAAACAGTGGGATCACTCAGAGGAGAAGATGGTGAAATGCAAACAGGGGACACAGAAAGGGCTGAACTCCTCAATTCCTTCTTTGCCTCAGTTTTCTCCGATAAAGAAAACAATGCCCGACCTGAAGAATTTGGAGCAAATGATTCAGCAGAGGAAACACAGCCCAGAATAACTAAGGAGATAGTACAAGAATACTTGGCTAGTTTAGATGTATTCAAGTCTCCAGGGCCAGATGAACTGCATCCAATAGTATTAAAAGAACTGGCAGATGTGATCTCAGAACCACTGGCAGTCATCTTCGAGAATTCCTGGAGAACAGGCGAAGTCCTGGCAGACTGGAGGAGGGCAAATGTTGTCCCTATTTTCAAAAAGGGGAAAAGAGAGGACCCAAATAATTACCGCCCAGTCAGTCTGACATCAATACCAGGGAAGATTCTGGAGCAGATCATTAAGCAAACAGTCTGTGAGCACCTAGAAAGGAATGCTGTGATCACCAATAGTCAGCATGGATTTCTGAAAAATAAGTCATGTCAGACTAACCTGATTTCGTTTTTTGACAGAATTACAAGCCTGGTAGATGAAGGGAACGCAGTGGATGTAGCCTACCTTGATTTCAGCAAGGCATTTGACAAGGTGCCCCATGATATTCTTGTAAAGAAGCTGGTAAAATGTGGTCTTCACTATGCTACCACTCAGTGGATTTGTAACTGGCTGACTGACCGAACCCAAAGGGTGCTCATCAATGGTTCCTCTTCATCCTGGAGAAGAGTGACTAGTGGGGTGCCACAGGGTTCTATCTTGGGCCCGGTCTTATTCAACATCTTTATCAACGACTTGGATGATGGACTCAAGGGCATCCTGATCAAATTTGCAGATGACACCAAGCTGGGATTGGTGGCTAACACCCCAGAGGACAGGATCACACTTCAAAACGACCTTGACAGATTAGAGAACTGGGCCAAAACAAACAAGATGAATTTTAATAGGGAGAAATGTAAAGTATTGCACTTGGGCAAAAAAAATGAGAGGCACAAATACAAGATGGGTGACACCTAGCTTGAGAGCAGTACATGTGAAAAGGATCTAGGAGTCTTGGTTGACCACAAACTTGACATGAGCCAACAGTGTGACGCGGCAGCTAAAAAAGCCAATGCAATTCTGGGCTGCATCAATAGGAGTATTGCATCTAGATCAAGGGAAGTAATAGTGCCACTGTATTCTGCTCTGGTCAGACCTCACCTAGAGTACTGTGTCCAGTTCTGGGCACCACAGTTCAAGAAGGACACTGACAAACTGGAACGTGTCCAGAGGAGGGCAACCAAAATGGTCAAAGGCCTGGAAACGATGCCTTATGAGGAACGGCTAAGGGAGCTGGGCATGTTTAGCCTGGAGAAAAGGAGGTTAAGGGGTGATATGATAGCCATGTTCAAATATATAAAGGGATGTCACATAGAGGAGGGAGAAAGGTTGTTTTCTGCTGCTCCAGAGAAGCGGACACGGAGCAATGTTTCCAAACTACAAGAAAAAAGATTGCACCTAAACATTAGGAAGAACTTCCTGACAGTAAGAGCTGCTTGACAGTGGAATTTGCTGCCAAGGAGTGTGGTGGAGTCTCCTTCTTTGGAGGTCTTTAAGCAGAGGCTTGACAACCATATGTCAGGAGTGCTCTGATGGTGTTTCCTGCTTGGCAGGGGGTTGGACTCGATGGCCCTTGTGGTCTCTTCCAACTCTATGATTCTATGAGATCTTCATAATTAGTCAAATGGTCAAAAGCTTGCTCGACATCTGAACTTGAGCCCCTCAAAATGTTGTGTCCCCATCTTATGTCCCATATTTGATTCAGGGGTTCACAATGCCCTCAACAACAAGACAATGTTTACATGTTGTAAGCATAGTACCATTGGCAGACTTGCTTTTTCAAATAGCTCCAGAAAGAAGGATTGATCGGAACAGAATAGAATATAAACCAGCTGTATAAGGAAATTAACAGATCATGAGGCTGCAGTCCTCCATAAGGTTACTGGGGGGTAAGTCTCATTGAACTTGATGAAGCTTACTTCCAAGTACATGAGAACTAGAGCTTATCAAAAACTGAGGCAGAGCTGGAATATGATATGTTAAGGTGAAATATTCTGAGACAGCCTGAAAATTATGCTTTTTGATGGTAGTGATGTGATGACAATGAGAAAAGGTATAGGAAAGACTAGAAGCTAGCGACAGTAGAGCAAGACAGACAGGGGAACAGATTGTGGTAGATGCAGAAAATATGTAGCATATATCCAGCTTTTATTTGAACTGAGTTAACCTTAGGGTTGAGCCATGTGACTATTTATGAGGTAGAAAAGTGACATTAGTTTTTGCCCAGGCCTTGAGACAGTGTGAGGTTCTGTAACTGTGTAAGTGCCTTAATTTAATTTATGAGCTGTTTAATTTAAAGAGTAGTCCTTTGCTTCTGAGCAATGCTATCCCTGGTTGTTTTAAATTATTGGTTTTAGTTACTTTATTGTAGTTGCAGTTTGGAGGTACTGATTTTTTCTTATTTTAACTTATGTATGCATTCTCAGCCTGAGGCCAACTGATGAAAGGAGGGATATAAATGCCAAAAATAAATAAAATAATACATCAAATGAATTTTCATACAATTACATATAGAATGTTAATTTTACATTGAAGGGGGCTTTTCAAAATTAATTTCCACATAATGAAGTGGTCTTGTGCAGTAATCTCCATGTGATGCAACCATAAGTTGCCCCATGCTGAAATAATAAAAGCTTAAATGAAATAATAACAGAATTTCACAGAATGTGGTAACAAGCAGATTTGCTTCTTAAGGTCTGTTCTGGAAGATCATTTACTGCACAAATATTGTTGCAAAGTTAGTTCAGCATCTTATGAACCAATCCATAGCATTCAGCTAAATAATAATAATAATAATAATAATAATAATAATAATAAGTATTAGACTGCTTGAGCACTTTGTAGCCGCCCTCAAAGAATTTAAAACTTATCACAATATTTTAAAGTCAGATTTAGGGACCAGATCACAATTTTTACGCATTAGTGATTCATATAGTTAGGAATGGATAGATAAGTCTAATTCCAGTCTATGTCAGTTTCACATGTGTATGTTTGTAAATATATTTATTCACATTTCTGCATTACTCTTGTGAAGTAAAAAAAATAATAATCATTTGCTAACTTATTTGAAGGAAAATCTATGCTTAAATCTGTATTTTGTATCTGTGTTCACATTTCTAAAATAAATTTATCCTCAAAATTCTTATGCATTTTGTCACATTTTCCAAGCTAAGAACTATTGTAAAACCCAGAGAAGTGTGAAACTCTATGAATAACTATGTTCCAATCTGTGTATTATTCCAGGAGATGTAAATTAGGCTGATTCACCTAAAAATAATGATTAAATGAAAAATTGCCCTATCCCTAGATACAGAGTTACTTCAGCTGTAAAAAAAAATACTCAGCTGACAAAAAAGGTCTTGATATTTTGTTTTATTTCAACATGAAATCAGACAAGATGTAATTCTCAAGCCCATGACCATTTTCCATTGGAGTCCACAATACTAGTTCAGTTCATCCAATTTATACTGCAGAATCCAAAGGGGGTTCTAAACAGTCATTCATACAAGGTTTGCAAGGAGAGTTTTGTAAAAATAACAATAATAAATCAAAGCGCCAATGGCTTGGATACCATGCAAAGGGTTCTTGAAGGCCCATATATTCTATTGATCCATGGTGATGGTGGCAAAGCCTCTTGGCCTGAGATTGAAACTTCAATCTATTTGTCCAGGAGAGGCAAGTTTCTTACATCAGAGACATGGTATAATGATTACAAAGAAAAGTGGGGGGAAATGAAGAAAAAACCCACAAAAACAGAATACTTGGGCTTTAGACAAAGAGGAAGACATAAAAAGTAAACGTCCTCTATCACTTTTAAAGTGTGAAATGTACATTTGTTACGTTTCTCCCCTCTGCCCCTTCTGGTTAATGGAGTGAAGAGGAAACACTTGAGGCCATGTTCCTTACAACAATCACTATATTACATTTCTGCTTGACAAAACTGCTTTCTGGAAGAATAAAAGAGATTAGAAAAGAGGACCTTTCCTACTCATTTTTTAGAATTTATCCCTATGTTCCACTGTCTTATACTCTCCTGGCTTAAAAAAAAAAAAAAAAAAAATTGAGACAAACACTTACAGGCCTTATTTATTACAGGAAATTCCTTTGGTTAAATAAAGAACCAGCAACTGGTAAAGAGAACAGGTATGTTTCAGAACATTAGAGCCATAAAAATAGGTGGACTCTGCCTTTTCGGTTCAAAAGGGACCCTAAAGAAAACAGACACACATAAAAAGGAAAATAATCTACATAAAAGGATATGAGGAAGTAATGGCTTGCTTTGGCTGTAACACCAAACTACGGTTTAGAATCATGAGCATATGCCTTGGTCATGTGCTCTTTCCCTTCTTCCTTCCTCCTTTTTGCACTGCTACAAAAAGGAGATCAGAAGCTTTTATTTCTATTTTCAGTTAACAATATTTTGGTGTTAGATTCCTCACTCTGACCTATGATTTCAACTACAGCTTATTGAAACAACCTAATTTCACAAGCTCTAGTATAAGATTGGCTTGTTTCACAAGAAACCAAAGTTAAGAGTGACTGACCACAGTTTGTCTGGGCTTGGACATAATGATAAACTGTGATTAGCTAACAAAGGAAGTTAAAGCTTCTTATTTCATTGTGGCAATGCAGGAGGAGGTTTGGTGAGAGGAAAGAAAGTGTTTGAATCTGAGGCTCACATAAATCTATACCATAGTTAAAAGTTAACTGTGGAAAACCACCTATCTATCTATCATCTATCTATCTATCTATCATCTATCTATCTATCTATCTATCTATCTATCTATCTATCTATCATCTATCTACATCTATTTATCTATCTATCTATCTATCTATCATTTATCTATATCTATCATCTATCATCTATCATCTATCTATCATGTATCTATCTATCTATCTATATCTATCTATCATCTATCTATCTATCTATCTATCTATCTATCTATCTATCTATCTCTATCTATCTATCTATCTATCTATCTATCTATCTATCTATCTAATCTATCTACCTATCTATCTATCTATCTATCATCTATCTATCATGTATCTATCTATCTATCTATCTATCTATCTATCTATCTATCTATCTCTATCTACCTATCTATCTACCTATCATCTATCATCTATCTATCTATCTATATCTATCTATCTATCATCTATCTATCTATCTATCTATCTATCTATCTATCTATCTATCTATCTATCTATCATCTATCTATCTATCATCTATCTATCTATCTATCTATCTATCTATCTATATCTATATCTATCTATCTATCTATCTATCTATCTATCTATCTATCTATCATCTATCTATCATCTATCTATCTATCTATCTATCATCTATCTATTTATCTATCTATCATCTATCTATCTATCTATCTATCTATCTATCTATCTATCTATCTATCTATATCTATCTATCATCTATCTATCTATCTATCTATCTATCTATCTATCTATCTATCTATCTATCATCTATCTATCTATCATCTATCTATCTATCTATCTATCTATCTATCTATGTTGGACTCGATGGCCCTTGTGGTCTCTTCCAACTCTATGATTCTATGTCTCACTAACTATCTGGCAGAGTCTGATATATTTCACCTGGGTGCAATCTATTTGAAACCCCTCCCTACCTGTGTTCTCACCTACTAGTGCACAATGTACCAAAACCAATAATCTTATTTATGCAAATGAAAGCGGGGCATGGCCACCTTACAGTTTTAGAGACACAGAGGCACTTCCACTTGCAGCAAATTGTGAAATAAGACATGCCACTTACCAAGCTGTTTTGAGAATTTTGGAGCCCATGTTACTGTCTCTCTGGTAATTACAGTGACATTTATCAACCAATCCAACAAGATGTTTTAAGACACTGGAGCTTCCCTTGTGGTATCCCACTTGGAACAGTACAATCAACTCTAATTTAACATAAAACTAGGCAGAACAGAACTGGTTCTGTTCTAAAATCTGGTAGGATGGGAATAAATCCATTAACTACCTCAATCTGTTACAATGGTCCTCATTAAATTCTCATTCTTACTATAGTTCAAGCACAGGACAATGTCTCCACCCCCAAAATAACAATATCCAATCACATTTCCCCCCTTGACACCCAGTGATGGCAGGGCCAGAGTATACAGTTTTTATATGCTTGCCAGGCAGCCAAGCTATACAACTTAAACAGATTTTAGACATTGTTAAAATACTTCTGTTACAGAGGCCATCCTGGAACATGGCTACAAAAGCTATTTGATGTTTCTTTTTCAAAGCTTAAAATAAATAAAGAACTGGAAGTACTAGAAACTGCAGAATTCTTATCTCCCCCTCCTTCTTGGTGTACATACCTATGTGTCTGTAACAGACATACAAAATTCCAACAGGATAGCATATCACTACATTGGATAGATGGAAATGCCTCAGAAACGAGGGAGTAACACGCATTCATGGCAAAAATAAGAAACCACATCTGAAAGGGGGCCAAGAAGACTCTAATGTTCAAAATGATGGGTCATTTTCTGATAATAAAATCCCTCTTGTATAACAACTTTGATATTTTCTTATTCTTCTGCTAATGGGAGATATTTTTCTTGCTGAAAAGAGGTGGCACCTCAAAACAATGCACTGAATTTGCAGGTATTATTTTTCTAGCACTGACTGTAGACTGTAACACTCACACAAACTGACACCCCCTCCCCCATCTTCAGGGTACCACAACATGCTGGTCAATTTAGGAAGTGGGGAATTGATACATTAAAAACTAAGGTGGGGGGGGGCAAGATGAACCTCTGCTGAACATAGCCATATCATTTCAAAAAGCCATTTCTGGTACAGGTTGCTGTGTGTTGAGGCAGTAATTAGACATAAAAGCTAAGTACTGGAGGGGAATGGGTGGCAGCGCCATAATTTGTTGGGCACCACAAAATGAATGGTATTTGTTGCTCGTGCTTCATTTTTGCAGAACATTTTGCATTTTGATGGGATAAGTATATGGAAAAATGTGCCAGATATGATTGGCCTTCCTGCATCTCCTTTGTAAATGGCTTGTTTCCTGTTATTATAAAACGGCATGTTAAACTGCCAGAAGGGGGTTTCAGGTTGTAATCGTACACTGCCCACTGCAATACAACAGGGGAAGAACTAAGAAGGATCCCATTAATCAAGCTTCAAGCCAACACATTCTTCTTTCTGCTGGTCTGCTCTTTTGTCATCATCTAGCTTATTTCCTGTAAGCTTCATGTCTTGAATGAGACTTGAAAAGACGGCAGCTTTTCAGACTCTCATAAAAGCTTTCACTGATTTCCCGTTCCATGCCAAAATTCTGTCAATATTAAGCAACAAGCACCTGAGCCTCCTTTATTATATAGGAGTATGTGCCCATGACTAATGCAAAGTGTTTGTTGCATCAAGCTCACACAGAAAAGAAGCCTTTGCTACACTATACTCTGTAAGGGTGTTTTAAATAAAAAAAGAATGCTAATTTCTCATTAACAACACGGGTGACTGACACAGCTGATGGCTGTCGGTGACAGCCCATCCACCACAAATTAATTGTTTCTAAGTTGGGTTTTGATGCGATCACTTAAAAATTAGTTTGAGAGCCTGCTTCCAACAAAGACATTAGCGGCAGTGTAGTTTTATGTCAGTGGTGGAGGGAGAGGGAGGGAGAGAAAGTAAATGTTGCCTGAAGTTCCAGCTTTTGCCAATGATGAAAGACTTCATATTTGGCTTGTGAAAGGCTAGGACAGTCCTACTCTTTTTATTTACAAAGGTTTAGATTAAAATTTCATGCCTAGCTACAGAAGGCTAAAGTCAAGGAAGTGAAGGAACCAGCAAAGGGTGTTACATCATGATAATTATTGCATTTGTCAGTATACATGGTCCCACCAACGACAGAAGGAGAAGTTAGGAAGGGCAAGCTATTTTGGAATGCGTGTGTTTCAGAAATCCTCAAATTGTTATGAACAAAGCCCATCGTCTTCTGAATTTCCCCTTAGCTTTTAATAGTTTAATCCCAGACCTACTTTTCTCCTTTTCCTGTTCTCACATGTTTACAAATATATTGCAAAATGTTCTAACCTTTTGTATATTGTATATTATTAATAGTAGTATTATTCTGGTATATTTTAAGGTAGAGTTGTTGTTGTTGTTGTTGTTGTTGCTGCTGCTGCTGCTGTTGCTGCTGCTGCTATTTATTTATTTTATATAATGCCCTATATCCGGGGGTCTCAGGACAGTTCACAGAGTAAAATCAAAATAAAAAATCACAAAGTACATAATAAAAACAAAAATGACAACCCAATAATTCCACTAAAACACACACACACACACACACACACACACACTTTAAAAGGGCATAGGGTGTAAATCAAATCAACCAAAGGCCTAGTTAAAGGGGAACATTTTTGCCTGGCACCTAAAGGTGTATAATGAAGGTGCCAGGAAAACTTCCCTAGGGAGAGCATTCCACAGATGGGGAGCCAATGCAGAGAAGACCCATTCTTGTGTTGCCACCCTTCAGACCTCTTGAGGAAGAGGCACATGAAGAAGGGCCTTAGAAGATGATCTCAGGGTCCCAGTAGGTTCATATGGAAAGGGGCAGTCCTTGAGGTATTGTGGTCCTGAGCCATTTAAGGCTTTGTAAGTGAAAACTTTGAATTGGGCCTGGAAACTAATTGGTATCCAGTGCAGTCAGACCAGGATTGGTGTGATATGTTCAAACCGGAGCAACCCCTGTAGTTGATATGACCATGATGGTCAGAACAACAAGAATAAACATAATATTGTGAAGTGAGGGGTGTGTATGTATAACTTAAACATGAGTCTTCGGGAACCAAGCCTCCTGGGATAGCCCATGCATGACTTAGTGGCAGAGTGTAAAGTTTGTGTGCAGAGGATCACAGGTTTAATTTGCACCACCTACGAGAGAAAACTCTGTCTGAAACCCCAGAGACTTGTTGCCCATCAGCATAAACAATAATGAGCTAGGCGGCCTAATGGCCTAAGTATGGCAGCTTCCTATGTTCCTGAGCTATCTTAAGTGCCACTTACTTTCTGGTCCTTCAGCAAAACAAGTAGATAAGGCTTGTTGATTCAAGGGTATCCTCTAATGCTCTTCCAGCCTGAATACAGTCAGCTGACTCCACAAACCAATTTGAGACACACTTGGCCTGATGAATCCACATTATCTCCCCAGTCTAAACAACTTGCTTCACTGAGTGGCCAAATAAACTACCTCATCTTCCCGAGCACATACTCTGCTTTTTGCCCCTTTTTGCCTCCAACTATACAACTGCTGAAACTTGTCTGGGAGCTTCCTCAAGGCTAAACATTTACAAAATGGAGAGAGCAGGTGCTGAGATCAAAAGCAAAGGCTGCTTCTAAGATGTAACTGAAATCTAAGCTGTTGCTGCCAAACTGGTTTCTAGGAAATGAAGTTTTTTATTCATCCTGAATCATTCACCAGGATTAGCAAAAATAAAAAAAATAAATAAAAACACATTAAAACCAGATTAAAGTTGAAGCATGTTTCACAATTCCAATCATGCTTTGGCACACAACATACTAAGATCCAGATTCAAATGAAGTCATCATAAGTCTTTATATAAGGGATCTGAAAAATGATTACTTTTGCTGTGTTATAAAGAAGCAATGGGTAACTTGTGGCTCTCCAGGTATTGGTGAAAGACACCTTTCACCATCCCTCACCTTTGGTCATGATAGCTAAGAGTATTAGGGATAATTTTGGAAATCTACCTGCTTGCTACCCGAGTCCCAGCTCTACCATCAGTCAGGGAATGAGTATTTTTGTTTTGCTTTTTGCATATATGCCATTGTTTTGTATAAGTTTTCATTGTGTTGTGAAATCACATCAAAAGGCTTAATGGGAGGAGGTGACCCACCTCTGTCATGAAAGAGCAACAAATGTGTCTATAATTTTGCATAATTGTGGTTAGTATTGCCAGGGACCCCTTCATGGATCACTGCCTTGCGTGGCGAAGGGGCTTGAATAACTCAGAGAAGCTATGAGCTATGCCGTGCAGGGCCACTCAAGATGGACAGGCCATAGTGGAGAGTTTTGACCAAACGTGGTCCACCTGGAGCAGGAACCGGCAAGCCACTCCAGTATCCCTGCCAAGAAAACTCAATGGACAAAGACAAGAGGCATATAAAAGTTATGACGCTGGAAGTTGAACCCCTCAGGTCAGAAGGCGTCCAACATGCTACTGAGGAAGAGCGGAGGACAAGTACAAGTAGATTCAGAGCTGAAGAAGCGGCTGGGCCAAAACCGAAAGGACGCTCAGTTGCGGATATGCCTGGAAGTGAAAGGAAAGTGCAATGCTGTAAAGAAAAATATTGCATAGGAACCTGGAATGTAAGAACCATGAACCTTGGTAAATTGGATGTGGTCAAAAATGAGATGGCAAGAATATTGACATCCTGGGCATCAGTGAACTAAAATGGACGGGAATGGGCGAATTCAGTTCGGATGACCATCATATCTACTACTGTGGACAAGAAACCCGTAAAAGAAATGGAGTGGCCCACATAGTCAACAAAAGAGTGGCGAAAGCTGTACTGGGATGTAATCTCAAAAATGATAGAATGATCTTGATACGAATCCAAGGCAGACCTTTTAACATCACAGTAATCCAAGTTTATGCAACAACTACTGGTGCTGAAGAAACTGAAATTGACCAATTCTATGAATACTTACAAGACCTTATAGAAATGACACCTTAGAAGGATGTTCTTCTCATTATAGGGGATTGGAATTCTAAAGTAGGGAGCCAAAAGATAAAAGGAACTGGCAAGTTGATTATGGACTCAAGGGCATTCTGATCAAATTTGCAGATGACACCAAACTGGAAGCGGTGGCTAACACCCCAGAGGACAGGATCACACTTCAAAATGACCTTGACAGATTAGAGAACAGGGCCAAAACAAACAAGATGAATTTTAACAGGGAGAAATGTAAAGTATTGCACTTCGGCAAAAAAAATGAGAGGCACAGATATAAGATGGGTGACACCTAGCTTGAGAGCAGTACATGTGAAAAGGATCTAGGAGTCTTGGTTGACCACAAACTTGACATGAGCCAACAGTGTGACGCAGCAGCTAATAAAGCCAATGCAATTCTGGGCTGCATCAATAGGAGTATATCATCTAGATCAAGGGAAGTAATAGTGCCACTGTATTCTGCTCTGGTCAGACCTCACCTGGAGTACTGTGTCCAGTTCTGGGCACCACAGTTCAAGAAGGACACTGACAAACTGGAAAATGTCCAGAGGAGGGCAACCAAAATGGTCAAAGGCCTGGAAACGATGCCCTATGAGGAACGGCTAAGGGAGCTGGGCATGTTTAGCCTGGAGAAGAGGAGGTTAAGGGGTGATATGATAGCCATGTTCAAATATATAAAAGGATGTCACATAGAGGAGGGAGAAAGGTTGTTTTCTGCTGCTCCAGAGAAACAGACACGGAGCAATGGTTCCAAACTACAAGAAAGAAGATTCCACCTAAACATTAGGAAGAACTTCCTGACAGTAAGAGCTGCTCGACAGTGGAATTTGCTGCCAAGGAGTGTGGTGGAGTCTCCTTCTTTGGAGGTCTTTAAGCAGAGGCTTGACAACCATATGTCAGGAGTGCTCTGATGGTATTTCCTGCTTGGCAGGGGGTTGGACTCGATGGCCCTTGTGGTCTCTTCCAACTCTATGATTCTATGATTCTAAGTTTGGCCTTGGAGTTCAAAACGAAGCAGGGCAAAGGCTAATAGAGTTCTGCCAAGAGAACAAGCTGGTCATCACAAACACTCTTTTCCAACAACACAAGAGACGACTCTACACATGGACATCACCAAATGGGCAGCATCAAAATCAGATTGATTATATTCTCTGCAGCCAAAGATGGAGAAGCTCTATACAGTCAGCAAAAACAAGACCTGGAGCTGACTGTGGCTCAGATCATCAGCTTCTTATAGCAAAATTCAAGCTTAAACTGAAGAAAGTAGGAAAAACCACTGGGCCGGTAAGATACAATTTAAGTCAAATCCCTTATGAATACACAGTGGAAGTGAGGAACAGGTTTAAGGATTTAGATTTGGTGGACAGAGTACCTGAAGGCTCGCAACATTATACAGGAGGCAGCAACGAAAACCATCCCAATGAAAAGGAAATGCAAGAAAGCAAAGTGGCTGTCCAAGGAGGCCTTACAAATAGCGGAGGAGAGAAGGCAAGCAAAATGCGAGGGAGATAGTGAAAGATACAGGAAATTGAATGCAGATTTCCAAAAAATAGCAAGGAGAAACAAGAAAGCCTTCTTAAAGGAGCAATGCAAAGAAATAGAGGAAAACAACAGAATGGGAAGAACCAGAGGTCTGTTCAAGAAAATTGGAGATATGAAAGGGACATTTCATACAAAGATTTCCATAATAAAAGACAAAAGTGGAAAGGACCTAACAGAAGCAGAAGACATCAAGAAGAGGTGGCAAGAATACACAGAGGAACTATACCAGAAAGAAATGGATGTCTCGTATACCCCAAGGAGTGTGGTTGCTGACCTTGAGCCAGACATCCTGGAGAGTGAAGTCAAATGGGAATTAGAAAGCATTGCTAATAACAAGGCCAGTGGAAGTGATGATATTCCAGCTGAACTACTTAAAATTTTAAAAGATGATGCTGTTAAGGTGGTACACTCAATATGCCAGCAAATTTGGAAAACTCAGCAGTGGCCAGAGGATTGGAGAAGATCAGTCTACATCCCAATCCCAAAGAAGGGAAGTGCCAAAGAATGCTCCAACTACCGCACAATTGCTCTCATTTCACATGCTAGCAAGGTTATGCTTAAAATTCTACAAGGCAGGCTTAAGCAGTATGTGGACCGAGAACTCCCAGAAGTGCAAGCTGGATTTAGAAGAGGCAGAGGAACTAGAGACCAAATTGCATACATGCGCTGGATTATGGAGAAAGCTAGAGAGTTCCAGAAAGACATCTACTTCTGCTTCATTGACTGTGCCTTTGACTGTGTCAACCACAGCAAACTATGGCAAGTTCTTAAAGAAATGGGAGTGCCTGATCACCTCATCTGTCTCCTGAGAAATCTCTATGTGGGACAAGAAGCTACAGTTAGAATTGGATATGGAACAACTGATTGGTTCAAAATTGGGAAAGGAGTACGAAAAGGCTGTATATTGTCCCCCTGCTTATTTAACTTATATGCAGAATTCATCATGCGAAAGGCTGGGCTGGATGAATCCCTAGCCGGAATTAAGATTGCCGGAAGAAATATCAACAACCTCAGATATGCAGATGACACAACCTTGATGGCAGAAAGTGAGGAGGAATTAAAGAACCTTTTAATGAGGGTGAAAGAGGAGAGCGCAAAATATGGTCTGAAGCTCAACATCAAAAAAACAAAGATCATGGCCACTGGTCCCATCACCTCCTGGCAAATAGAAGGGGAAGAAATGGAGGCAATGAGAGATTTTATTTTCTTGGGCTCCATGATCACTGCAGATGGTGACAGCAGTCATGAAATTAAAAGATGCCTGCTCCTTGGGAGAAAGGTGATGGCAAACCTAGACAGCATCTTAAAAAGCAGAGACATCAACTTACCAACAAAGGTCAGCATAGTTAAAGCCATGGTTTTCCCAGTAGTGATGTATGGAAGTGAGAGCTGGACCTTCAAGAAGGCTGATCGCCGAAGAATTGATGCTTTTGAATTATGGTGCTGGAGGAGACTCTTGAGAGTCCCATGGACTGCAAGAAGATCAAACGTTTCCATTCTTAAGGAAATCAGCCCTGAGTGCTCACTGGAAGGACAGATCGTGAAGCTGAGGCTCCAATACTTTGGCCAACTCATGAGAAGAGAAGACTCACTGGAAAAGGCCCTGATGTTGGGAAAGATGGAGGGCACAAGGAGAAGGGAGAATGAGATGGTTGGATAGTGTCTTCGAAGCTACCAGCATGAGTTTGACCAGACTGCGGGAGGCGGTGGAGGACAGGGGTGCCTGGGGTGCTCTGGTCCATGGGGTCACGAAGAGTCGGACACGACTAAATGACTAAACAACAACAAGAGTTGCCAGGGAAGGGCATGTGAAGTTATCTCTGACCACGTTGTGAAAATCTATTCACCTTGACACCTTAGCCAGCAAGATGTCTGGTCCTGTGGGTTACCTGGAATTGGACACCATTGTCTTTCCCACTACAACAGGAAGTAGTACGAGGCTACTGATGTATTGGTTCATCATTTTGTTTTATTTGTGCATCATTTGTTTATATAATTTATAATCAGACTTTGCATGCAATTTTTCTAAGGTTGAGATATGAACATTAAAAACAAACAAGAAAAAAATCAACAAAGTCAATCAACAAAGAAAATGTTGAATAGCAGCTGGTAATCCCAAATAAATTCAAATAAGGACAAGGCAGATGGTTTGTGCCTAGGGCTATTTGGGCTACAATTTGTTAATTACAGTTCGTATAGTCAATGCAAAATATTGGAAGAAACCAAATTTTCTACTGTTGACAATTAACTTTCAAGTGGCTGGCAAACTTGGGTGATGATAATTATGCATTACAAAAGATGTAGGCAAAATAGACACCCTATACTTATACACAATTAGGAACCCTTTTATGCTGTACTGGAAAATAATTAAATCATATTAAGGAATTCACCACAAAATAATAAATATTATTTGCCCTGGCAGGCACATTATGTGACCCATGAAAGCAGCAAATAACAAGCTATACAATGGTGATGGGATAAAATCAGGGCAAATCTTTATTGACAGCAGCAGCAGGCAGGGCAAGGGTTAGCATGGCATTGAGTCCCAGAATCAGTTCATCATTTCACAGTGGAATGGTTCCACTGGGTTTGGATTGCTCCAAACCTGTACAATGGGAGTTGGCCAGTGTTGAACCTTGCCGTGGTACAAGCCAAGCAAGCAGGGGTCTTACTGGTGGACCAGGGTACAGATTCCAACCAGGCAGATACTGAACCCACAATTGGGTTTGCTCTGGTCAATTCTCCCCTCAGGCCCCTTATGGGGACCCCCCATATTATGTTGATTCTGACCAATGCCATTTCCGCCATCATACAAACAATGTTCCTCCGCCTAACAAACAAAATTTGTAATTGAGAGAGAAAAATTCCTTTCTGGCCCTGTCAGCCAGTGACCCAAAATTGCTCAGTGAAGGCTCTAGCCCGAGGGAGGGTGGGTAAGTGGGAAGACCTCAAAGCAAAATGCCTGTGAGATCCATGAGAAGCAGCCTTATAAAGTCTTTTCCCTCCCCTCTTCAGCAAGGGCTCGTGGGACAGCTTTTCCCCATGATCCCGTCACACGGAGAAGATACTGGACAAAACCTTGCCCAGTATTTTGCTGCAATCTATGGGCCACAGCGCCACCGGGCAAAGGCGTCCCATGCTTATTGGGCATGGAAAGGGTCTTAATAGATTTTCTAGTTGTAACCTCTCTGTGGGGTTATTTACTGTATATTTATTTACCGTCCATTGAAATAGTCGTGTATCTGATGACCTTCTTATGAAACTGCTTTATGCTTATCCATAGAACCATCCAGCGCATCCACTCTGACCGGTAGCAGTTCTTCAGGTTTCAGATATTCAGTGCATAACTGGCTCAGTATTACTCAGAGCATGTTGGCTGAGCAAGAAATTGAACCTGGGTCACTCAAGTACTAGTCCTACCTTCTAACCACTAAATCACAGTGATTCTCCTTCAGCTAAGTGAATGAGGCTCACTATGGAGATCTCACTAAAAAGTTTCCAATGAAAATGTAAATTCTTTATAATTTTTGTAGCATACCTTTCCCAGTGGCAATGAGATATTTCTGCAGATCTGCTTGGCCTTTAAATACTTCAGCCTCACAGAACACAATCTTTCCCCATCTTTCTAAATATCCATAACCCTATTATATAAATGGAGGAAGTCCAGAAATTCTTAGCCAAGTGTTTATTGCAGTAGTGATGTCAGCAGATCATAGTATTTACACACACACACCGCCACCATAAGAACTATACAAGAGGTATAACTTATAGCTAAACTGAGCGTTCAAAATGTAATTTGCTTCCAAATAATGAACAATTTTGAATTGGCTGTTCCAATTAATTTGCAGCACAGAAGGTGGAGCTGCCGACAGCATCATACTGAGTTATGAATATGGCAAGAGAAAATTAATACTCATATAAAGTGTAAAACATATAATCAAACTTACATTACCCCTCCAGATCCACATATGTTGGTTCACACTGAACATGTTTAGAAACAGCAAGCAGAAATAATCAATTTCAGAAACAGCTGGTTGTGAAAGTAATAAAAATAAGAATAATTAAAGTCAATCTAAATGTGACTGAAATCTTGTTAACTGGTTCAGTGACACCACAGAAGGAAACTCATTTCCTATAGAATGCATGTGGAAACTTTTCTTCCTGAATGCTGCTAGATTGAATGGGTTTGGAGTATATATTCCTTATAACCACATCCTTCTATATCTTTTCTGGTGACATCCCCAACTAGAATAAGGACTGGTATCTTATAATTTAGGAATGAGCCACTGTGCAGAAACACAGGAATCTAGTTCATTAAAAAAATGTGCCTTGGAAGATCATTCCCAACATGTTTAATTGTGTGCTAGATCTGTTTGCTTCCACAACACAGCTGAACTGCTCAGGTACAAGAAGAAGCACCCTATCAAAATAAAATGCAGTTGCTGTCAGTGTTATGCCAAAATCTGTCCTCTGATTTCTCAAAATAATCTTGCTCTGGTGATTAACTGCTCTGGAATTTTTCTGAAATGTGGGTCTTGCTCCTAAAAACTAGTGCCATACCAAGCTTTACAAAAGCCCCATTTCATGTGCATGTCATGATATCTCATCATGTTCTATGAAACTCTCTTTGCTAGTGAGCATGGACAAGGGAACAGACTCCTGCTTTTGATAAGTTCATATGCAGAAATGTAAGGTTGTATGTGATACTTTTAGACAGATTTTGTTTGCTTGAAGGCTGCTTCTTCCTTAAATCTGTTCCTATTTCTTGATGTGCTCATTGGTGAAGTTCACTTGGAGTGTTAGGCATTCCTGGGGATATGAAATTGGTTTCTTAAATGCTTTAAGAAAGGAACACTCACTTCAAACAAACCCAAGTGTGATAAACACCATAGAAGAAGCTGCAATGAAATGACACAACAAAACAAACCTTATAAGCTTAACCTACAAAGCACTGTAAGCTGTTTTGTGAAGCAGTTTCAAAAACCTGTGTCTTGGTGTAACACTGGTTTAATTAATGCTTGTAAACAAAAATAAATAAATCATAAGCAACTTATTAAAAATGATGCAACAGAAAACAAAACATTGTTTGTTTGTGTGCATGTGCTTAGTGCAGCTCTAAATACATTGCTTTTATATCAGGATTAAGCTAATATATTTGAGGCAATATTATTACCAATTAGTACAATTCACTGTTGGAAGAGCAGATTTGTCTCTGCTGCCATAACTACTTCCCACATCATGTCATAGTGAAAACATGCTAGCTCAGGGGATAGCAAATAATAATACAACTATAGTACCATCGCACTTCTTTGACTGAAGTAAGAGATCCAACATGCCATTATCCAGTAGCCAGGGTGGTATAGTGGTTAGAGTGTCAGTCTATGAGCTGAGGGACCCGGGTTCAAGTTCCCACTCAGTCATGAAGCTCACATAGTGACCTTGGACCAGATACTGCATCTCAGTCTAACCTAACTCACATTGTTGTTGTGGGGATTAAATGAGGAGTAGAAGAACCATATATGCAACCTGGAGCTCATTGATGGAAAGGTGGGACATAAACAAACAAACAAACAAATAGATAAATAAATAAATAAATAAAGTATTTGTTATAGCAAGACTGGGGTAAAGCATAAGAACAAAATATTTTGGACAAGGGATCCAGATAGTCCCTTTTGTGATCAGGAAAAAAATGGTTATGGAAGGAGGGGGGAAAAACCACAGCCTTTTCTTTATAACTACATTTTAGATTTATCATAATATCCTACTTTTCCTCCAAGGAGCTCCACAGGCCATGGTTCATGCAGCTTCAAAACAAAATGTTGGAGAAAAAAGACACATCAGTTTGCAGGCCAGTGCTAAGCAGTGTACAGGATTTATGTCTGTGTGTCAAGGGCTTTTTGAATCAGACTAGGGCCATACCCTCTGAGATGTTGCTGATTGTATTTTACCCTTTCCCCCCCAGAATTTCAGGGGGACTTCTATATTTCAGGTCACTTTTTCCAACGCTGATTGGTGGTAGTCAGTGGAAGCTGGTGCCCATTGAGACTGGTAGGGTGGAAGAAAGGGAAGCTGGCAGTAAGAGGTGCCAGAGTGAATCACTGATAGAGCTAAAGACAATCTTAGGTGGAGACAACTATTTCAGCTTTTCTCCTCATCCTCCTGGATGCCACCCCCTGGACTGGTTGTAAGTAGGAAAGCAGACAGATAGGGGCTGTTGAGGACATTCAGGAGTCAACCATACATGCTAGGAAAGGCAAACTATTTTTACCTATTTGCAGTACCAGCATTAGACGCATAAAAAGAAAGACTTTTATTTTAGATGTTATATACAGAAATAAAAGCTGATTAATACGTTATTGCAGGGTCTAGGTTTAAAGGGAGTGACAAAGAAATCTCAAAGCATTTGAAGAAAGTAAAAGTCTTGAAATGAATTTAATGTGAGGAAAGAATACTCTCAAGTTGTTACATTTATTTCACCTCCTATGAAGGATATCAAAGCTATTTTGCAATAAAGCATAAGGACTATAAAAACATCCACAATAAAACACATAAAACAGTTTCATATATAAACACACATACACACACTTGCAAAACATTAGTGAATATTCCTGGCATAGTCTGCAAAGTCCAAACTGCGTTTGTCTTCGTCTGGACTATAAACTCATAACTTCCCTAAGCACAAGTCCAGCACAAGCCTATAAATGTCCACTGAGTTCATTGGGCTTACTCCCAGGTAAATATAGAAACACAGCCTAAAGCTTTAAAAGAGGGACAGTTTCCACTGCATTTGATCTTACCACCTCCATTACTTGAAGATATAATATTTCATTGAATCCATATCCAGTTGTAACTGTTTGGGGATTACTCTCTGAATAGAATTTTTTGATAAATGGAAGTTTTAGTCCCATTGCAACCTAATTTATCACTGGAATTGGAGGATTTAGAGGTTTTCAAACATCTAGACAGTAATGAATTCTCTCTGGTTGCTTTAGTTTCAAAGATGAGAGGTATATATTTAATATTTGACTTGCTGACAGGGAAGAGGTGGAATCAAAAGAACTGATTAGTCACACAATCTTCAGAAATTTTACAGGTGGATACAAAATAATGCTCATCTCTTGAACTCTCTGAAGCATAACTTCTACTTTGGGGACACTGGAGACTTTGTAAAACAGAAAACTTCCAGCAAAACTCTTTATTCTGACACCCTATAGCTCCCTTAAGTCTTTGTCATGGACAAAAAGACAGCTTTTTGATTGCTACTTTTCTCACATGTTCCCTGTGTTCAGTTTTGAAGACTATATCAAAACTACTCCATGGAGATTAGGAAACTCGAAAGCTTCTAAGGAAATGAAGACATCTCTACCCTGATGTTAAGCCCAAATGACATTTTGACTATTACTGAAGAGGTAAATCAACATCTTCAGGTGATATAATCCAGAAGTAATTTATACTTCTTATATACTATGATTTGATTATCCTTACAAATATAAGGAATGTACTACATAAATGCAACTCTTTATTTCACAATTTAAATCCCATGACTTTGATTTGGAGTGATGCATGATAGGTTTTGTTCATTTGGTGGGCCTACTAAGTCCCCTCTTTCCCTGAATGGTCCCCTTTGCTACCTACTAGACTATCCCATGAAAACTTCAATTTGCTTTCTACTAGAAACAAAGGAAGACTCTGTATCATTGGAGAGGGGCTATAGGTCAGTGGTAGAGGACACAC
Source organism: Podarcis gaigeae (assembly GCF_964106915.1). Taxonomy (NCBI): domain Eukaryota; kingdom Metazoa; phylum Chordata; class Lepidosauria; order Squamata; family Lacertidae; genus Podarcis; species Podarcis gaigeae. The sequence continues at coordinate 59,312,736 of NC_139677.1, read as the reverse complement.
TATAAATGCTAAAGCTCTTAGGTTCAATCCAGGGCAAATCCATTTTAAAAGATCAAATAGCAAGTGATGTGACGCCTGAGACCATGTCTCCACCCATCAAAGCAGGCAATGCTGGGTTAAATGGGCAAACAATTTGTCCTGGTAATGCTGTGTTCTTTCACTTTCATGTCCTTACATAACTTTCCCTTTCTGTCAATAGATATAGTGCAACAATGGGTCGTATGTCAAGGATACAGAGCCTGTAGTCCTTGACCAGATTTGGGGAGAAAAAATGGTGTAATTTGCTTCTAAGGGTGAAACTGCCTAATCCTCACTTTACCAAACAACATAGGAACCAAAGCTCAGCTATCATTCAAAATCCATAATTCTCTGAATTTTGCAATGCAGTTCACCAGCCAATTAATGTGTTCAAAAAATGTATAGTCTCCAGTTAAATGTGCATAAAATGTATTTGCGTGACTGGGTGGCAACCCTCCCATCCCCCAGGAACCACCAGAAAGAAATAAAGACTCATTACAACGTGTTATGGACTTAAAAATGGCCACAACTTTATTAAACTTTCAAATGTAGGAAGACCTTGGCTTAGGGATTGGGTGTGTATCCCCCCCAGCTGGAGGAACTGGGGCACATCAGGGTCAATGGGATATGAGGGTACCCTGCAAGATTCATGTGTACACAGGCAGCCCACCCCATATCCCCACACACAGGGTAGTTCACTGACAACCTTTCAGTGTATGGCCAGTGACACCCATATTACAACTCCTTTAAGAAGGGACCCTGGAATCACCACCACGGGAGTGGGGTGAGTCAGCACTTCACACACACACCCATTATAGGGAAGAAAAGACTAAAGGATTCCACCCAAGGCCTTAAACCGCCAAAGTTGTGACGAATTGCTATGGGGAAGACAATACCTGCCAATGCAGGAAAATTTCCTCTTGGTTCTTCATCAGCAACCAGTCAAAAGACTGTAGCAGTGCCCGCTAAACAGAAGAAAAGGGTTCACCTGCAAACAAGAAACATTAAACAAAGGGAGGGTTGGGTGGGGGGGGTGAGCTGCTCCAAAGGGAGGGTTGGGTGGGGGGGGGGCTGCTGCCGGCTCCACCCCCTATTTATGCAACTGGCCCCACCTCTCAGCAGTGTAAATTGAGTAACTGAAGCTGGGTGTGAACCTCCAAAGAATAACACTGAGAGGCAGGCCAGCCCATACAACCAGTAAGTTCCCTGGGGTCCAAAGTGCTGCGCACAATCCCACAAAGAGCACCCACAGTGTAAAGTGTGAGTGCTCAATATAAGTGAAAAGACCATGTAGAAATGATTTATATTAGTGTGCAATGCTTTTCCAAAAGGGGGGATATTAGGCAGAACTGCATACAAAAATGTGTGTATTGGAAGAAATTCGTACTAAAATACTGATGAATTTTCATAAAATTGTTTAAACTTTTTTTAAAAAAAAATGCTAAGTGAAGTAGAATTGGAGAATTGGAGAAACAAGAAACTGAGAGGAACTGAAATGCACAAACATCCCTCTGGTGATTTACAAATCCCATCAGCCCCAGCCATTGGCCATGCTGACTCAGATTGAGGGAGTTGTAGTCCAACAACATCTTAAGGGTCACACATTCCCTACTGCTTTCATATGTGAAATAGCCACCTTATTATGCTTAATGACTGGGAGCCTGCACTTTCCGACAGATAACAAATGTTTTCCATCTTCTCGTTTCTCCCCATATTCCTGTATATCAGTCTGTAGATAAATGACATCACCTGCAGGCAATTTTAAGAAATGATTGTGAAATAAAACATTCTCCATTTAACTTTGCTTCTGAAGTTGATCTGGTGACAGATGGGCAGACTGAGGAAATGCTGTTTTTAGCATGAGATTGGCACTGGTCTGAACCCAAAGTTTTACACAGAAATCTAGGTTAAAGGCAATAAAGGTAGAGAAGCAACTTCTTTGTAGCTTTGAAGTTGAAATAGAAGTACAGTAACAGCTTCACTGTGATAGAAGTAGAAATAGTACTGGAACCAAGCATTTTGCTGAGATACTTTCCTTTTCAAAGTGAAGTTTGGAGCACATTGCATCTTATTACTATAAGCTCTGGGGTCTGGTTCCCTATTTATTCCTAACAGACAGCTACTGAAAGCACTGAAATGGTAGCAAAACCATTCTATTAGCTCTCTTTCAGTTGCTTTGGATTGGATTTTAAGGGTGTCATTTTTCAGCAGTCTTGCTTGAATTAAAAAGCCCAGACGAGATGCACTCAGAATGATATCTGGCCAAATATCATAGCACAATGGCATTTCAAATGCTTCCTGAAGGCTATTAAAAGTGATTCTGAAGGCTCATCTTCAAAACTGAATCCTTTCTCCTCCCATGAACAAATCTAGCCAAAAGGGATTTGTCCTTTCTATATCCTATTCCATCCTGCTGCGCATTATGAAACAAACAGGCTGGAGGGTCAGTAACCATTATTTTCTCTCTCTCCTCCCCCCCCCCCAATGTAAACAAAATATTATGTCCTCTTCCTTGTGTACTGATGATTGAAATCTATCCAAAACTCAGCCTTTAATGGAATTAACCCTGGCACAGGATTCAAAGCATGGCCAATATCTTTGCCCATTATGCATGGGCAAGGAACTATGCCCTTTCACAGAGGACATCTTCACAGAAAAAGTTCTATGGATGATGTATCGACTCTCCTGTTTCCTTTCCCCTAGACAGAAACTCAGATGTTATAAGAATCCTGGTTGTGGTCATTAATGAACAACTGGAAATGTGGAGGTCATATGAATGACGTGATGCTTATTGTCTGACAGTGCAAGCCTATTCATGTCCACTTGTGTGTAATCTCCATTGTATTCAATGATACTGACTCCCAGATAAATTGGATTGGACTCAATCTCCTTTCCACCAAACATGCATGGATGAAAACTGTGTAGAAAGGTGTAAATGAGTCTAATCCTCAATATCTCTACATTAAAAATGGGACGGGGACACAATTTTCAGACTAAAGCTATTTAATCTATTAAAGCTATTAAGAGTGACTTGTAGTGTACAAATTGCATGTAGTGGTTTTCAAACTGCTTCAGGAGTTTCAAAATCTTTCCTTTCTATAGAGCTGATCAGATTCTCCTTGGAAAGGAAGTGGCTCTAATTTACAAGATTTCATTCTCCAGGAGGCATCTTGAAGGAAGGCTAAAACTTTCAATTCACAGGACAAATGGACAAAATATATCTAAGTGCTTTTTAGAAGAAGTGCCATTTGCTTTACAGTTGTGAGGTAAGGGCATGGAAACATGGCACTGTTCCCCCACCCCCATAAGGATGGTTTTTGTGCTAGGCTTAAGAATTTAAAGAGCACATGTACAGCATTTTTTGTGTGCAGAATTATTAACACTGGATGAAAAAAGGGGCTCCACTTGAGGAAAGGGGACAGAATAAATGCAAAATACAACTAATCCATAATGTGGTAGCTAGACTGGTGACTGGGCGTGGCTGCCGAGACCATATAACACCGGTCCTGAAAGACTTTCATTGGCTCCCAGAATGTTTCTGAGCACAATTCAAAGTGTTGGTGCTGACCTTTAAAGCTCTAAGCGCCCTCGGCCCAGTATAGCTGAAAGAGCGTCTCCAACCCCATCCATCAGACCGGACACTGATGTCCTCTTCTGTGGGTCTTCTGCTGGTACCCTCCCTGTGAGAAATGAAGTTACAGGGAACCAGGCAGAGCGCTTTCATGGCAGTGGTGCCCTCCCTGTGGAACGCCCTCTCATCGGATGTCAAGGAGATAAAGAAGTACAAGACTTTTAGAAGACATCTGAAGGAATGACTGTATTGGAAAGTTGGCTGTATTGAAAAAGTTTTTTAAAATTGACATTTTACTATGGTTTTATATGCACTGTAAGCTGCGCAGAGTAGCTGGGGAAACCCAGCTAGATGGGCAGGGAAGAAGAAGAAGAAGAAGAAGAAGAAGAAGAAGAAGAAGAAGAAGAAGAAGAAGAAGAAGAAGAAGAATGATCACAAAGTACTGCTCAGAAAAATAATAATTCAATGGTCAATTTCACCTGTCAGGGTTTAAGGTTTGGAAACAAGAACCAGGTACCTGTGATAGGCATATATGCCACCTGGAATTCTGGTATATAGCAGGGGCATTTGGGACACAATTGGCCTTAATTACTTGTACCATATTAAACCCAATAACAATCTTGATCTGTTTTCCTTCTACCAGGATACACAGATAAAATAATGTTATTTAGAGTTATTTCTGGTTGCCTATACACCATTCAGTTGACATGTATTGGCTGACTGATGAGTCCATATAATCTATTTTGAATTGAACCTAATCATTTAGATGGAAAATGACCAAGTTAGTGTACACAAAAGCTACATAGTTTTTTTCAAAGCAAAGAAAATGATGTAAATTGAATGAGATGCACAGGTTGAGTCTGAAATATCTGCCACAAGCTACAGAAGTAGATGAGTCCTGAGTAGCCATGTGAGGAACAAAGGAAGCAAATTTGTCAATACTTTCTGGAGTCCACTGATTACAAGGGGTTTGAGTATGATTTAGTTTGATACAAATCTTTATTTAGCATGTCTCCTTATTGAGTACCAAAGTGAAATTCATGTTAATTGTGCAAATGCAATTAATGTGCAATTTTTATTATGTAAATTGCTCACCCAAGGAGAAGACTGGCCATCCTTAGAACCATGTGGGCTATTTGTAATTTAAGGGAATGCCACATTAGTACCAACTGAAGCTTCTTATAAAATGCAAATAATAGCTTTGGAAAGGGAACTTTTGTTGGAACCATTCACACACACACACCCCCCAACACAGCCAGTGCTTCTGATACTGCTCAGGCTTTCCCCTGGGCTAATATTCCTTTACAATTTTTTTGCACTCACATCTAGCTAGGTCCTGAGAATCTCAGAGGTCAGGAACTGGATCTGGCTGGTGAGCCAGATCATTATTTTCCCAAATCCTTTTGGACCAGATTTGAAAAGTGGTTTGTATCCACCCACCCGTCAATTGCCTGATGTCAAAAGGAGGGCAGGTTGTCAGGAGTAAACATGGACCACTGGTATCAAATTGTATGGGAAACAGCCTTACTAGAAAAGCTAACCAATAGACTGAAACTGGCATGGGGACAACTAAAAGAGGATGCTTTCACCCTGGTATGGATCCCCTTTATTACATACACAGCCCAACAAGACAACAACAAGAATACACTGACAGCATACAAATCAATATGACTATCTTGACTCAAAAATTCCTTCCCCACATGGAAACAAATCTCACTGCAGCCAACTAAAAGACAACAACACCCTGCCCCCCACTCTCACTACCAAGGAAATATAATAAGAAAACCTACCCAAGTGATGCTGACACAAAACACCACACATATACTAAGTAAAAGAATATAAGTTTATATACCCACTCTCCCCACTCTTTTTCTCCAACCTTATACTATATACAACACTAATGTCTCACAAGAAATGTAATTGATCTGTAATAATAATAATAAATAATAATAATAATAATAATAATAATAATAATAATAATAAAATAAAAAATAATTTTATTTATACACCGCCCTCCCCAGCCAAGGCCAGGCTCAAGGCAGCTAACAAGCAATAATAAAAACAAGTTGAATGAATAGAACTTAAAAACAAGATTACAATACAACATTAAAACATTAAAATGCAGCTTCATCACAGGAGGAGAAAGGAAAAAAGAAAGAAGGGGAGGGAATCAAATTGACTCGCAAGCAAAGGCCAGAGAACAACTCTGTCTTACAGGCCCTGCGGAAAGAAATCAGATCCTGCAGGGCCCTGGTCTCATGAGACAGAGCGTTGCACCAGGTCGGAGCCAGTGTTGAAAAAGCCCTGGCTCTGGTTGCGGCTAATCTAACTTCCTTAGGACCCGGGACCTCTAGGGTATTGCTATTTATGGACCTTAAGGTCCTCCATGGGGCATACCAGGAGAGATGGTCCCGTAGGTACGAGGGTCCTAGGCCATGATGGGCTTTAAAGTTAAAAACCAGCACCTTAAATTTGACCCTTGTACTCCACCGGGAGCCAATGCAGCTGGAAAAGCACTGGGTTGAATATGCTCCCATGGCAGAGACCCCATGAGGAGCCTCGCTGCAGCATTCTGCACCCACTGGAGTTTCTGGGACAGCTTCAATGGCAGCCCCGCGTAGAAGTGAATTACACAACCTGAAAGAGAGACAATACATGCACTTTTGTAAACCAAGAAAATCTCGTGTGTGTGTGTGTGTGTGTGTGTGTGTGCTTAAGGGAGGGGAGGTTATCTTTTTACCAGCAGGGGTTTCCAGAAGCCCCTTTCAAAGACCCGACAAGAAGCACTTTGAAAGGAAATACTAAAGTCATGACAGTCTGTGGGATCTGTGGCATCTATTTAGCAGGAGTAACTATATTTTAACTGAGCCTACCTCATTTATAAAAACTGAGCCAAGGAGACAAACAAACAATCAGATCTGAACAGTGGCTTTGGACAGTTTTCCCTCTCTGCTGTTCTGTACAACCCCATTAATGCCAGCCTCTTTCCTCTGTGTACTTACAATACATAAGTATCCAAGCATCCAAAAAATGGGAGGACAAAAATGCCACTTTGAGCTACTGATGCCATTTCCCCCCTTTCTGGTTACAGGGTGGGATGAAAATATTATAAATAATAATATTTCTTTACTAGCCACATTTACTATGTGACAAGTAAGTCAAAGGGCTTAAAGGGGAGGAGGAGGAAAGACTATTAGCTGATCATACATTTAAGACAGAGCATCACTGTTTAAGTACAGAATGAAAGGACTTGATTCCATTAGAACATGGCTTGTTTCGTATGTGTCTTAATTAGCGCTTACTGTGAGATTTTTAATTATAGGTATATTGTTTTCCTATTGTGATCAAGAGTGCAAAGGGCTATGATGCCACAGAATAATCCTTGTATAATGATCCTCACAGGGGGAATGCATTAGCATTGGCAGTTTATTGAAACAGCGGACTCTAGTATTAATTTTAATGGCATTCGCTTTTTAAGTCAATGTGGTTAATGGCTACTATTGGACTGTTTGTTTTACAGCTTGCTTTGAAGTCTCAATTTATGCATCTATCTCATAGCGGTTGGCATGCGAGCAAGTATAGTGCTGAATGTGCATCAGCCCTCTGTAAGAGGACCTTGTGCCAGAATAGCATCATACAAAATATTATGTGCTAACCTGGAACAAGAGGAAAATGATCGCTACAGTGGATTCCTGTCAGGACCTAAATTGCCAATCCATTTATCGTAACTCAATTGTAGCTGGCTGTAAATCACACTTAGTAATAAATGTTTCATTTTTAGTGTTTCTACAGATGTACAGATTCACCTTAGTTCTATTGACTGTGGAGGAGATAATTAAAATCTATGCACATTTTTCATTACCTAGCACCTTGCTTTTATACAGTACCTTTCCACAAAGGAGCCATGAATGTTTCAGATGCATATTTTGCAGCTTCACTGATGGGGAAGTGAATTCCTTATCCAGGGTCAATCTCTACTTTTTGAAACATCAGAATACAGAAACATAGGAAGCTGTCTTTTACTGAGTCATACTCATTTCGTTGACTTAGCCCAAAATTGCCTACTCTGATTGGCAGTGGCTCTCTAGGGTTCGGGTCAAGGAGTTTTTGCTGGCACCAGCTGGAGCTGCCAGGCACTGAACCTGGGACATTCTGCATCGTAAGGCCAGATGCTTTGCCACTAAGCTAGTGGTCCTTCCCATGCACATGCAGCATGTATGTGCCTTTCTACAAATTGTTATGATTTGTTCGAATATATAGTGTATGATA